>NC_080396.1:934605-1244473 GCF_030265065.1 Corythoichthys intestinalis | reverse complement strand
GGGTTAAAAAGGACCAAATAGTGCTAGTGTGAAAGCGCCCTTAATGTCAAAACCTACTCTTAGTGAGAGTGACCAACTTCATTCAACTAAGTTTACCTTCCGTCTTATTGTTTTAATCTGATCATTTTAGAAGAAAAACGACCCTAATAAATAGAAAATCATGACTTCTATTTTAACTGCAGTGATATAACACCATAATTTCTCCTCTAGGGATCAATAAAGGACATTACCTTACCCTTCTAGAATATATTAATTGAGACAGGCAGTTTTGAAGCAATGTCACCACTCATTATATTACGCGCGTCCTAACTCTGCCCGATGTAAATCCACTGGTTATTCCTAGGGTGATACAACATCTGACTTCTACCTGTTTTCAATGGCAAGCCATTTGCCCCTAAAGCTTCATTATTTCACAAAGACAGGAAATGAGACACTCTCCTCTCCTGCCGCCACCAATTATTTGACCCGCTTCTTGATTATGGCATTAGCTTGCGCAGCTAGTTGGTGACGCATTGTTCAAACATGTCAGATCTCATTTCCAAGACAGCTCGCCTGGTATGATATTTTTTAGGCAGATGAAAACATGGCCTTTGCAGTACAATCAGCGGGGCGCACACGTTTCATACCGTTTCATCATGTTGTCCACTTAAATTACCGCTGCTGTTCAATAGACGACACGTTCTATTGAGGCATTCAGAACATTGAAGTTGTGGTATTACATGACATTGCATATACTGCAATGACGTGTCGAGGAAGCAACATTGTCAAACAAGTTCCACCACAGATTCTTCAGATAATAAACACATTTAAATCATAAGGCACTTTTCAGGGCTAGAAATTTCAACATTGGACAAGTTAAAGATGGCACGTATGTCCATAACTCGAGGTGTCAGTTATTACCGGTGTTCTGCCAAAATGTCCTCTCAGTCCTACCTGAGGCCAATTTGACAGCATGTAGTCGTTTCTCCACTGTACTCTGGAGCTTTAATAATCCTTGATAGATGAAACAAGATTCAAAGGAGAAAGCCTGTGACATATGATGAAATTAAAAAATGAAGTGAAGGATTATTTTAACTTAGATTTGGAAGCTGCCAGATCGCTGTCTCTATCAAACAGCCTAGAGCAGCTCTCATATCTTATCCTTGCGTTGAAAATGGATAGAATCTGGATTTTTGCCCTAGATTTAAAAGACATCTAAAAACAAAAATCAGTCATAAAATAAAACTAAGGTTTTGCATAATAAAGGTTGAGGGTTGAATCTTGGTTCTTGCCTTCCTTTGCGGAGATTTTATGTGTTCTTCATGTGAAAATTGGTTTTCTCCAAGTACAGTGGTACCTTCCATCCATCCATCATCTTCCGCTTGCTCCGGGATCAGGTTGCGGGGGCAGCAACTTTAACAGGGAAGCCCAGACTTCCCTCTCCCCAGCCACGTCAACCAGCTCCTCCGACTGGATCCCAAGGCGTTCCCAGGCCAGCCGAGAGACATAATCTCTCCAGCGTGTCCTAGGTCGTCCTTGGGGCCTGCTGCCGGTGGGATATGCTCGGAACACTTCTCCGGTGAGGCATCCGAACCAAATGCCCAAGCCACTTCAGCTGGCTCCTTTCAACGTGGAGGAGTAGCGGCTTGACGGAGAGTCCCCCCCCCCGTATGACCGAGCTCCACACCCTGTCTCTAAGGGAGAGCCCAGGCGCCCTGCAGAGGAAACTAATTTCGTCCGCTTGAACCTGGGACCTTGTTCTTTCGGTCACGGCCCACAGCTTGTGACCATAGGTGAGGGGATGAACGCAGATCGACTGGTAGAGCGAGAGCTTCGCCTTTTAGCTCAGTTCCTTCTTCATCACTACGGACCGGTGAAGAGTCCGTATTACTGCAGACCTGCACCGATCCACCTGTCGATCTCCCGCTCCCTCCTACCTTCACATGTAAACAACACCCCAAGTTACTTGAACACCTCCACTTGGGGCAGGATTTCACCCCCGACCCGGAGAAGGCACTCTAACCTTTTCCACTGAGGACCATGGTCTCGGATTTGGAGGTGCTGATCTTTATCCCAACCCAATCCAGGGAGAGTTGGCGGTCACGGCTTGATGAAGCCAACAGCACCACATCATCTGCAAAAAGCAGAGATGCAATGCTGAGGTCACCAAACCGGACCCCCTCAACGTTTCGGCTTTGCCTAGAAATTCTGTCCATAAAAATTATGAGTAGAATTGGTGACAAAGGGCTGCCTTGGCGGAGTCCAACCCTCACTGGGAATGAATTTGACTTACTGCCGGCAATGCGGACCAAATTCTGACACCGGTCGTACAGGGACTGAACAGCCCTTACCAAGGACCCTGTGCTCCCGGAGCACCCCCCACAGGACTCCCCGAGGCATGTCCACAGAACACATGTAGATTGGTTGGGCGAACTCCCATGCACCCTTGAGGACCTTGCCGAGGGTGTAGCGCTGGTCCACTGTTCCACGGCCGGGACAAAAACCACACTGCTCCTCCTGAATCCGAGATTCGACTTCACGACGAACCCTCCTTTCCAGCACCCCTGAATAGACTTTCTCAGGGAGGCTGGGGAGTGTGATCCAGAATTTCGTCAAAGCCGTCCAGAAGTCATTTTCCATGGCCTCGCCAAACTCCTCCCATGTCCCGAGTTTTTGCCTCAGCAACTGCTGAAGCTGCAGTCCGCTTGGCCAGCCGGTACCTGTCAGCTGCCTCAGGAGTCCAAAAAGGTCCGGTAGGCCTTCTTCAGCTTTACGGCATCGCTTACCGCTGGTGTCGTGGGATGGCCGCCACGATAGGCACCAACCACCTTACAGCCACAGCTCCGATCGGCCGCCTCAACAATTAAGGTGCAGACATGGCCCACTCGAACTCAATGTCCCCCACCTCTCCCAGGACAAGGGAGAATTTCTGCCGGAGATGGGTGTTGAAGCTCTTTCTGACAGGGGATTCTCCCAGCAGACTCTCACAATATGTTTGGGCCTGCCAGGTCTGGCCAGCCTCTTCCCCCGCCATCGGAGCAAACACACTACCAGGTGGAGATCAGTTGACAGCTCCGCCCCTCTCTTCATTCAAGTGTCCAAAATATGCATCCGATGACATGATTAGAAAGTTGATCATCGAACTGTGGCCTAGGGTGACCTGGTGCTAAGTGCACATATGGACACTACTATGTTTGAACATGGTTTTCATGATGGACAAACTATGACGAGCACAGAAGTCCAATAACAGAACACCACTTGGGTTCTGATCGTGGGGGTGTTCCTCCCAATCGCGCCCCTCCGGGTCCCACTGTCGTTGCCCATGTGAGCGTTGAAGTCCCCCAGAAGAATTAATAATTAATAAAAAAATAAATAAAATTAATAAAAAAATAATTGTGTTACTGAAGCATTATGGGAAATATAGGGCAGCAAAATCCTGTTACTAAGCATGGGAAAGATTCTGATCAACAAGGCAGCAGGATGTGTTGGCGCGACTTTTAAAAGTAAGAAGGTACACATGATGTTTTACAATTCGTAGTATGCTTTGAATATTTTTTTGTAATAGGAAGCAAAAACACTTTCGTAATCTGAATATTTGGTGTACAGAAGCGAGGTACAACTGTACTAGCCTGGTACCCCAGACTCACTGCTGTTCCAGCTATTGAGTCTGGCTACCATTCAGAGGATAATATTTCCAGGGCGGCGCAAGCCACAGCAAACAGCGTAGTGGGCCAATCAACGACGGGCGGACATGACGTTAGTAAAGTGACGAGGGACTTGTGCGCGGAAGTAAATGTATTGAGGAGAGCGGAGTTTATTCAGCATGGCTAGTGTGAGACAGACTGTTGTCATTGACTTGTGTCGATGTGTTTTTGGTCATTTAAAACTGATTTTACTGTGGATTGGAACATATTCTCGGCTCTCCTGTTCGCCATCTGTGTTGTTGTGGTGACGACTTCCGACGCGGAAGAGTGCCGTTGCTCGTTAAGAACACGTCACGCAAATAAACGAATCTGATTGGACGGTTGATTTTGTTCTTGCTCAAGAGGCCGTTAATGGGCTGGGTCAAAGACTATTCTCACAGTGTTTGAAAATTACAGGGAGAACAGTCTGGCCGTGCCAGACAACAACTGTTCACCATTTTCTATCTGTCTTTTCTTGATACTGGGTTGAGCATTGCAACCAGCTATGTGCATATTATATTTGCCATTGCTTATGAGGCCCCATGTTATGCTGCCTGCCCATCGATGTGACCTCAAACCGAGGACAAATTCTGCAACGGGGATGCTGCGTGACCCCAGTGTCAGCCAATCGCTTGGGCGCCATGGTAACGTATCACTGGGTAAACATCACTTTTGCTGAACTTTCCATCTACAGGTCTGCTTAATACATGGCAATCCGGTGACATGGCGCTCTGCTCCCATTAACCTCTGCCTGCAAACACAGCTGTAAGCAGTGGCAGCAGCAGATCAGGCCTACTTTGCATTCTTAACCCCGGCCGGGTGACGCAGGGCTTGAGGTAGATTGAGAATGATGAATGTTAATTGACGATACAGTTTGTCCTGAACTGCATAATGAGCTTGTCTCTCAAGGCATCGCGTGGTACCGCAAATCGAGTTTGGCTTCTGCTCCTTGTTGGGTATTCAAGTGTGCATCTCTACGCGCCATTAAGCATGCTCTCAAAAAGCTGAAGTAATCGCCGCGCTGTTGTGATGCTCCATAGTTCGTTTGTCATAACTTCTGCTAACCTAGAAAAAAAAGCAACCCATTTTACAAGAAAACTAGTTTTTTACACTTATAGGCAGCCACTTTGTATTATGGGATATTTACATGAAAAGACATGAAGCTCATTAGCCTGTAAAAATCCATAGATTAGCTGCACTGGGTTCAAAGTAAAGGGGAAAGTCATGGTTTATGATCCAAAAATGAGCTAAAATTGAAATTTCAGGTCAACCTATTTCATTTGGTTTTTCAAGTTTTGATGGAAATCTACATCAAGTTATCATCTTAAACTCAAAATTTTAAAGGGGACCATGGATAGAAGGGCATGTAGTTCTTAAAAGCCTAACTGTAGTACGAGTTATAATAATTTGATATTAAAACCCCTCTTAATGTTTTCGTTTCAATACAATTTGTAGACTTATTCTAACGAGTAGGTCGCCATTGTTGTCGACATCGCAGGGCGGTGACGTCACGCGGCCATGCTGCCGGAATAGCGTACCGCATCCTACACGTCACTTCTACTCATTAATATTCATGACGTTGGCAACTGTTGCTAAGAGGGAACACGCTCGCGTTTGTCCCTCATGCAAGATGCATGTAAATACAGTGTATCACAAAAGTGAGTACACCCCTGGCATTTCTGCAGACATTTAAGTATATCTTTTAATGGGACAACACTGACATAAAGTCACTTTGACACAATGAAAATTAGTCTGTGTGCAGCTTATAAAATAGAGTTAATTTATTTTCCCCTCAAAATAACTCAAAATATAGCCATTAACTTATTCACTCCCAGCCATTTTCACCGGTGCAACCCCCTTCGCTCCCGACCGTTTTACCGGATTTTGACTGATTTTGTAAGGCCCACAGAAAATTCTGTTCTATTGCTATATAAACACGGAACCCACCAAAAGAAAGATTACTCTCTTCTTTCATTGGGAGAAAAAAAGTTAGTTCATGTCTTTTTCCATTCTTTAGAAATCAGCATTAGTAAACAACTTAGTTTGAGCAATTTTCCAATTTCTGATGAAAAAACAGAGAAATGCAGCTTTTTGTAAAAGCATACATTTCAAACATAATTTTAACACAGCTATTTTTTTGCTTTAGTGACATCCCAAACATCTGACTAATGTTTTCCTTCTATAAAATGACAAACAACAAGACAAATAGAGTTTTTGATAGCAAAGTAACTATTTACACACAACTAACTGAGATGACGCTGTTGTGGCCGCGACAGCCGGGTGGCAGATTATCTAACGATTCTATTATCAATCCTAATCAGCACTAACCATGTCAAGTAGATTATACATGTTTAAGAAAGTCCATTTGGCTATTAATACCATCTGATTTGTTTAAAGAGTGACTCACCAAGTACTCTCTGGAAAGTCCTTACCGAGTTGTAATACGTTGATTTTCACAGGCCACCTCATTATTCATGTGACTACTTCAAGAAATAGTGATTTTTTTCCCCAAAAACTCCATTAATGGGTCTATCGTATTCTCGTCGAATACTCTTTAAGAAAAATATAACATATATGCATCTAAATTAATCCCAAACGATTTTATCAGCAATTTTAATACTGCTTTAAGCAAGGTTCCTTGGGTATGCCTACGTTCCCATAGCAACCAGTCCTGTTCTTGTCCTACGTCACAAGCGCTGCGTATTCTGCGAGCGAGAATAGACCCTACTCACCTACGTCACAAAATGACGTGTCGCTGTATCCGGCCGCCATATTGTCCGTATTTTTTAAACCTATTCTCATTGTTTTCAATTAGTCGTGCAAGTTATAGAGCAATTCATGGAAGCCCCGGTGTGATCTGACGCTGTAAACTCATTGGATGCGTTGCATAAAAGGCGTTATGTGGAAAAGCTTCAGTTTATCCATTCGCCAGGTCCATATTTGATGCCTAAATCGATGTTTTTCGACCCGCTGTCTTCGCCGTCTTTGCCTGACATCTGCTACCATGATATTTACAACTATCTTGTCCACACAAAATCAGCCTATTCTTACGAAAGTTTGAAAAACTATAAGAGCTTGGAGGCTTATAAATACTTCGTTGCTGGTTGGGTGAAACAGGTCCTCGTCCACGAAAATTCGGCAGGAATCTATCTTGTGCTCGGGAAGGTGAGTTACGAAATTTTCAATTCAAAATCTTTTGTTCTTGCTAACATCCACTGTCAAGTCTAATGTATTTTAATGTTTATATGGTTTAGCGATAGCACTCTCACTACATACAGATATAATATGTAATAAATATGAAGTGCGATAGCACTACTCCAGATTGTCCCTAGTTGAATTTATTTTTTGTCTTTTGACCTCAATAGTGAAATTGTAAATTAATTGTATGACAACTGTCTTATTATCCCCTTATAATTAGATATTTTCAGGTAGTTCATTCACAACGTCTGAGTGTATGTTGTCGGCGATTAGCCTAGCAATGATCTTAATTGTGGTTGTCAGCCCAAAACCCTCTAAATATATATTAAATGAATCTTGCCAGATATAAAATGACTACTACATAATCTGTGGTAGTCGTTTGGAGCCCAGTTTTCTCGTCGAATTGCAGCAGTCCATCTCGCTCTCCTCTCCGGGTCTCTCGGAATACGGTAAAACTTCAAGTCTCTCCGTCTATCTTCTCTGTTTTTGCAACCGACCGCCACACACGACTTCACCATTTTGATTAATAATGTTAACGAGCAGAAAAACACGCCATAATAGGAGGAATTAAGAAGCGCTAATGCATTAACATGACGAGTAGACGGACAACATGGCGCGGGGGCGTGGCTGTGACGTCACGTGAGTAGGGTCTATAGGCGTAAGGTGCGCATTTCGAGGACAGGACGGCCACTTGTTAGAGGATTAATCTGTGTGTCCATGAACGAATGTAAGTATTTCCTCTTCATTTTATAAAGTTCTCATGATAAGTTAGAGCAGTTATCAGCGCGACAGTTTCGTGTTTTTACTTTTACATTGGCTGGTTGCTACCGCTCGTCCTCGCTGCATCAAGGAGAGCGTTGTTTATTATATATTATTATATTCATGTTGCACATTTGTGTTAAGAGGGAATGTGTCAGTTTAGCATCTAAAGATGATGTTGTACATCCATATGGGTGTAAAGTGCTTAATTTTCGCCACTTTTATGGCCAAGATGACCGCACGTGGATGCAGCGCACACTCGCACCCCCCCCACCTTTGTGTTCATTATAGTGCGCGAGTATATATGTGTGTCACGTGACTCAGAGTGAGAGTGGGCGGCGATCTGGCCTTTTTTTAATTGGCAAAATGAAGAGAAGTTATCCTTCTGGAAGCAAAAAAGAAAGGAAAAGGAAGCAAGACAGCGGTGAGTGTACTATGTTACTGTAGTTTTATGTCCTAATGTGGTAGAAGCACTGCAGACTAGTAGTAGTAGTATTTTTATGTCCTAAACCAATTAACTGCCTTGACTTGATGTAACTAGCTTGTTAGTGTTTGCTAACAGCATTGCAGCATGCTAGCGTTTCTTCATACTTAAAGATGTTGCCTAGAACATAAAATCAGTGTTTAGAATCAACATACACACACATTTTTATCTGGGAATCTTTTCTGAAGGTGTCAATCTCCCCCTGGGCAGCTGTGGTTACAATAGAAGCTTATATCCACTGAGTGGGGAGTGAATGAATAATGCAATGAGAGGGGGGCACTTTGAGTGTCCTAAAAAGTGCTCTATGAGAGCGAGGCATTATTAGACTTTTATTAAATATGCTATTGCTTCAAGTCCAACCGTCCCCTTTACTTGCACACGCTCGAAGGGCCCCATGTTGCTTGTTGCCTGGGGCCCCCAGGGACCCTTGCTATACCTCTGTGTGGAAGAACATACAAATGTTCCGTTAAAGACATGGCTTGAGTCTCGAACGCTGAAAGAGCGCCGACCTGATCCACTCCTTTTTCTTTACGCCACTGACAATAACGTTCTCCTGTTTCAACAAACTATCCTTTACCACCATGCCGTGTCTTTCTTAGATATTATATCCATTGGTTGTCTTACGTCTGACCGTTCTTGGGGGCTATTTACAATGCTATTTTGTGTTGCGATCGCAAATGCTATTCAATTACAGCCAACGAACACTTTAAAAATTTTTTCATGAATAACAAATCTTAATTATATAATTCATTTACACTTCCCCCTACTAAAGTTGTTTTATTTTTACAACAGGAAAAGGTAACAGTGGCAGTCAGATACCATTACTTACCTGAAATTTTTTCAGGTCATTCATTGTCAGACAGAAGCAGCACGGCAAAATGCCACGCTGAAAAATAAGTCAAAATATCAAAACGGCTTACTTCTTTGTCTTCTGAAGGACAATGACCCCCAACAAAATGTTGACTGCATATGAAGGTGAATGGCTGGCGTTAAACTGGTCTTTTGGATGTCCGCGCAAGTTGATCCATTCTTCACATTTTTTCCTCCGAGTTTTTGGTTTTGGGAAACGTATGGAGAAAACATCCTTCATATGTCGTAATGTCTAGAGTCGTTTTTACAAGTTCTATAGCAGCAGTGTTAGATCGGCATTTTTTGGGGGGGGAAAGATAACCGGAGAAAACAAGCAGAAATAACATGGATTGTATGCAAGGGCATGTCTATAATGTACCATACGGTCTAAAAATAGCATTCATGCGGTACGCTATTCCACTTGTCACTCTTTAAAAAAAAAAAAAAAAGTGTCAGTAACAGTAATGGCGTTGCCAAGATGAGAAAAGTAATTACCGTATTGGCCTGAATATAAGACGGGGCTGATCATAAGATGAAAAAGAGGGGATCAAGATTCAAGTTTGAAAAAAAGACTTTTTGAACACCAAATTCATTTTTGTACAGAAAATAATTACATTACATCTGAAACAAATGATTATAACAATATATTTGAGAGAAAAAGCATGTAATTTTGCCTCATTCAAATCTTAATATCTGAACGTTTAAATATGTAAACTAAAGCGCAATCCCATTTGTTACGCCCCGGTCTAGGGGTTTCAGGACGCAAAATGGGGTGTGCTCCTCCTGTCAAACCCTCACCCAGAAAAGCCAGTAGAAACGGAAAATCAAGCGCAGTGTCTTTATTTAGCTCAGAGTGAGACAGTCGCCAAAATAACAAACAAAAGCAATCTCAGAAACCCTGTCTCCCCTAACAAAAAGAAAAAGGTCAAATTAAAGACATTTCCTTCACCTAACTCCTATCAACCAAAAACAGGAGAAAACTGTGTAAAACAAAAAGGCATCTCCCTCCCACAGTACTGCTCAACTATTTACACTATATACTAATTTTACATGAAACAGGAATCGCTGCTGGAAAACCGAACAAGCGAAGTGGCATTTCTGAATGTTGGTCTGGCTGGCGAGGAAGCAGAGTGCTTGTGGCAAGCTTCTTTAGTAGCCCAGGAAGTCCACACCTTGGCCAATCAGGGGGCACCAATCAGGAGTGGCTGAATCAGCAACACCTGCACCCAATTCACCAATCAGCCACCTAACTCACGCACACACACACACCCACAGTGGAAAAAGCAGTAAAAAAAGAAACAATTGACCCACCGGGTCATAACATTCGTAAATGAATGGCTTCTGGTTTTTGAAATGTAAATAAACCAATCTGTTGTGATAAAACAACAAAATTGCAAAAACTGCATTAACCATCAAAGTCAAGTCTAACTGTAGTATTGAAACAAATCTGAATACGGTTTAACATTGCAATAAAATAATGCAAACTGGTTAAACTTGAGAGTAGCTGAGATCTGTCACGACAGAACACGCACACACAGACACCCACAGTGGAAAAAGCAGTAAAAAAAGAAACAATTGACCCCCCGGGTCATAACATTCGTAAATGAATGGCTTCTGGTTTTTGAAATGTAAATAAACCAATCTGTTGTGATAAAACAACAAAATTGCAAAAACTGCATTAACCATCAAAGTCAAGTCTAACTGTAGTATTGAAACAAATCTGAATACGGTTTAACATTGCAATAAAATAATGCAAACTGGTTAAACTTGAGAGTAGCTGAGAGCTGTCATGACAGAACATCGCTTCAATGATATCTATCTAGTGTTGTGAATGGGTATAATATCTAGACCGCGAATATAAGACGACCCCTTTTTTTTCAGTCTTATTTCAATGCACAAAACACAGTCTTATATTCGGGCCAATACGGTAATTAGATTACTCACTTCTGAAGAAAATAACGCCGTTAGTAACGCCGTTATATTCTAACGCTGTTATAAACAACACTGCTAATGCCCACTGTTGTAATCACTGTCCCTGAAAGAGATTAAGCTATATATTAAGCAGACCGCTTGAGTACATTATCCCGCAACCATTGAAGTAAATCACATCAAAGATTGAATGTGTACTTGTTGCAGCAGGGATGGTGGTCATCATCACAGCAACAGCAGGGTGTTGAGCAAAGCGCTCCAGGGGGTTTAGCATGAGAGTTGTTTGAAGAGAAAAGAACCCTTTAGTTCGATTAAAGTATCCAACTCCCCAGTGGTATGGACGCAGCATTAAATTTAATTACAATTCTTGCAGCCGCGCTTGGATGATTTCCTTGAAGTGAAAATAAATAAATGTTAGGAAACACGCCAAAAAGCTGCTTAACCGAGGCTCCGTGCAGGTGTATCCCCCTCACTGACTTTCGCAAAAATGATTTTTTCCCAAGCCTTTGAAGTCGGGACAGGGGTAGCGCTGCCTATACCCGCCACAAAGAGGACGCTCTCGGGGGAGTCTCACATTAAAAATGACAGAACAAAAGCGCAGCCACATTCATATTCTGCGGGCTGCTTGGATTTATCTCATCACAGGGAGAAAAGAAATCCTTCAAGGGGCACAATTAGAGCGAGGGAAGTAATTGAAAGTTTTCACAGAGAATGCATGATTATTACAGGGGCCTAACTTTTAGGCACCCTGCTGATGAGGAGTTAGCACGTGTCGTGGTAAGAAATGCAAGCGCTCATTTTCAGTGTGATGACAGGCCCACACAGATTGAGTTGGGTAAAATGAACCTCAGCACCAGACTCCTCCCACAGACGATGAGCCCCATGACATCATACTTGGCATGTGGCAAGGCGTCATTAACTATCATTTTTTGCCCCAGGAAACTTCACTCCTGTCACTTTTAGCATTAGCATTAGCCTTCACCAGTCACAAATGTATTGTTTGGTAGAAATTCTATTTTTAGTGAAAATGTAAATATAAAGGTAGTCCCTGGGTTGCCACGTACTCGAATCGACGCGATTTAGAGTTTACGACGCAGGAATCACGTCCGCCATTCTGTCTCTAGTCGTTCCTGGGTTTTTTTTGTCATATAAACAGTCCTTTTTTTTTTTTAAACTTTAACTTATTCACTCCCAGCCATTTTCACCGGAGCAAGGCCCTCCGCTGCCAGCCGTTTTACTAGTTTTGGACTGATTTTGCAAGGCCCACAGAAAATTCTTTTTTTTTTTTTTTTTCCCTTTAAACCTGTCCTGTTCAGCTGTTTGATACGGAGAATGGAAGTCTAAGTGCCCGGATAGTCTGAACATTTTTAATCTTTCACATTGAGAGTCTGACATACTAGAAAGAAAGAAAAACACAAACTACAACAAGAAATACATTGAACATCTCGAACAAATACTAATATGTTGGTGCTATTGTCAGCTAGATGTATTTCCGGTTGACACCATGTGGGGGGCCTGTTGACCAGGCAAAAAGGGGGACGGGGGTGGGGGAGTCTATAAGCTAATGATTGAAAGGGGTAGAGTGTACACAAATCAGCTCTGTGAACTAGAACCCAGTAATCGTATGAATCCCTTGTGAGTGTAAGCCCGTTGGCAACCAACCCTACGCCGCCCCATCGCCAATCCCGGCACCAGGACCCCCCACCTTAGCGTGCCCTATCACATCCAGCCGCACGCGAGCCCCACCAGGCGTGCGACAGCCATGCAGACGAGCGGAGACGCCACGCGGGCGCCAACCCAGGGCCACGGCTCCCACCCAGCCAGCCCGGGGAGGGAGGGTGGGAGGGCGGGCGGGGGGCAGGGGTCAAGCACAGCCATCCCTCCTCCCGCAGCCCAGCAAAGGAGCCATCGTCCCCCCTCCTCGGGATCCAGGGTGGTCCCTCGGGCCACCCATCAACCGGCCTTCAGGGATGCCAAGAGGGGACGCACCACCAACTCTACGCATACCTCCACCCGGTCCACGAGCCACAGCCGCAGCCCCCCAACCGGCACGGCGCGCCACGGGACCCCAGCGGCCCACCAAGCCCAGGGCAGGGCAGGGTCCCCCGCCGGTGCAGGCGACACCCAGCTGATACACAAAATTCTGTTCTATTGCTATATAAACATGGAACCCACCAAAAGAAGGATTAGACTCTCTTTCAGCAGAAAAAAAAGTTCATAACTTTTTCCATTCTTTAGAAATCGGCATTAGAAAATGAGCAATTTTCCAATTTCTGATGGAAAAACAGAGAAATTGAGCTTTTTGTGAAAGCATTCATTTCAAACATAAATTTGACTTTAACACAACTATTTTTTACTTTAGTGACATCCCAAACATCTCAATAATGTTTTCCTTTTACAAAATAACAGAAACAACAAGACAAAAAGAGCTTTTGATAGCAAAGTAATCTAACCTCATCACCGTCTGTTTCAAAAAGATGAATTATTTTTGAGTCTGTGCAGGCTCTGCTCGCGAGCAGTACGGACTCAACAGCATCTAGTGGTCCCGGTCGTTATGCTCGGTCGTCCAGCGCCTGACATCCATTTGGTCATCTTCCGCCGGCGCCCCGGCTTTGCGGCTTGGCCGTTCGTTGCCGTTGAATAGGGTTGCGTGTCTTACCAAATGTGCTACTGCCCTCCAGAGGCCAGTTTTATTGCTTTAACATGGATTTTCAGCTTTGTGCTTTGGAGCTAAATTGAATCACAACCCAGAGATGTCGGTTTTGAAAAAAAAAAAAAAAATGTAAAGTATATAATACGTATTTTGGGACACTGAAGCAATTAAAAATAGAACATATTGATACATTTTTGGGAGCAAATTAGTTAACTATCATTTTTTTCCCCCAGGAAAATTCACTCCTGTCACATTTAGCATTAGCGTTAGCCTTCACCAGTCACAAATGTATTGTGTGGTAAAAATTCTATTTTTAGTGGAAGTGTAAATATAAAGGTAGTCCCTGGGTTGCCACGTACTCGACTTACGCGATTTCAATTTTACGACGCAGGAGTCTCGTCCGCCATTTTGTCTCCAGTCGTTCATTTAGTCGTATAAACAGTACCTTTTTTTTTTTTTTTTGTAACTTTAATAATATGACGTGTTCTGTCCTCACAAAACGTGAAGTTGTTCAACTTTACAGACAGCAAGCAAGGCAATTGAGGCGTTTTACTTCACGTTTGACAATTTGTAAAGCTGTAACACACTTATGTTCCAAATGGCTCACATTTTAACAATAAAACACTTGACACAAAACAATTGGTGTTCAAATTCCATCTAGTCTGATCAATATGTAAATTTAGTAGATTAAATTGGCCTAATTTGCCTTACAAAAGTCTGCTAGCGTAAATGCAAGTAAACAAAGTGAAAGTGAGGCTCACGCTGCTAGCCACGCGATGCGTTCAGGTACACCACGAAAACACATTCGCCACATAAGAACCCTGTTTGTTACATTATTATAGGTATATTTATTATTACTATTATTATATTATTCAAATTTTTATTCATAATTTGTTTGTTTTGCTCTTTGTAATTGATATTTCCAATAGTAACATCAGTATTTATTTAGAATTTAGTGTAGGTTTTCTGGCTGTGGAACGAATTAATGGAATTTTATGGGAAAATCCTGCTCGACATTCGACCATTTCGACTTACAAACAAGGTCCCTGAATGAATTAACTTCATATTTAGAGGCAAGTCTGTCTCTCTGGCTGTCTTGCTTGTTATAATTTTTATGCATCATTCAATTTTGCTCTTTTATACTCACTTTGCATTTATATTAGCTTTCAAAACAGGACCTGAGTCCTAATTTCTCACCGTTAACATGTAAATGTGAACTGATGAGACAATAAAAATCCTTAAAATGATCCAATCAAATCAATCGAAACACAACACACTCTATAGGGCAGCAGGGCCGAAAACCAAAAGTGTTTTTTGCCATGTGGCAAAAATGTTTTGCCATGTGGCATTTTTGTTTGCCATGTGGAAAAAATGTTTTTGCCATGTGGCAAAATATTTTTGCCATGTGGCATTTTTTTTTTTGCCATGTGGCATTTTTTTTGCCATGTGGCAAAATGGATTTTGTCATGTGGTAAAGTGTATGGTCAAAAATCACAGCCACACGTTTTTCTGCCATTTAAAATGAAAATAAAATTTTGACGTGCATAGACGTCAATGGCAGAGCCTTACCTGGGTGCCAGTTAAATGTCGATAAGCTCTAATGTAAAGTGTATGGTCAAAAATCACTGCCACACATGTTTTTCTGCCATTTAAAATGAAAATAAAATTTGGACGTGCATAACCGTCAATGGCAGAACGTTACTTGGGTGCCAGTTGAATGTCGATAAGCTCTAATGTAAAGTGTATGGTCAAAAATCACAGCCACACATGTTTTTCTGCCATTTAAAATGAAAATAAAATTTGGACTTGCATAGACGTCAATGGTAGAGTCTTACTTGGGTGCCAGTTGAACGTTGATAAGCTCTAATGTAAAGTGTATGGTCAAAAATAACAGCCACACATTTTTTTCTGCCAATTAAAATGAAAATAAAATTTGGACGTGCATAGACGTCAATGGCAGAACGTTACTTGGGTGCCAGTTGAGTCGATATGCTCTAATAAAAACTGTATGGTCAAAAATCACAGCCACACATGCTTTTCTGCCATTTAAAATGAAAATAAAATGTGGACGCGCATAGACGTCAATGGCAGAACGTTACTTGGGTGCCAGTTGAACGTCGATATGCTAGAATGTAAAGCGTAAGGTCAAATATCACAGCGACACATGTTTTTCTGCCAATTAAAATGAAAGCAAAATTTGAACGTGCAGAGCTGTCAATGGCATGGACTTGTATGGCCTGAAAAACAGCCATATACCCCAAAAAATGCCATATACCCCCCCACAAACCAAAATACATTTTGCCAGCTACAAAAAAAAAAAAAATACTACATGGCAAAATCCAATTTGCCACATGGCAAAAAAATTTTTGCCACATGGCAAAAAAATTGCCGAATGGCAAAAAAAAAAAAAAAAAAAAAAAAAAAAAATGCCACATGGCAAAAAAAAAATTTTTTTAAATGCCACATGGCAAAAATATTTTGTCACGTGGCAAAAAAAATTTGCCAGATGGCAAAAAAAAAATGCCACATGGCAAAACATTTTTGCCACATGGCAAAGAAAATGCCACATGGCAAAAACCACTTTTGGTTCTCGCTGTCTCTCCTATAGGGGACGTGTTTGGACTGTATAGGTTTGCAAGACAGTACTGCATGGTGAATCAGGAATTACTGTGTTGCTTGCAAGGCTAGTACCGGACTATAAGCTGCAGGGTTCAAAGTGGAGGGAAAAAGTAGAAAATTGTGAGATTTGTTGTTCATCGGCTGCCATTGCTGGCGCTCAACATTCGATTCATTTGAACTGGGAGAGCTGGAAGCGAATTATTGTTGTCTTGGCCTCACTAAATTGAACATTAATCCATTGAAAAGCTGCCAACATACAAGTCTAGTCTAGCCTTTTAAGACATTTTTTCACTAAGACAAGTGTAATTGGATAGTGATGTAATATTCATGACATTCATCTGTAATTTCTTAGTCTTCTTAACATAATTTCTTTCAACTAAACGAGGTGTCACGTCTCGGGTACAGTACAATCAAGTATGCTGCAGGTAATGTGAATTGAGGGTCAGCTGAGATTTAATAACAGGTCTAATCATCTTTAGTCTCAGGCAAGTCAAAATCTACACGCGCATGATATTACCTTGCTGTTGTTAAAATTATGATTCTTTCAATATGAAACATAGCTGTATAGATAATTGCTTTTAAATATCACTTAGGTGACATTGCTCTGGGGACAAGACGGTGGAGTTCATCGCCTTTCAGTATGACTTTATTCCTGTTTTTTTTTTTTTTTTTTTTGCATGAACGCTATCAAAATGTTTTCTATAAGTGTTGAGTGCTTCCCAACATATTTCAAAAATTGTTTTGTGTGTTGTCTTTTTGTGGGTTGCCTCAAGCACTTTATTTTGTTTTGTATTATTCAGCGACTAAGGTGTTGAACAAAGGTTCGGCAAAATTGTTGGTGAAGAGCATTCTTGTGTGATATGTGATACAAGCAGCATTTGAAAGATATGAGGAAGGTTGACCTTTATTTTCACTGCCTTTTACCTTCTTGGAAATATTTAGTAGCATAACACAACACTGTCATTCCAATTTTTCAACTAAACAACAATTACTTTTGCTTCTGCAATATTCCCAGTTATGATGTTAACTTGCTAGGTTAATGACTGTTGTATCCCTAAGTGAATATAAGCAAGTAATACTAGTTCATGTAGCTTTAATTTGGTTTTGGTTAGAGGCGAGTATATTTTACATGATACAGTGATCCCTCGCTACTCAGTCCTTCGTGGATTTTTTTTTTTCAATGAAAAATAAATAAATTAATTAATTAATAAAGATGAGCCGTCCTGAGCCAATCACATAGTCTCACTGTCACTCCTCCTGCTCCTCGTTGGTCAGGCTAGGCACTGGAGTTCTTATTAAAGTTAACGACGATTGACAGACATTTGGGTTTGATCTTACCAGACACGCGAACTTCAAAGCACCACATTTAACTTGTTAAACAGTCACTGTGGCAGCTCATTGTGCGTAAGTGAGCAGCATGAGCGGATTTGAGTGGAGTCACTCAATGAAGCATTTAATAAAGCTAAGCATTTTTCTACTTTATTCTTGTTTAAAAATAATTCGGTGGGACAGTAACATGTTTTAAAACTTATAATTATTACATTTGAAGTGCTTAAAAAAAACAATTATTGTTACATACTGTATATTATATAGCAGAAAACACAGACAAGGCTGAAAAGCAGTTTCTGCTCTTGCACCCCTTTTTAAAATAAACTGCTGTATTTAAAGCCAAAAGAACTGTTGTGTTTGATTGAACAATACGTCTATTTGGTGCCATAGCAGTTTCATGGCGCATTAAGCCCCCAAACTATTTTTAATTTGTCCGTTTTACCCTGGAGACCCCCGTTTACAGACACCGTCCAACCGCTTGTTTCAACTGAGCCATAAAAAGGTAATTATATTTATTATTCAAAATGTCTGTCATTCTTAACTTAGAATCATTGATGTCTAATATTTCGAAAAAAACAAAAAAAATTTAAAAAATTGATGTCTAATATTCAGTAAAAAAAAAAAAGACTTTAAAAAAGTATTCACTCGCATATTTTAAACTTTTAAACAAATTACGTCACAATGAAAAAAAAAGTGTCTGTAAATAGGTCACAGATATCTACCTCATAACTATCGCTTCATTGTATTTTTGTTTGTTACCATTGCATTTCTCCCGATATTTTTGATGATAAATAATCGATCCGAACAAAGAAAAATTGGAGAAAAAATGTTTAAAAGGGTAAATATTTGAAAAAGAAAATCTCGACCACTCCTTGATGTCTGCGAGTTCAGCATTGCGACCCTTGCTACATTACCGTGTTTCACCCATAAAATCCACAAAAAGTCCGGCTGTGGCCATTTACAGCCGTGTCTTGACACTCGGTGAGATATGCTACTCTAAGTTTTTGGATCGAAACAAGGTAAGTACCTAACAATATCTCGATAAAACCATGGTGTCTTTAATTATGCTCTCTCATGCTCTCACCTTGCAGATTTGTCGGCTGCACATCCATGATGCCAATCTCCCGTTCCACCACATCCCAAAGATGCGCTATTGGATTGAGATCTGGTGACTGTGGAGGCCATTTGAGTACAGTGAACTCATTGTCATGTTCAAGAAACCAGTCTGAGATGATTCCAGCTTTATGACATGGCGCATTATCCTGCTGAAAGTAGCCATCAGAAGTTGGTTACATTGTGGTCAGAAAGCGATGGACATGTTCAACAACAATACTCAGGTAGGCTGTGGCGGTCCAATTGGCTCAATTGGTACCAAGGGGCCCAAAGAGTGCCAAGAAAATATTCCCCACACCATTACACCACCACCACCACCAGCCTGAACCGTTGATACAAGGCAGGATGGATCCATGCTTTCATTTTTCTATAAATACATATATAATGGCAACTGTTGACTTCTGTCGGAGATTTGTACTGGCGTAATCTGTAAAATCCTGTTTGGTGTCGCATCGTTGTGCTGCCGATTATTGTAAACTTTTATAGCAAAGTTTGATTTTGCCTCGCCCGGTACTCGCTAACAGGGTAGCTATCAGTGGGCTCAGCCGCGCTAGGCATTATGGGCAATGTAGTTTTGAACTGCTGCGTTTGGAAACATGCTGGTTGAATAGCTTGTCAGTTTATTTTGGTTATTGTTTGCGTACAATCTAGAACACTGAATGAGAATAAAAATTGAGTGGGAATAACAATTTGTCAACGACAATTGTCGAGATAGTAATTTATAAAAATGTTGATTTGGCACATAGCCTACTGTGTGTGCGTATTCACTGCACTACATTTCCATGGGTCTGCATATATATATATTAGTTTTAATCCTTCTTCGTTTTTTTTTTTTTTTTTTTTTAAAGCAAGAATAAAGCCTGTAAAAAATATTTCCATATAGTGTATAATATATACTATATGGCAATAGGCCTGTTTTTTTTTTTTTTTTTTTTTTTTAATAACTGAATTTTTCTAACCAGACGGAGGTGGCACACTTTAAATAAAATTTGAAGTTCTATAGGCATCTTTGAGTGGACTTCAAGTCAAATTCAAGTATCTCGAGGCCGGGCCGAGTGTCCTCTTTTTTGGAAATCAAAATATGGTCACCCTAGCATATTAACCACTTAAAACGCTTGAAATACGGAAATGGATCAACAACCGCCAACTGTTGTAACGGCTTTAATTTTATTCAATGAATAAACATCTAGGCAGCCATTGACTGTGACAGACAAAAAAATAGAAATAAAAAAAAATCTCGCTTAGTTCAAATTGGCCTTTGTTTCCTTGAAAGCAGAGAGCACATAGAGGAACACCTCTCACTTTCCCCATGCATACCAATAGGCCTAAATCGATGCCATCTTTTAATTGGAGATAGATGGAGCGCTTTATATGCTGGCGCACCTTTAGCCCCATTCTTGGCTAGTGCCATGACTGCAGATAATACATGCTCTGCTTGAAATGTTTTAACGCTCAAAGCCACCAGGGGTACTTCGGTGAGACTTGGAGATCACGAGAAGCACGTGTCCGCGTGCCATTAGTCAAAGACAGAATATTTAATCATCCCCCCGCACTGGTATTGATTTACCATTACTCGACAACTATTTAAAGAAAACCTTAGATAGAATCCTGCACTCGAGCCGCACCTCCAACAGACGACCTTGGTCTTGTTTAGTGGTATCAAAACACTGCATCACGTATACTGCAGATATCTTGTCTCAGAGCTTTGCAAGGTCTAATAAATCACTTCAAAATGCCCAGAAGGCCTTCTTGATTATGCTCTGGAGACAACATAAGGGATTCATGGGAGAACATAAAGGGCGAGACAAGGAAGATGTTCCCAGATGCACACGGCGCTATGCTAACTTTAGTTTTTCAGCAGGGGAAACACTATATTGATTTTAACGGAGAGTCATATTACATTTCAAAAGGCATACAAGAGATTAGGCCAGTGGTGAGCAGTCAAGGTTTTCAAAGCCTTCACTGTTGGTTCAAACCAGGGGTGCTCACAATTTCGAGTTGCATTTTAAGGCAACAACCTTCCACGATTTTTTTTTTGTGGCCTAGATATACAATTCAAACTTTTTTTGTACAACGTCGTATAGCGCCTACAAAGGTCAGCAGCAATATTGCACAACATGACATGTTTAACCCTTAAAATCCTGAGCGTTTTGTGGCCTTTATTTTTTTTGGGCCACCTACGAAGCTCGCTCCACTCCACATCCACTCCCAAAAACAATACGGGGTAGAGTTAGTCCTCCTCCACTCCAGGGGTCGTAGAGCTAAAACCAACTTAACCAACAACCAGGGGTGAAAGTGGACCAGAACGGTCAGGAACGCAGTTCTGGTATAAGATTCAAGTAGCATTTCTTCTTCACAAATCTACTCAAGTAAAAAGTATGGCTTAGTAAAACTATTCTTAGAAGTACATTTTTCTCAAAAAGTTACTCAAGTAAATGTAACGGAGTACATGTAACGCGTTACCCTCCACTGCTAGGGAAGCTTCCAAGGATCCTAGGAGCTATGTTGCCTGGGTTTTTAAGCCCCTGGAAGGGTCACCCATGGCAAACAGGTCCAAGGAGAGGGGCCAGACAAAGCAAGGCTCAAAATGACCCCTTATGATGAAAAAAAAATGAAGGACTCAGGGTTCCCTTGTCCAGACGCGGGTTGCCAGGGCTCAAAAGCGAGCGTCTGGTGGCCGGGCACCCGAAAAGGCAACACGGGTCCCCCTTCCCATGGGCTCACCACCTGTGTGAGGGGCCAATGGGATTGGGTGCATAGGACGTTGGGCCGCAGCCAAAGGCAGGGGCCTTAGCAGCTACAGAAGCTAATTTTACATGTAGAAAACAAATCTAGTCCTCAACTCTGACTGTTTTTTTTTTTTTTTAACATTTTCTAGTTGTTCCAGGCGGCACAGTGGCTGACTGGTTAGAACGTCCGCCTCACAGTTCTGAGATCAAGGGTTTAATACCGGGCTCTGCCCTTCCTGCTTGTTTGCATGTTCTCCCCGTGCCTGCCGGTTTCCCCTACATCCCAAAAACATGCATGGTAAGCTGATTGAACATTTTAAATTGTCCCTAAGTATGAGTTTGTGCTCGAATGGTTGTTTGTCCCTTTGTGTCCTGCGATTGGCTGGCAATCGATACAGGGTGTAGCCTGCCACTGCCCACAGTTAGCTGTGATAGGCTCCAGCACCCCTGTGACCCTCGTGAGGATAAGTGGCTTGGAAAATGAATGAATGAATGGTTATTCCACCCAAAACAATGCATCAGGGAACGTCCACTTTTTTCAGCAATCTTGTTGTGATGTCACAACCAGAATTGCTGATCATGTCTCTTTTTCTAGCACTGTGCTAGCTAGTACATGTTGACAGAACGGCAAATTACGCCATAATGAAAAAAAATAGTGTCTGTAAATAGGTCACGGATATCTACCTCATAACAATCGCTTAATTTATTTATTTATTTATTTTTACCGTCGCATTTTCGATGAAAAATAATTGATCCAAACAAAGAAAAAATTGGGGAAAAAAAAAACAAAAAAACGTTTAACAGGGTAAATTTTTAAAAAAGAAAATCTCGACCACTCCTTGTTATCTGCGATTTCTGCATTGCGACCCTTGTTATATTACCGTGTTTCACCCATAAAATCCCCAAAAAGTCCGGCTGTGGCCATTCACGGCTGTGTCTTGACACTTGCTGAGACATGCTACATGGAGTTTTGGGATCGAAACAAGTAAGTGATAATATCTCGTTAAAATCATGGTGTGTTTAATTATGCTCTCTCCTTGAGTTAGGGTTTAGGGGTTTCATTTTTTTTTTTTTTTTTTTTTTTTTGAATGCCCTCCTGTTCAAAAATATTCTTCCCCCAGAAAATTAAGATTTTATGCTTTCCAATGATTTATCACACATGCACATAGGCGGATCTACTATTCAGGCGAAGTACACGATCGCCTTAGGCCCCCCACCCAGTAGGGGGCCCCCAACCAGCTGCCCTTGCCCCGACGAGCAAGAGATTGAGCCACCGGAGCAAGCAGCACCCTCAGCTATTCGTCATGTATGATTATATCAGCATACAAACAAACAAATAACAAAACAAAAAAGAAAGCCATTTGAATGCTGCATTTATATTATCTCTCCCCCACACACACGCACTACAATGGACTGTTCCACGATGAGTATCAGTCGCTTAGCTTCATTTAGCACCATTTAGCTTCGCTTAGCTCCGTTTAGCATCGCTTAGCTGTTTGTTAGCTTCACTTAGCTCTCATGCGTTTTTCACGCCACTAAGCTCGCTATTTTTACAGCTCATTTGCTACTTTGCACGTCGGCTATCATTTATTTCGGACACATGAGCGAACGTGCTCTCCATTAGAGCCAAAGTGCAGTGAGGGAGAAGTTGAGAGCAGGCCGCTAATGCCTCTTTTAACTTTCTTCTTCTTCTTTACACCAAACATAAAAAAGACGACAGCACACCCTGTGGCGAAACAATGCAGTACAGTTCCAATCAGTCATAGAATAACACTCAACAGCTGGTTAACAGCATTTGCTAACGAAAAAAAATTAAATCTATTAGTGACACCACAAGCAATGACGAAGAATGTTTTTTTACGGAGTGTAAAGCTTTCGGTTATCGGTTTAGCGAACGTACCTGTGGTGAACATTTCAAAATAAAATGTTCGTCATATAAATAATTATTTCTGGAGTTAATCCCACATACTTCTGAATTAATATTATAATATGTTGAGTAATTACTACAGAATACAGATTCTACACTAAGAATAGCTTTCAAATGACACTCTTTATGACAAATATGATTGGCAACGAATAATTATTATGATTATTATACTACTATTATATATAGTAGTAGAGGTGTGCAAAATTTCCGATTCTTAGATTATTCACAATTCGGCCGTGGAAGATTCGAGAACGATTCACAAACATCCAAATTCCGATTATTGAAATATGCCAAGTAAAGCGGAAGTACAACACACTCAACGCGCCGCGCTGTCTTCGGGACTCAATGAGGAACGAAGCGAGAGTAGCTAAACATCATGCTTCTCATTACCCGGCCCCTCGGGTAATGCCAATGCTCAACTCACGGCTCTAGCTCAACTCATGCCACGAGATAAAAAAACACAACAACATGCCTGACTGCTGCCGAGAAGCTGCTACAAAGTACATCCACATATTGTTACGGTAGATGTCATTTATATAGGACTAGATGCAGAATACATTCGGTAGCGTTAGCAGCACATCTACAAAAAGCTAGATGCGGGCGTTAGTAAACGGCCGCCATCTTAAAGCAGTACACTTCCCTGCAAGGCTGTTGTAGTGAACCTTCCAAGCAAACCTAATTAACTTTTTATCTAAAATACTCCTATATCAGTAAAATATTGACTCGAATCTATCTTTAAAATAGTTTTAAAACTTTCACATGTCGAAAGTAGACAAAAGGGAAATTATGGAATAATGGGAGCAATTTCAACAACTTTAACGGTTGATTCACAACATCAAATTAATTGAATGTAGTTTAAAGCTGCTGATACAGAATGGGGACTGGAGTTTTTTTTATTTACTGTTATTTTTGTATATTTGTTTACTGCTATATGTTAACTTGATACTGAAATAGTAGTTTGGTTTAGCCTGAGAGTATTATTGAACAATTGGAACTAATGTACAAAACATTAAAAAAAAAAAAAAAAAAAAAGGAGGGGCATCAATAATCGTTTTATAATCGAATCGGTGCCTCTGAATCGTAATCGAATCGTTAGGTGCCCAAAGAGTCCCAGCTCTATATAGTAGTATACTATAATAATAAATCACTGTGTGTGATTTGTGTGATTTTTCACTTTGAAATTTTTTTGTTAAGAATTGTTTTGAATATGTTGGAAAGGCAAAGTCAGTGTTCTGAATCTGTTTACTTTCCATTCTTTTGCACTCGTAAATTCTATCAGCATTTAACCTGATTGTTTATTTGTGATTAATTATTGTTATTTACATGATTATTTGTACTTTAATAAAGAATTTAAGTGTTCCAAAATGGTTTTGTGAATTAATAAGCGTCAGCAAAAATTTCATTGCTAAATCAGTAAAAAAAAATTTAAAAAAAAAAAAGAAAATTATTAGATTAGTCAACTAATCAGGAGAAAATTTGTCGTTTAGGACAGCCCTAGTGTACCGGAACATATTTCCTCCACACCCTTCTCACCTTTTTAACCCCTGACCCATGAAGAGGGCCCCTGGATATGTTCGCCTAAGGCCCCAAAATTGCCAAGTCCGCCACTGCACATGCATATAGGACAATTTTGATATTTGGCCAAATTGGGGGTTTCAAAGCAAAACTTCAAGTCACCTGAGTGTTTTTTCGCCATTTATATTTTTTCTTTTAGTTAATGACAATGTAAAAACTGTAAATTTTTAGAACAGATCTGGTTCATTTATCACTGATTTAATAAAATGACAAAACAAAACAAACATAATGGAACTAATCTCCTATAGAAGGGAATCCATTTCTTGGCACATAAGATCCCTCCAGCTGTAATTTTCAGCCAGCTGTGAAATCACGTTACACTGCATTTTCCATGTCTCACGATGAAATTTTCCATATTTACCATTGCTGGCAAAACATTTCATAAAAGACGAGTAAATCGTCTCAGGTCTGGCATCAGTGAAATATACTCTCCGGTCTAATTTGCCCAGGATAATGATCATTTCCTAAAAGCAATTAGGCCGGCGATGCTATTAAACAAGCACTTTACATCACCATCAGCACTTGAGTCAGTCACAGGTCTCCATCTGTGTGTATGTGTGTGTGTGTGTGTTTATGTTATGATTCTCTCCATCACACCCAATCATAATGTACATTTATTAGTGTCAAGTAATGGCAACTAGCGTTTAATGGATAAGTGATTCTAAATTATGAATTATTCAAGGTTGCAAGACGGTGATAATACTTCAGCTGTCACATAACACAGGATAGGATAAATATGGACGGAACATTACAATTATTTATATTTAATTAATTTTCCAGTCTTCTGTTACACCTTAAAGTGCCTATGACACCAAAAAGCATGTTTATTTCGTATTTCACGCAGTATTTTATGCTCCTGAATGAAATGGACCGCTTGAATAGTGTGGAAGTGATTGTTTTATTTATTCAATTTTTCGAATCCCACGCAATGAAAATGAATAACTTCCTGTTTTGAGGAGTAATGCGAATGTGACGTCAGCCTGTTCAGCATCTTACAATACAGTATTGCTTTATAGCACAGGTGTCAAACCGATTCCAGAAAGGGCCAAGTGGGTGCTGGATTTTGTTCCAACCGATACAACGCAGAGAGTTTAACCAATGAACTTCCTGCTGAAACAAGCAGCACCTGACAAAGTTTAACTGATTACACATGTAAAAGATCTAATTGGTGAAAAGGTGTCTTATTCATTGGTTGGAAAGCAAACCTGCACCCACTTGGCCCTTTCTGGAATCGGTTTGACACCTGTGCTTTATAGCATGCAAATGGAGTGCGGATTCAGGTGATTTTGCGGATTCATTTGCTTATTTTTCGCATCATGCCAGCCAAATGTGCTGCAGTGATTTGTTGCTGCACCAGGGAGAGGCGTGTGAGGCTTTTTGGGTTTCGAAAAGTCCCGTTCACCCTCAGAGAATGGCCAAAACAAGTCCTACAACTGTGGGACCATGGGACTTATGAGGAAGTGAGTTTTATTTTGTATTATGACAAAATCTGGGATCATGGCACACGTTTTAATACAGAGGTGGCTTGAATTTTGTGGTTGATTGTCCACCGAGAATGACACTTGGCCGACAACCGGCTGCTTGTTGTACACCCCCCTCGGTCCTTCGCGTGCCCGCCGGGAGAGCGCTATACTCAGCTTACTGCCCTTTTCGTGTACCCAGTGTTCTGTCAAATTTTCCACCCCATCAGAAATTGCAGCTTTGTTTTCAAAATGGCCGCGCTGACAGCGATTACAAAGTAAACACTACAAACTTTTTTTTAATAAATTACTATTTACTTTCGTTTGATCATGTACGGACATGTAGAAAAGTTCTCCTCAGACACATCCTGCGCACAACAACTGCATGTCACTCTCTCACTGTTTACGTCTTCGCAGTGTAGAAAATTATTTTACGCCATATTCGTGTTGACCACGTGGCAGCTACGCGCTCCTCCTACGTCGGCCGATTTGTCCGGCTGTCATTCTCGGCAAACAAGCTCTCCTGCTCGCAGCAGGGGAACGAGTCCGACGGGCTGTAACTTGCTCGCCGCTGGGCGGGTGACAATCGACAACCCCGCTGCCGTGTGACATGATCCAGGGTAGTTTTGTGTGATTTTTCACTTTGAAAGCCGAGAATAAGACTTTGAAGCATAACTTTGTTCGGGTTAGCATGTCGGCTAACTGTCACGCCTCCCGGTTTGTTTATGCTCTCCGAAGCCGGGGCAGGGAAATGACAAAAGCCAGACTAACTCCGGTGGCATAATGTATAGTTTGGGAGGTGCAAGAAGTGGACAGTTTTGGCCATTATGGAGTAATTTTGCCATGTCGTACTGAACAATTGCATTTAATATTTCATATTCCATTCAGCACAAGACTTATTTGTCATGACCATACCATTTTTTTAGCAATTGGGGAAATATACTTAGATAAAAAGAATATCCTGTAAATATATTGGAGTCGAGAGACTGAAACAATGACATTTTGCAGCTCTCTTCGTCGCATTTTTCTCATTCTGAATAATTCCCCCTCAATGGGCTGAATTCTAAATCAGATGAAACCATGACCCTGCCGACGTCATCCTCCTGTTGGGAACGCTAGAGCCCTGTAATGGTAGGCGTGGCTAAACGGCAGATTAAAAGACTCATTTCTCGTCATTTGCTCTTTGCCAAATTGTTTTATATAGTCTAATCGTCTCAAAATATGATTCTAATTCACATACTGTATTGGCCTGAATATAACAGGGCCCTAATTATAAGACGACCCCCTGTTTTTCAAGACTCAAGTTTGAAAAAAAGACTTTTTGAACACCAAATTAATTTTTATACAGAAAATAATTATAGTACATCCGAAACAAAAGGATTATAACAATATATTTGAGAGAAAAAGCATGTTATTTTGCCTCATTCAAATCTCAATATCTGAACATTTAAATATGTAAACTAAAATGCAATCACATTCGTAAATGAATGGCTTCTGGTTTTTGAAATGTAAATAAACCCAATCTATTGTGATAAAACAACAAAATTGCAATAACTGCATGAAGCATCAAAGTGAAGTCTAACTGTAACTGTAGTCTTGAAACAAATCTGTATATAAAAAAAAAACCATTGCAATAAAATAATGCAAACTGGTTAAACTTGAGAATAGCTGAGATCTGTCATGACAGAACATCGCTTCAATGATATCTGGCGCCATCTAGTGTCGTGAATGGGCATCAATTTGCCTGATTTAAGAAAAAAAGTCACATCCAAATTGTAAAAATACACTCAAGGTACATTTTTGACCATTTGATACTGAAAAATAAAATCAGTAAATAATAAAAAAAAAAAAAAAATCAAATTGATTAGAAGCATTAACTCATGAGGACAATATGCCAAAAAAATTGACCGAAAAAAGAAAACTGAATAGAAGAAAAAAAAAAAAAAAAAAGTGTCTTTGGACAAAAGAAAGTGTCTTTGGACAGAAGGACAGTTTTTATTTTCGCTGCTCATAGTAACCCCCTTATTTGCAATGGTGTGGGGTTATTTAGCACTGAGCATTCTAACAGTGCCTACCAGTTTACTGATATAACACGGACAAATCGGGACGATTGTTGGCAATATTTGCCACGTTTTCGCTGAAAAACAATCAAGCGGCTTATCAATGAGATTGGGGTCTGTTATCTTTAAGTGGCGTCTCAATTGATCTGGCTTCCGGCTGTCCGCTATAATCATTTTTAAATAGTAAACAGTGTTTTTTCCTCTTTTCCCACTATATTAAAAGTCAAAGCCAAATAGCCCAAAAAAAAGTGCATTCTCGGCGGCCGAGGGAGAACCGTAGGTGAGGGCGGTCGTCGTGACGATCCCAAGCTGAAAATGGCACTTCTCTGGCGGATACGTGAGAACCGGAGAAGACAGTGGGGTCACTGCGTGAGTCCGGTCAGAAAACAGCGCACAGCTCTTCTTCATATCTCTTTTCTGTGTGCTCTTGCGTAGTTCAAAAATACTGCGAGCACTCAGAAAATGAGAGCGCCAATGCCACCCACTGAGTGGATGTGCAAGTACACTTTATTCTAGTAGGGCAAAAAAAGAAGAAAAAAAACACATGGTACCAGAGCTCACATGCGCCACCCCTGGCATCGCTCTGCGCCCCCCACTATTGGAGAAGTACTGTTGTAACCCATTCATACCCCAGGGACTACCAGTACATTTGATCACTTATTTATTTCTTTTTGACACTTTGGGGCAGGAATGTCTAAAGCGGTCCACAAGGGCCACTGTGGTTCCTGGTTTTGTTCCTACCAATCGAGCACAGACACTTTAACCAATGAGGTTTCTATTAAAATTTCTATTAAGATTATTGTGGGGTGGCGTGGTTCAGTGGTAGAGTAGTTGTCCCCCAACCCAGAGGCTGTGGGTTCACTTTCTCCGCCCTGATGAACTTGTCTATGTGTCCTTGAGCAAAACACTGAACCCCACGTCACAAGTAGGTGGATGGCGAGATAGTGTAAAGCGCTTTGAGTGCCTTGAAAGGTGGAAAAGTATAACACCATAACATAAAACAAGCAGCACCTGACTGCAGTCAACTCATGACATTTGTAAGACACCAGATTGGTGAAGAGGTGTCGTGAAATCAAACACCCACTGCGGGTGGCTAGGGGTAGCTAAGCTTCCCTCGCAGTCTTAAAGCAATCGCCACTGATTTATGAGTGCAAAAAACAAATTTTTGCGGCGCGCATGGGCGTAATGGGCCCCCCTGGGATTTTTTTCTCAGAGTCCCAGGAGAGCCTAGCGACGCCGCTGCTTTTAGGCCTTACCGGTACTTTAGAACAAACAGCTGATGTTCATTTTAAATGTGTCAAATGCCGTGCCCCAGCATCTGTGTTTAAGTGTCACACGAGAGGAATGGTGAAGAATCAAACAGATATTTCACAGTAATGACCCACCTGCTCGGTTCCGGATTTCCTGGAGCAAAGTGTTACTCCTCACTTTCATTGCTTTGCCCCGCATCAGCATCAACAGCCTTGATGGAAAGTGGAATGGCGGCTACCTGTCGCCACTCAGCAGGTCACAATCCACCGCCTGCCTTGAGCGTTCCGACACGAGAGAACCTGAGGCAAATTCAAAGGATTAGATGAGCTGAGATAACCTTCCTGAGCCCTGCAAAGGGGAAATTTGCTGCCTTTCAGGAGCATTAGTGGATGCAGGAAATTTAAAAAAAAAAAAAAGGCATGCAAGGGAAGACATTCGTACAACAAGCACATAGCACAAGCAAAGAACCTAACTGGTGTCTGATGAAATCTAATCTAACCAAACCAGCGTGATTGGCACATTAACCTTGTTGACATCGGGGATAGAAAATGAGCACATTTCCTATTAATAGTTTGTGTTTTTAATGTAAATATCACCATTTCATCATTTTGGAGGAGCCATGTTTGTATTTTCAAATTAACTGACTGATGAAATAACTGTAAAATTGTCATGCCACGCCGCTTCCTGTTTTATTTTGAAGGCTTCACCCTCCTCATAGTCGCGTACTTACCATTCCTCTTGTCATCTAATCACCTATTGTTTCCACCTGATCCCTATTACCTTGTGTGTATATAATGCCCTAGTTCCCCTTGTCGTGTGCAGAAGGGTCTTTCGTCCAAGGTCAGTCACGGCAGCCTCTCGCCATAGGCCATCATAGTCTTACTGAATATTATCCTCCATTGGAGCGCTTTGTGTTTGAACCTTTTTGATCTTAGCCATCTTAACTTTTTCCTCTATTTGGAGCGTTTTGTGTTTTTGCCTTTCCTCCCTTTTGGAGTGCATTTTTGTTTAAATTTGGGTGCTCTGACTTATTCCTCTGTTGGAGAGCTTTTTGTTTGTACTTTTTGCTCATTCCCGCATGTCAGCGGAAGAACCTGTTTTCAAAATAAAGTTTTTGCCTGAACCTCCGCAACAGAGTCCGCCTTATCTCGGCCTGACAAAAACACCCCAAACCCAATTAAATCCATATCCAGAATTGTGTTTAAAAACGCAAATATGAAAATAAATCAATTGACTTACATCAGTAATGTGAAGGTAATTTTGCATATCTAATGCATGTCAATTTTAATTGTCAGAAATACAAATAGTTCCATCTAAATGCAAATGCAGCACTTTTGGCAGAAACTGCCTTCATTTCCTGATTTTATTTTTTATGTGTAAATTCTCTGAATTGGAATAAAAACATCAGATATTATTGAAATTAGAAAATTTCAATGTTTTTGCCACTGAAAACACAGAAAAAAAAAACACTCCTCCCCCCCCCCACTTTTTCGTTCTGAGCATTATTTTCGTTGAATCTGACCTTTTAGCCATGCTACCGAGTTCACGCCAGCTGAACCGACAAACCCGCGCTGACGCAGATCCAACAACCCAGTCTGGCAGGGAATTCCGACAACCCGGCCAAAAGGCCAAACTCCACACGTTCACCTTATTCCTAACCCCTTGTACTGACCATTTTGAAAGCTGGAAAAAGGCTTCTAAGTACAAGTTGACAATTTATTCAGGTCTACAGCGATCTAACGGCAAGGCGAAACAGACTCGGCCGAGGAAGCAGACTCGTTCCAAGGTCACCATATCACAAGTCAACAAAATGTTCCTGAGAAAAATACATTTAAAAAAAAAAAAAAAAACATTCGGACATTATGATTCCATTTCTTGGTTTATTTAAAATGATTGGTGCATGTGCAAAACAGGTCAATAAATCCCAATTTATAAAATTAGAAAAATATCAACGAAAATTGAGCATATGAGGAATGTGTTATCAGACAGCAGAGCTTAAGGGAAAGCCAAACTTTCACCCGACATTATGGAAACCCTCGGCGGTCTCCAGATAAGCTTTCTTCAGCTCTCCTCGGTAATTCCAGCTCCAATAGCGTAGCTAATAGTTGGATCTCGGGATCGAGCTGACGGTCCGCCGTGAGGCGAGCATCTGTCCCCAGGTAGAACGCACGTAGTCTCGATATATGTCCATCAACGTACAGTAAGTGTTGCTGTGCAGTACATTGACTTGTGTAACAAGTGTGAGCCGCGATGTTAAGAGCACCACTAAGGTGGGAAAATAAGGAAGATCTGCTTCGGCTACTAGAGGGCAGCGGCAATGAATAAAGACAGACAGGGTTGGTTTGAGTGAAATGTGTATTTTACAAAAAAGTGAAAAATAAACTCAGAAATATTTACATTGTTCACACGATCATTGTCCAACTGGAAAAAAAACCTGAGTCCAATTTCCCCACTACAATGTTCATGAATAACAAACACCCAAGTATGAATGCCTTCAAGGTTATGGAAATGGAAGGTGATTGTTGTCCCGTAGCGCTGCTTGAGGTATCAGAGGTTGAATGGTTATTGAAAGGCTTGGCTTGAGTAGTGGGGAGAGAGACAGGCCGCAGCGCCTCCTACCGGACTTGATAATTGTGTTGAAGACAATGAAAGGACCACCAGGCTCCTGGCTTGATTTGTAGCTCGCCATCCTTTGATTGGAGTAGTCCCAAGGCAGGGCAGGACCACCTGGCCTGCATGAACCAACCCAGTTAAACAACTGTATTTACCATGAATGCAATACTATTAGCATGATAACATAACAAAATACAACAATAAAGCACCAACGGACACAGAAAAATCACATGAAAAGGTAGCGTAAGTTAGCATGGTGGCTAATCCGCTAACAACAGATGGAAGAATTCACACTCACCAGTTCACTTAGATGTAGTTGAGCACACACACCAACAGGTCGCCAACACAAATAAAAAGTTCTGTTGCAAGTTCCGTTGAGACCATTCAAGTATTACGCATGCGCACTAATTCGCAGTCCAACACACGCTGAGCAAGAAGATCCGCATGCGCAGAAGCTTCAAAACAAATGGCCACACATGTTGGCTGTCATCAGTCATTCCGGGGATATCATATTTTGCTTTTCAAAAAGAGGACACAAATAACAGACATAAATAATCCCCGTTTAGGCTTGTATTCAAAGTTTATATGGATCGATAGCATGCACTCACCGTCCGTGCATGTCACACACACATACGACTCTCGGCCGTGTAAGCAATGTTGAAATATTGCTCATATAGAGCAGAGAGAAAACTGATCATTCTCAGGCTTATCCTCAACCCATTTGAATTTTTTTATGATTGTGGTCAAGCCCGGTCCTTCCACAAAAGCAGTGTTCAATGCAAGCTAGGCGCTAATAACGCACAGCTGCACCGCTACCGTAGCGTCTCTCTCGCTCTTTGATAACGTAATTGCTGCACGAATTCCGATTTGGAAGACTTGACAGTACAGACCGCCGCGACATTCTGAAAAAATGTGGCCCAGATCGGATTTGAAATGGTCCAGACTGTCAAGTTAATGCCTCACTTGAGTTGGAAAAACACAAAAAAACCTCAATTTTTCTGGTTTTCTTTTTTTTTTTTTTGGAAAATTGCTCAAACTAAGCTATTTTCTAATGCTGATTTCTGAAGAATGGGAAAAGATATGAACTTACTTTTTTTCCTGCTGAAAGAAGAGAGTCTAGTCTTTCTTTTGGTGGGTTCCATGTTTATGTAGCAATAGAACAGAATTTTCTGTGGGCCTTGCTAAATTAGTCAAAATCCAGTAAAATGGCAGGGAGGGAAGGGCCTTGCTTCGGTGAAAATGGCTGGGAGTGAATGAGTTAAACAATTTTGAGAAATACAATTGGTTGGATGCATCAAAAAGCTTTTCAGACTGACCTGCAGCTGTTGCTCCTTGGCTTCTCTCCCCCACGACTGAAAGGAGAGGAGTCAAGGAAGCTTATATAGGGCCTGGGTGACAGGTGATTGGATGATTGGTACAACGTGACTTGTCATGTGATGTGGTGCATTCAGGGAGTGTGGGAAAAACCAGTGCTGGCTAAAAATAGGGAATCTTAACCCATGTTACACTTGTCTTCCCTTGCCTAACGGGATTTCCCACCTGTAAACAAACAAACAAAAAACTCGTAACACTTGCATATATACGTTGACATAATTGTGCCATCCTACATGTACTGATTAGCAACAGGCTAGCAACCACAGCAGTTTAGTAGTTGTCGTAAATCATATTAAAGAACATCATAACTTCAATCATACTCATAATAACATTAAATTATCAAGTTGTCTTATACACAGGATTTTAGCTTTATTATTTTTTGAGCGCAGGACACATGAAAATGCAAGGATAGGAAGAACATACCTTCCATAACACCATGGCTACAAAAACATCCGGTCTTTGTGGTGGCAAGAGCTTGGTTCCGCACCTGCCTTCAAGAACATGTTGTCCTCCCCTGCCGTGATGATGACAGGGGATGACTACAGACCTGTGGCTCTCACCTCCAGCCCTGCCAAATGTTTGGAGAGACTGTTCATCAAACACATCAAAGCTGCCTAACCTGCCTATTTTGGATGGAGAAATTGTAAAATGGAAGGTGCGAGCGGACATGCGGTAGTAAAGCGGAAGTACCTCGGACACTTTTCAATAAGAAACTCGAAATCAGGGCTTCCCCATGATTTAAAAAAAAAAATTTTTTTATGTACGCTGGATGGATTTATCGAGCAGTCTGGCCCGGCGTTGCCTCTGGTCGACTTCCAAAAGCGTTGAACTCAGTGATTTCTGGCCGGATTTGTTTCCAGTTTACCTTACACTAAAGATGATACACGTGGTTTAGACGAGACAGAAGTTGTAGGTTTGTCATTATAATTGTTTCCTGTAAAAGCGCAACTCCAACTGGGATAAATGCTGGCAACTTACAAAAGATGTCACTTCGGTTTCCATCAATCTGTTCATCCACTGCTCAAAGGTAGAATTATCCTCTGTCTCGTGTCTGTCACTCCAACACATCACAGAAAGAAACGGGCATTTGTGATTGCTGTAATTTAAGAGCAATAAAATCAAGTGATGTTTCTGTTTCCGCAAAACCGTCTGTCAAAAGCTTCAAATGAATCGGCCTCCGCCAACCAACTAGACAGGCAATTTTCAAATTTCGATTTGGTTGTGCGTGACAGCTGTCGCCTGCCTAGCGTGCCACTTTCGTAATTGTTCTCGGTTTTTTTTGTAGTAGTCCGATGGGAAAGACGGCACTGCTTTCTATAAACAGCAACAGTATTTCAAACCTAGCTTCAATCAGTTGCTATCTGTAAAACTCTTCAAAAGAAAGTACACGTTAGACTCAAAGTAAAGAAGGCTAATCATTTCCACTCTAAATGAATCACGAGTTTCCTTTTGACATATCATGACAGGTGTACTTGCACGTTGATACACTGCTATTTAAATAGAGAATCTGTCAGGTCAGATGAATGTCAACTTGTTTGTCACTTGTCTGTAAGAATATGTCAGAGGCTAAAAGTTTCATTCTCCATGCCCTCCAGAGTTCTGCTGTCAAGTTTGCCCTGTTAGCTTTCATTGCTGAAATGTCCCACGATGTCTACTGCCAGGATGCTAATGCGCTCATGTAAAACACTTTTCTCTTAACAGAAGGCAGATTCTCTAATCTGGAGAAATATATTAACTGCAATTAAACCTTCACAATGCTACCAATGCGGCGAGAGATTGAAGTAATTGATGAAGGGATCCAGCTAGTGCTATTATTGAAGCTGAGAAGTCCAACAGAATGTAGGCGGAACTCAAGCTTCTTATTTGGGCCATATTCCATCAACTTTTCATATTTGAAGTTGGCCTGTGGGCCGTAGTTTGGATACCCCTGCAGTTGTCCATAGCAGGTCACATACAGTCAACCAGACAATTGGACTCGAGTCACAGGGACTTGAAGGAAAAAAAAACAGACTTGGAGATGGTTCAAAACTTGTTTCAATTGTGAGGCAATAACTGGAAACTCGACTCATGAGACAATGACTTGAGACTCGACAAGCTGACTTGAAAAACTCGGATTGTAGATTGGTTCCCACTTACCAGTGATCCGCTTGGAACACCTTAATGCTGGTTTATTCCCTACAGACGATACTGCATAGTTTTTTTATTTTTTTTTTACATTGATAGTAAGGTTTCCCTCAAAGACAAATCTGAGTGCTTTGTGGGTGGGCTGAGGAACAATGGTTGACTAACCTTTGACTCGACAACCTTTTGACTTGGCTCGACACGACTTGTCTTTACAACCTTGTGACTCGACACGACATGATCTCGAGACTCGGCTCGACTCGATATAACCTCGTGACTCGACCCAACTCGACATAACCTGGTGACTCAACCCGACTCGACATAACCTTGTGACTCGACAACGTTGTGACTCGACCCGCCTCGACATAACCTCGTGACTCGACTTGACAAAAACCTTGTGACTCGACCCGACTCGACATGACCTTGTGGCTCTGCTTGACTTGATATAGCCTTGTGACTCGACTCGACTCAACATAACCTTGTGACTCGACTCGACTCAACATAACCTTGTGACTCGACATAACCTTGTGACTCGACTCGACATGACCTTGTAACTCAACATGACCTTGTGACTCCACTTGACCTTGTGACTCAACTCCACTTGACATAACCTTGTGACTCGACATAACCTTGTGACTCTACTTGACCCTGTGACTTGACATGACCTCATGACTCGACTCGACATAACCTTGTGAGTCGACTCGCCCTCATCAGTAAAACTCTGGACTTATTTGTCACTTCAATCATAATGACTCGTACAATTGTATGCAGTTAACTTACCTTTTTTTTTACTGTCGGGAAGGATTTCTGGTACAAACTCAAGTTCCTGCGGGTCTTAAATTTACAAATTTCGGCAGTGTTGTTTTTAATTTTGTTGAACTGATTTCCTGCCATTGACAACGATAACCTTCCAATTCATTTAAACTGAGAGGACTGGACATACTTTCATTCACCCTTCCCAGTCAAAATGAATTGGATATCTACCGCTGCCAATAGCAGCCAATGACTTAACAATTTGAAAACAAAAAAAACAGAATAACACTTTTAAGATGTGTCAGACATTTTGAAATACTAGTACTACAGTATTTTACATTGCCCCAAAAAAACTCTCACGCATTGCTTACTAAATGTAGTATGTGTGTCTATTGGAGAAATAAGCTTGAATTTATCCAGGAAGTGAATCAGGCTTTGCCTGAGTCCCACACAAAGATAGGACGAAGACAGATTGTAGAGGTATAGAAACTATGAAGAATGTGTGCCTATTTTCTTGCCACTTTTTATCTGCATTGTGTGTATCATCGTTTATGTTTGCCACACAATGGCTGCGCTCTGTAGCTGTGGCATTTTTTTGTGTTTGAACATTATTTTCTTTGTTACCGTAGTTCTAAGAAATTTGTGATTTGCATATTTTTTAGATTCTTTAGGCAACCATTACGGTCATTTCATACCAGTGCTTGTCTTTTCCATTAAAAATGTATTGAATTTCACCATGTAAATGTTAAATTCCTTATTTCAAATGGTGTTAAATTGCGTGAAATCAGTGATGGACTTACCACTGGACAAAACTAGGCAGTTGCATAGGGCTTCAAGTTACTAGGGGCACCATCAAATTGAAATTGTATCTGTTTGTTTGTTTGTTTTGTTTGTTTGTTTTTACCTGTCTTACCTGTCCTGTTCACTTGCTTAGACACTGAAAATAAGAATCTGAGTGCCCTTATAGACAAAACAGTTTTTAATATGCCACTTGGGAGTTTGATATAATCCCATTGTGAATGTTCATCTTGGTTTATTTATCAGGAGAAAGCAGCTGACAGGAATGGTTTTGGGGGTGGGGACAGCAATAGGAAGCAGACAGAAGTGGATAAGAACAAACAACAGCAATAATTACATCATTAAACACCTATGCTACCTCAGAACATTGTGGCACTATCATAGTCTAATTATATTTACCCGTAGACGCCATCTGTGTGTGTGTGTGGGGGGGTCCGGCAACCGAGAGAAAAGAGGAGGGAAGGGTGATTAGGCATACACAATTTGATTTGGGGAACGCAGTATTATGAAAATCACCTGTAAGTGTTGATAGGTTGACATCCTATAGGGTTAGGGTTACGCTCGTTAATCCTGGCACCGACAATCTCATTTACCTGGATGTGCCTATTTACACCTAGACATGCGTGAACTCACTTTGACGTGTGATAGTCATGCAGAAAAATGGAAATGCTGCGCGGGGGCCGCCAGGGGGTACAGGCACCGCTCCGCCAACCAGCCACCGCCTCAAACTCCCGCCCGACGCCGCCCTCATCTGGACTCCTCACAGCCCCCTGGCGCCCTGCCGGTGAACCCGGCCGGGGCCCAAGGAGGACGCTCTATTGAAATGTCAAAGCAGCAAGAATATTAATACTGGTAAAAAAAAAAATAAAAAAAAAAAAACTTTTTTTTTTTAACCCGTCCTGTTCAGCTGCATGACACGGAGAATGGGAATCTGAGTGTCGTAACTCATTCACTCCCAGCCATTTTCACCGGTGCAACCCCCTTCGCTCCCGGCCGTTTTACTGGATTTTTTACTGATTTTGCAAGGCCCACAGAAAATTCTGTTCTATTGCTATGTAACAAGGAACCCACCAAAAGAAATATTAGACTCTCTTCTTTCAGCAGGAAAAAAAGTTAGTTCATATCTTTTTCCATTCTTTAGAAATCAGCATGAGAAAATAGCTTAGTTTGAGCAATTTTCCAATTTCTGATGAAAAAACTGAGAAATTAAGCTTTTTGTGAAAGCATACATTTCAAACATAACTTTGACGTTAACACAGCTATTTTTTGCTATAGTGACATCCCAAACATTTGAATAATGTCCTTTTACAAAATAACATAAACAACAAGACAAATAGAGCTTTTGATAGCAAAGTAACAATTTATTTACACATAACTGAGAGATGACGTGTTGTGGCCGTGACAGCCAGGGTAAACTTTTCACTCATCAATTCAATTCAATTCAATTCAATTCAATTTTATTTGTATAGCCCTCAATCACAACAGAAGTCTCAAAGGGCTTTACAGAGGCAATATGATACACAATTAGAAATGAAGCAACAAAGATGAATAGATGCAGTTCAAGTCCTGGGTATCCCCTATCCTTAAGACCCTCCATGCCGGCAAGGAAAAACTCCAAAAACTCCAGAGTCAACTGGGAGAAAAATGAGAAACCTTGGGGAGTACCACAGTCAGGAGAGATCCACTCTCAGGACGGATAGACAGGAACCCCAGAACGGCTAATGGGAATTAGCCCCATCGCCGCCTGTCTCATAAGGATGGATTTTTTTTGGTCTTTCTTTTGTGGTGACCACTGCCTCGTGGCGGAGTTCGCCTGGGGAACTTGTGTCCCTGGGGGGGAACTGGTTTGGCTGTCGCGGGGGATGCGAGCGGCCGAGCACAGCGGCGCGGGCTCTGCTCGACGAGCAGCACGGACTCAACGGCATCGTCCACTGCACTGGTGGTCCCGGTCGTTCTGCTCGGTCGTCCAGTGCCTGGCATTCCGGGCGTCCTCCCAGTTGTTTTGCTCGGTCGTGCCGCCTGGCAACCTGGACATCCATTCGGTTGTCTTCCGCCGGCGCCCCGGCCATGTGTCCCGGCCGTTCGTTCCGTTGAATCGGGTTGGGGGTCTTACCAAATGCGCTACTGCCCTCAAGTGGCCAGTTTTATTGCTTTAAAATGGATTTTCAGCATTGTGCTTTGGAGCTAATTTGAATCAGAACCTAGAGATGTCTCTTGTGAAAAAAAACGTAAAACACGGCTAAATACATCTTTGGCACTGAAACAATTAAAAATAGAACGTATTTATATGTTTTTTGGAGCAAATGAGTGAATGGTCTGAACAGTTTTAATGTATCACATTAGAGCAGTACTTCTCAAATAGTGGGGCACGCCCCCCCATTGCGGCACACAGCCATGCCGGGGGTGGCGCATGTGACCTCGGGGAAACATACTTTTTTTGCCGTATGAGAATAAGGTGTACTTCCACACCCACTCAGTAGGTGGCAGTGGAGCTCTCATTTTCAGAGTTCGAGTAGAATTTTTGGACAGAATAAGAGCACACAGAAAAGAATACAGTAGGAGATGAGTAAAAACCACTCTGTTTACTGTGTGTTAAAATGTTTGTAGCGGACAGCGGGAAGTCAAAATAACGTTATTTAAAGACATTAGAACCCGATCACATTGATAAGCTGATTGATTGTTTTTTAGCGAAAACGTGCCAAATATTGCCAGCAGTCGTCCCTTTGTCAATGTTACGGCAGTAAACCGGCATGCACTGTTAGCATGCTCAGTGCAAAATAACCTCACACCATAGCAAAGGAGCTGATGCTGCCCACAGCAAAAATAAAAACTGACCCTCTGTCCAATGGCATTGTTGTTTACTTTGAATGTATTATTTTTGATTGATTTTATAAATTTTAATTTTCAGTATCAAATGATCAAAAAAATGTACCTTGAGTGTATTTTTACAGTTTGGGTGTGACTTTTTTAATCAGGCAAATTGATGCGCCTTATTAACTCATTTGCTCCCAGAAAGATAAAAATACGTTCTATTTTTAAATGCTCCAAACCCATTTTAAAGCAATAAAACTGGCCACTGGAGGGCAGTAGCGCATTTTATAAGACCCGCAACCTGATTCAACAGCAATGAACGGCCGAGAAGCACGGTAAGAGCGCCGGCGGCATGATGCCAGGCGGCGCTCCGACCGAACAAAACAACCGAGAGGACGCCTGGGAGGCCAGGCGTTGGACGACCAAGCAAAAGGAGTGGGACCCCCAGTGCAGCGGCTCGCCGAGCAGACCCCGCAGAGACGCAAAAATAATCCGTCTTTGTGAGATAGACAACGATGAGGGAAAAGTTTACAGGGCTGACGTGGCGACAACGGCGTCATCTCGGCGACAAGGCATCATTTCTCAGTAGTCATGTGTAAATAAATTGTTACTTTGCTATCAAAAGCTCTATTTGTGATGTTATTTTGTAAAAGGCAAACATTATTCTGATGTTTGGGATGTAACTAAAGCAAACATAGCTGTGTTAAAGTCAAAAGCTATGTTTAAAATGTATGCGTTTAAAAAAAAGCTCAGTTTCTCTGTTTTTTCATCAAAAATTGCTCAAACTAAGCGCTTTTCTAATGCTGATTTCTAAAAAAAAAAAATGGAAGAAGATATAAAATTTTTTTCCTGCTGAAAGAGTCTAATCTTTCTTTCGGGGGGTTTCATGTTTATATAGCAATAGAACAGAATTTTCTGTGGGCCTTGCAAAATCAGTCAAAATCCAGAAAAACGGCCGGGAGCGAAGGGCCTTGCTCTTATGAAAATGGCTGGCAGTGAATGAGTTAATAAAGGTATACTTTATTCTTAGTTGATGTATATTGCTATTTTCCTTCAATAAAAAAGGACAATGTTATGAATAGGTGTACTTATAATAATTTTCGCAAAAAATGGTACTATTTACAGTGGCGGCAGAGAGTCGGGGGGGTGAAAAGTTTACGTCTTCGTCGGGGTAGGGGGTAACAGAAAATAACTGAGAAGCACTGCATTAGCGTATGATATTCTCCCATTGTGATTGTTTATTGTATTTTTTGTCTATTAGGAGAAAGCAACGAGAAGGAAGGGGTTATGAGGGGACAGAAAAGAAAATAGAAATGGAGAGCGAGACAGTAGAGAAGAACAAACAACAATAACAAGTACATTAAAAACCTACACTAACTATGCGATTGGCTGGCAACCAATTCAGGGTGTAACCTGCCTACTGCTCGTAATTAGTAGTTAGCTGGGATATGCTCCAGCACCTCCGTGACCCTCGTGAGGAAAATGCTGCATGGAAAATAAATGAATGAATGAATGACCTAACTACACCTAACTACCTGACTACACTAACTATGAGTAGTACGATAGTAGTGCTAACGTGTGTGTGGGGGGTGCTAACTGAGGAAAAAGAGGGGGGGGGGGGGGTCAGAAAGAGATTTAATTAGGTGGGGCGCAGCATACACAAATCAGCAGTGTGAGGTGTCCCAGTCATAGACTTCATAATGATATTTATGGGTCAGAGTTGACCTTCATTGCACCACGCCTTCAAGTAGGGGGCCATCCCACAATCCGCTTCAGTTATTCGCAGTCGTTCGCAGCGACACATGCAGTGATCCAGCACCAGATTTAGGTTAAAAAAGTATGAAAGCTGTACCGTATACAAACAGAAACGATTGTCTCAGGAGTGATTTGTTCGAGGAGTCAAGGTAAATATTATATTTTTCATTTGTTCACAAGAATTTTCAACGTAAAAAGCTCTTTGTTGTAAGGCTGTCACCACATTGTTTAACAGACTAGCATCACTCTTCGACATATTTACGTAAAATAAATGCTAACTGCCTGGTTTTTTTTTGTTTTTAACCAAGAATCGAGACTGTTTTACTTCCATATGTATTAAGAATTCAGGGATTTAAGCATTCATTCACAAGAATTTTCACCGGAAAAGCTCTGTTCACATATGATGGCCGCCACATTGACTAACAGACTAGCATCGTACTACGACATATTTACGTAAAATAAATGCTAACTGCACGCTTTTTTTTTTTTTTTGCTTTTAACCAAGAATTGAGACTGTTTTGCGTCCATATTCATAAAGTATTCATGGATTCAAGCATTTATTCACAAGAATTTTCAACAAAAAAAGCCCTGTCTGTGATTCCCATCAGTCAGCTTTGTGTGAATCTCATCAGATGTGAGATAGTCCTGCAGACAAGCGGTAATGCTGCGCGGGGGCCACTCCAGGGCCACGGCCAATCGGGGGGGTGAGCGTGCGCAGCACGTCCCTCTTTTCGCAGCTCCAGCAAGGGGGCCGCCGTCATCTCGCCAGGACCTAGGGTGATCCCCTGGACCATACGCACCCCCATTCATACCCCACCATACCCCACCACCGCCCGCGTCCCCTAATAAGAACATTTCCACCAACCCCAACTCAGTTGAAAGATCGATTATATCAAAGCAGACAAAGCCACCGCTGTAAAATTTGCCTTGAAGGTCTTTAAAAGTCTTAAATTTCACATGTTGAAATCTGTAGTAACTCTGCAAATGATTTTTACACATGTTTATTTCTGGCCCTGATTTTATTGCTTAGCACATACATGCTTACTGATTTGCCATATAGCTTTCAGTGAGCTAAAAGTAAACAAATCACTGGGGCAAAGAAAAGAATTATTCCATTCTCTGGTTGTTACTCTTAATGTGAGCTTGTAATTTCCTAGCGATTATATGCCACTACTTGTGCAAAGCTAGAAGTCCAGATAAAGCCAGTTTTTAGGCTCAAGGCTCTCACAACAATGACACCCACTGTCAAAAACATATTAGTTGTGATTGGGGAATAACAATGCTGTGTGTTCAGATCTATTAGACACATACACACCAGCGATGGAATGAAGCGCTTCTTATATAATGTTCTTTTTTTCCTTCCTTCTAGCCACTGGGCCTCTGTTCTTGTTTACCCCCTGAGCATAGAAGGAGACAAAATAAAGGAGGGAGAGAAAATAGCAGGTGAGCACTGACAAACAATTAGTGCTAGGATTTCGACTGTCACAATCCATTCATAGACATACAATATATACTGTATACATGCAAATAACATACTGTAGATTCAGTTATTTATGTTTATTCCGGCAGCCAGTCTGGAGTACAGTCAGTGTGTAAAATTTCACCAGGAAAAAAAGTATTAAAAGTAGGGCTGCAGCTATCGATTTTTTTTTTAGTAGTCGATTAATCGATGAACTGGTTAGTTCAAATAGTCGAGTAATCGGATAAGGAACAAAAAAATTCAAATGCTTGAGCTGTTCCTGAAACAGTATAAAAAAAATATGAGGATCTCAGTACAACAAAAGAATTCGCTAATTTGCATGGCAAAAGTCTGCTAGCTTAAATGATACAAAATGCTAACTTTGATTATTTATTCATTTATTTGACAATGCTCTTAAAAATGGTTGAAACACATATTCCCACAAAAAACGGCCAAATATACCTATATGGTATGATTACAAATGCATTAAAAAACATTAACTCAAACAAAAACTTATGCTTACTTACAAAAGCTCATGTTGGTCTTAACAGGGAGCAGCTGAATGAGTTATATCATATTCACTGTTGCCGCTAGAGGATAGTGTATCCGCCCAAACCAAAATAAAACTAAATGCAAACACTCTCAAAACAATCCATGATCACGCCACTTTAATTAAGCGAATACTCGAGGCAGCAAAATGTAATTAGAATTTTTTTCTAATCAAATTATTCAAGTTAATCAATTAATCGTTGCAGCACTAATTAAGAGTATTCTACCTAATGTCATTTGATATCTTGAAAGGTCCTCTTTTAGAATGTATTTTTGCCACATTATTGTTGTCATCATTTTATCAGATTTGCAAGATAATCTACAACAGCGGTGCCCAATCCCGGCCCTCGAGAGCCCCTATCCAGCTAGTTTTCCGTGTCTCCCTCCTTTAACATATCTGAATCAAATGATCAGCTCATCAGCAAGCTCTGCAGCAGCCTGATAACGATCCTGGTTAGTTGAATCAGGTGTGTTAGAGGAGGGAGACATGGACAACAAGATGGATAGGGGCTCTCGAGGACCGGGATTGGGCACCCCTGACAGTAATAATGCCCAGAATACCCTTTTTAAAGCCATTTTATTTAGTCATTTTACCTTTCTCTTTTGTTTCTAATATTAACTTTCATGTTTTACTGTTTATTTTTGTGTTTGTTATGTTGCTGTCTGCTAATAGGTATTTACTGTATGTGTATTTAAATTTGACTTTTGACCTCTTTTTCAAACAACGGACTCTCATTAATATGCGGCTGACTGGATCAAATTTAAATATGTACTCACATTCAATCACTTGACATTTGCTGGGAGGCCCCAGACCCAGGCCTTTAGGGGGCCCGGTTTTCAGTAGCTTTTCAGTTTGCCATGTTGATAATTGTGACGTTTGTTTACCGCTTTTTGTCTTGGAAATGGCGATCAGTCCGCCATGATATTCATGGCCTTCGTGCCTCGACCCGGCAATTAAACTGCTCCCTGGTGTCAGACCGCGCACCCCTCCCGACCCGGAGGTGGGGTTGGGGGTTGCAGCTTTGTCCCCTTGGTCTGTCTCCGGCACTGTCCGCCTCTCCGGGACCGTGGCGGCTGCCGCTGCCCTTCTGTCGGTGAGGTCGTCGGCAGGGCCTCCAGGGGCCCATGGGGTAGGGCTTGTTGTCCCCTGTCGGTGGGGTGGATATCCCTGGTCCCCGGTGCTTAGTGTGGTGGGGTGGGCGTGGGGTCTGTTGGTGTATCCCCTTATCCCATCCCCGAAGGCCGGTTGATGGAGGCGCGGGTGGCCCATGGGACCGCCCTGGATCCCAGGAGGGTGACAATGGCCCCTTTGCTGGGCTGCGGGAGGAGGGATGGGCTGCGCCGGCAATCGGACACTCAGATCTCCATTCTCCGTGTCAAGTAGCTGAACAGGACAGGGTGAAAAACAAACAACAAAATGCTGCTTTCACACATGCCGCGTCCTGGGTAAGTCCCAGACATTATACTAGGACGGTTAGTGTGTCAACTCCATGTCAGTCACCCGGGATATTGCTTTCAAACATAAGGGCTAGTCATTTAAATCCCGGGATTTAACCAGAGTACAGCGTGTGTCTTAAGGGGTTTTAGACTCCTTGAAGTTGTGAAGTTGAGAGCATCATCAATGGGAGACCTATGACCACCAACACAGATGACCCCAGCGACCTCGAGCCGTTGACCCCAAATCATCTACTCCTGTTGAAAAAGAAACCCAGCATGTCACCTGGTGTGTTCGTTAAAGATGATGTCTACGCACGGCGGCGCTGGAGACAAGTCCAGTATATGACTGATTTATTCTGGAAAAGGTGGACCCAGGAGTATCTGGCACTTCTGCAAGAGCGGCAAAAATGGCTTGGACTGAAGAGAATTTTCAGATGGCGATGTCGTCCTTGTTGCGAATCCATCTTTAGCCAGGAATTGCTGGATGCTGGGCAGAGTCACCAAGGTCATGCCAGACTCCAGAGGGGCAGTCCGAAGTGCTGAAGTCCGGACAAAGACCAGCACCCTTCAAAGACCGATAACCAAACTTTGTTTACTGCAGGGAGAAGAAAGAAGAAAGAAAAGAAAGCCTTACCCGTGTAGACACAGACTTACCTGAATAGAATTTACCCGTAGTCGACGAAGATTATATTTACCTGAACCTAAAAAGAGCCAATAAGATTAACGGCAATGTTAATTAAAGTGTAGGATATGTGGTAGAGAAATGGTAATGGCTCCAAGTTTGAGTTTAAGTTGGTAATTGATATGCTAAGGCCTAGTCAATTAGGGGCCGGGATATGTTAGAGCCATTTTTTATGTTGTGAATTAAATGTGTATTGATGTGGTTAGATTAATATTTGGAATTTATAATTCAATTTACAAGTGATGTAAGAATTTATTTAGTAGAGTTTACCTGGCGCTGTGATGCACTTGATTGGCAATAATTGGCAACACCTGGTGGCGGCAACGGCCCAAAGACAGAACCAGGCTGGAACCGTCACAGTCTTTTGACCGTCACATTCATGTTAAGTTTTGAATTCATCTTTTGTTATTGTTAGGGGTGTCAAACGATTAAAATTTTTAATCGAGTTATTTACAGCTTAAAAATTAATGAATCGCAATTAATCGCAATTCAAACCATCTATAAAATATGCCATATTTTTCTGTAAATTATTGCTGGAATGGAAATATAAGACACAAGATGGATACATACATTCAACATACGGTACATAAGTACTGTATTTGTTTATTTTAACAATAAATCAACAAGATGGCATTACCATTATTAACATTCTCTTAAAGTGATCCATGGATAGAAAGACTTGTAGTTCTTAAAAGATAAATGTTAGTACAAGTTATAGAAATTTTGTATTAAAACCCCTCAATATTTTCGTTTTAATAAAATTTGTAAAATTTTCAATCAAAAAATAAACTAGTAGCCCGCCATTGTTGATGACAATAATTACTTACACAATGCTCATGGGTGCTGAAGCCTATAAAATCAGTCGCACCCAAGCGCCAGCAGAGGGCGATAAAACTCCGAAAAACACAACAAGTACACATTTCACTTTGCATGTTATTTTAATCTGTTTGAGCGGGGCATTTGTGTGTTAATTGCGTCAAATATTTTAACGTGATTAATTTTTAAAAAAATAATTACCGCCCATTAACGCGATAATTTTGACAGCCCTAGTTGATGTATCATGTTAAGCATCACTAAAAGAACGACATCAACATAAAGCTTGGATTGAAGACTTTTATTTAAGAAATGTGTCGCGTCCGAAAGAACTTCAGAGGTTCGAGGCTAGTGAGTCACCTGCACTCACACCTAGTTATTGCTTATTCCTTGTTATTTTTTGACTGTTCTTGACGTGGAATAAGTTGTCAATGCTTCGCAAAGTTGTTAGACCTTTTTTTTAGATGATCAAAGTTCTAAGAGTTAGTGTTTTGTTTTGTGTTGGTTTTCTCCTAGTGTGACTTGTCCCTGTGATTGCCCATTGATTTCACCTGGTATGCCTGCTCCTAGTGCATCCTCCTGTATTACCCAGCTGTTCCTCGTTGTCTCGTTATCCCTTGTCTGCATGTGTGTATATAAGCTCCTGGTTTCTTTTCATTCCTTGTTGCGTCATTGTCTGTGTCAAAGTCAAGATCCTGTCCAAGCCCTCGTGTTCGAAACCCTCCGGTAAAGTAAGTTTTGTTTGAACCTTGCCTTTTTGATCCCCAGTACTTTTGGTTGTACGTTGTGTTTTTTAGTTATTATTAAAACGTTTTTTGAGATCACCACCACCTCCCTGGCTGCCTTTTGTTTCCCTGCATTTGGGTCCACACCACATGCCCACGTTTTCCCTGACAGTTAGTGTTTAGAACAAACAAACGTGAAGCGTTTGGCTAAGAGGTGAATCGCTATCAGTTCTCAGAGGGGTTTGAAATTAAAACTTGAATGAAATCAATTGACGGACTGTATATTACAGCCGTCAGTCAGGTCACACTCATTTTGACCTTTGATATCTATGTAACTGACATTTCACAGTAGGTCCCCTTTAAAATTTGAAATGACACAGTATTTTAGAGCAACATCTTCTTTGATTCTAAATGTGTTATTGGAACGCCGAAACACACTTTTAATGCCAGACTCAGTTTGACAGAGCCATCACTTTAGCTCCATTACTCACTGTCTGCTCCTACTACCAATAATGCCACTGCATCCATTGAGCCTGATCTTAATGGAAAATGATATGCTTGTTGGCAGCCGAGTGGAGCTGTACTGCAGTGACCCATATCATGTTAAAAGGAAATGGAGGAAGGAAGAGGTAGCGGCTAAAGAAGCTTCTCCTTTTCCAGCTATTCAGACTGATGACAGCACTATTCTTAGTCAGAACTTGTATGGCTGACTGTATTTTCGAATACATGATGCTGTTTGAGGCGGCACGGTGGCTGAGTGGTTAGCACGTCTGCCTCACAGTTCTGAGATCAAGGGTTCAATCCCGGGCTTCGGCCTTCCTGTGTGGAGTTTGCATGTTCTCCCCGTGCCTGCGTGGGTTTCCTCCGGGAACTCCGGTTTCCTCCCACGTCCCAAAAACATGCATGGTAGGCTGATTGAACACTCTAAATTGTCCATAGGTGTGAGTGTGTGCGTGAATGGTTGTGTGTCTCCTTGTGCCCTGCGATTGGCTGGCAACCAATTCAGGGTGTCCCCTGCCTACTGCCCGAAGTTAGCTGGGATAGGCTCCAGCAGGCTCCAGACCCTCGTGAGGAATAAGCGGCATGGAAAATGAATGAATGATGCTGTTTGACTTTAAAAAGACTTCATGAATGCTGTAATGCCATTTGATGCACTTCAAACATGGACAGGAAATAAAAGCCTAAAAACACCAAAGCAGTCCAAAATATCGGTGATCAGTAGCAAACACGTTAGTTTACTTGATCTTGGATTCCGAGAACTGCAGGTGAAGTCTCCTCTTCCCTGGCTCACTCACTATTTTGACCAGGTGTTATGTTCAATTATTGTATGCCGCTGATGCAGCAATTTGTATCGCACATACACACTTCAGACCGGTCATACCAGGTTATATTATTCTACTTTTGACATGTACAATACATGAGCCATTTTGAGTAAAATGTTTGTGTTTGTAATTGACTCTTGGGGGTTTAACCATTAAATAAGTGTGTTTTCTTTTGATAGCTTTAAAGCAGGTCGTTGATCTGTTGACCACATTAGTCACGTAGCGAATTTAAACCACCTGTTAAACTATGCTCTCAATTATGTGTCTAATTTACCTGATTGTGTGCACCTGTGTGGGCGTGGTGAATAAATGCCCTCCTGCATGCAGTCAGTGTGCGCAGCGAGTGACCAAGCAAGCAGCAGCGTCTCCTTGTCCTCCTTAAACAGTTTGTATCTACTTTTATATTCGGTGCTTTCGCTAACTGAAAAGGTACGCTACGTGTACCGCTGTGAGGGTTAACTCTGCCAACAGGTTATGGGCCCAGATGCCAGCAGTATTTTAAACAGTTAGCGACAGCGTGTTTCCACTTGTGTGTAAGTGATGATAGCACGTTGCTAGCACGGTAGCACCATGAGCGGACGAGCCGACACGAGACCCAGCAGCCGCTGGCAGCGTCTCCAGTTCGATGGCGACGAAAAGAAATACGAAATATGGGAGGCGAAGTTTTTGGGACACCTTCGCTTGGAAGGGCTGCGAGACACGATTTTGACAGAGCCGACTACCGAGGAAGAGGATGAGCTTCTTGAAGACGAGAGAAAGAATGAAGCATACGCCGAGCTCATTCAATTTTTGGATGACAAAAGTTTGTCACTGGTCATGCGGGAAGCAGCCGATGACGGGCGGAGAGCACTGCACATTTTAAGAGACTACTATCAAGGTAAAGGAAAGCCGCGCATAATAAGCCTCTACACAGAATTAACTTCACTGCAGAAGGCGGAAAGCGAAACCGTGACAGAGTACGTGATCCGGGCGGAGACCGCAATCACAGCGCTACGAAATGCCGGCGAGACCTTGAGCGACGGACTGTTGGTGGCGATGGTTTTGAAAGGTTTGCCCGAGTCCTTCAAACCATTCGCAATTCATATCACACAAAGTGATGAAACTGTATCGTTCGCCGAATTTAAAACTAAGCTGCGTAGCTACGAAGACACGGAGAAGATGCGCGCAGCAGCATTAGATGACAACGTCATGAAAGTGCGCCAGCAGAGAAGACCCGCTGAAGCAGGTGACCGGTTAACCGAGAAGGCCACGGCCGAAATGGCGTGTTTTAAGTGTGGCATGAAAGGACACTTGGCGAGAGCCTGCCAGCGCAAACTCTGGTGCAGCTATTGCAGAAGCAACACTCACCGGGACGCAACTTGCAGACGGAAGCAGCGGCGAGAACGAGACGAATCACGCAGAATTTCCGGGAAGACAGCCGACCAGGACGGCGAATACTACTTTCGAGCGAGCGAGGGAGCAGCGCGAGTGGACGCGCGGGGCCTAATGGTTGACTGTGGGGCCACCTCGCACATAGTCACCGACATCGCAAAGTTCAAAAGGTTCGATGACAAGTTTCAGGCCAAGACTCACTACGTGGAGCTGGCAGACGGCACACGGTGCAATGGCATCGCAGAGCGCCGAGGCGACGCACAAGTTCGTCTGATCGACAGCAAGGGAAGACACGTGAACGCAACGCTGAGGAACGCGTTGTATATTCCATCATACCCACAAGACATTATGTCTGTGAGGGAAGCCACTGCAAATGGAGCGACCGTGATCTTCAAGAAGGGGAAGGACGTTTTCATCCACCAAGACGGTACGAGATTCATTATGCACATGCACGATAGACTATATTATTTACACACAGTAAATGACGATAATGATAATGAATGTATTGATAAGTATAAGGGATGTCATGATTTGCAAACGTGGCATGAAATACTTGGACACTGCAACTATAATGATATACAGAAGTTGCAAGATGTTGTTGATGGTATGGATATTAAGGGGTCAACAAACAAACCTTTAGAGTGTGAAGTTTGCATCCAGGGGAAGTTTTATCAGACAAGAAACAGGAACCCTGACGTACGGGCTAAAACCCCACTAGAATTAGTTCACACAGACTTAGCAGGACCAATTCATCCAGAGTCTAGAGACGGGCACAAATACGCACTTTCATTTACTGATGATTTTACCAGTATGGTGTTTGTTTATTTTCTAAAGAACAAAAGTGACACGATATTTGCGACAGAAAAATTTCTAGCGGATATAGCCCCATATGGCAAAGTAAAATGTCTCCGATCTGATAACGGTACCGAATTTACAAGTAAAGCATACCAGACATTGCTCATTAAAAATGCAATTAGACATCAGACCTCAGCACCATATTCTCCCCATCAAAATGGGACGGCTGAGCGAAACTGGCGTACACTTTTTGATATGGCAAGGTGCATGCTTATTGAAAGTGGTTTGCCGAAACAATTGTGGACTTATGCAGTCCAAACTGCTGCTATAATTAGAAATCGATGTTTTAATAAACGTATAAAACAGACTCCAATTGAGATGTTGACAGGAAGACGGCCAAATTTGTCTAAAATGCAAAAATTCGGATCAGACTGTTTTGCCTACACTCAAGAGAAGAGTAAACTTGATCCAAGGAGTGAAAAATGTATTTTTATTGGCTATGACAAATATAGTCCGGCATACATTGTTTATTTCCCTGCCAGCAGAAAGGTACAAAAACGGAGATTGGTAAAATTTGTGGCGAAATCGCGTGAAGAAACTCAGACTAATTTTGCACCTAATAGTGATGATGATGATGATGATGATGACTTCATCCAAAACAGGTCTAGAAGGTCAGACCAACCACAAAGAATCGAGATAAAGCGAGAGCATGAGTCTCCTAGTGATAGACGTTACCCAATTAGAGAGCGGAGACAGCCAGACAGGTACACAGATTGTGGAGTTTTTAAAGAGGACACTGATCAAGTCCAGAGTAACGTAGATTATTGTTACCGTGTAAGGTTTGGTATTCCTGTGTCATTCACAGAAGCTGTAAAATCGGATAAGTCAAAAGAATGGTTGCGGAAATGGAGTCTCAGAGAAAATGGCATATTTACCCTGACCAACCTGCCAGAGGGCGAGAAAGCAGTGGGGGGTAGATGGGTAAAGATGCAAACATGTTGATATGAAGTATACTTTTATCTGTTAAACTGTAACTGGGGAAAAGTTATTAGAATATTGTCCAACTGATGAAATGTTAGCAGATGTGATGACCAAGCCTGGAACAAAATTTAAGTTGATGAAATTTGAAAAATTTGTTTGGAGAATGACTGACTGACCGAAAACAGCAGTAGTGCAATATGAAAGAATGTGATCGCGTATTGTACTACATATGTAATATTGTAATTATGACTGATGTGTATTTTTGTTTTTGCTTATAATGTGAGAGCAAGTGGGGGTGTTAAAACTATGCTCTCAATTAAGTGTCTAATTTACCTGATTGTGTGCACCTGTGTGGGCGTGGTGAATAAATGCCCTCCTGCATGCAGTCAGTGTGTGCAGCGAGTGACCAAGCAAGCAGCAGCGTCTCCTTGTCCTCCTTAAAGAGTTTGTATCTATTTTATATTCGGTGCTTTCGCTAACTGAAAAGGTACGCTACGTGTACCGCTGTGAGGGTTAACTCTGCCAACACCACCCTTATTTGATATTACTATGTTAAAGTATTTTATTAAGGCATCTTTAGTGTGTTCTGCCTGTATGTTCTGTTGATAGCGCACAAGTACTTTGGGTGTCAAATTCGCCTCTTGTAGACGTTTCGCCGGTGTTGCACTTTCTGGCAGAACACTGCTTTTGTCCTACTCTCATCTCGTCTCATCCTGTCTTTTCTGTTCATTTTGTTTTTGCTGCTCTTTGAGTGAAATATCGACAGTGCTGTCCTGCTGAATAATGTCCGTGACCTAATATAAAAAGGACGTGTCCCCCAAATGTCCCAAATCAACAGGAAGTGACCTGACATCAACAGGACATGTCTTTGAAATCTCCTCAAATCAACAAGATGCGTCTCCTAAATCAGGGGTTCCCAACCTATTCCACTAAGGCACACTGTGGGTGCAGGATTTCATTCTTACCAAACAAGATGACAACACTTTTTCCCCAATCTGGTGTTTTACAAGTGCAATCAGTTGATTGCAGTCAGGTGTGGCTTGTTTTAGCAGAAGCCTCATTGGTTCAACTGTCTCTGCTGGATCGGCTGGAACAAAAACCAGGACCCACAGTGTGCCTTGAGGACTGGGTTGAAAACCCCTGTCCTAAATGTCCTGAAATCAACCTGGGCGGGTCTAAGATCTGTATCAACCACAGCAAAGCTCCATAGTAATTTCTCCACAAATTGCAGTTTCTGGTTATTATTACTATACCGATTTGTATATAAAATTGATTTGTTTTCTTAAAGGGGAACTGAAGAGCTTTTCAGATTTCGCTCTTAAGTGTTTTACTCAGTTGAATTGTATTAAATGCGTCATTCGCTCTCTCAAACAGTCACATAAAAAAAAAAAAAATAATAATTGACCGCGTAGTTTTTGAGTTATGGCCATAGCAACACCATAGCAACGAGGGACGCGCCGTCCTGCCGACCCCTACCTCGTGACGTAACTTCCAGGAAGCCTCGCCACCACTCTGAACACGGAAATATAGCACCACGCTATCCTCGCCATATATTGCAAACATTTTCTGGGTTTTACTCGCGGGATTCGTCATGCCATCTCGATGTGTAGCGATATGAATTACTCACAGGAAGACTCGAGACTCTAGGAGTGGTCAAAAAAAAAACTTCTCCTGCAAAGGTTTGGACCGTTTTTGTTAGCATGCATACAGGTCCCCAATCGGCTCATTGTTTTCATCATTTCAGCCACGACAGCTTTGAAAACCTACAACAATGCAACCTTGGTTTTCCAAAGACTTAAGTAGAACATTAATGGCTTTTTTTTGATAAACGAGGGGAACTCCTACTGCCAGTTTGTTGAAGTGCGACATTTTTTTTTTTTGCTGTTGGCCTGTCATAAGTAGATAGGTTGGCTGACATGTCGTCTACTCATGTGATTTTATTACTATATCAATAGGTGTTATGTAAATTCAAATGTCCCCAGCACCAAATAGGTCCTTGGCTCGTTGTTTTTTTATATTTCAACATCAATGTCTGCCTATTTGAAGAGGGAACAATAGCATCAAATAGATGCTGCTATGACTGGGGCATTATTATTTGATCACCAAGAAATTATTATTAAATTAAAATTAGGATTCATCCAATATTTTCATGCTGCTGTGATTTTTTTTTTTTCCTCCAGGAAGCCAAACATAAAAAAATAAGTGGCGGAAACCCTCAACACGATGAAAAAAGCGTTGCAAGTCAGTTGCCACCCAGTTTCCCAAAATCAAGAGAGAGTGGGTCGAGTCATATCATGACCGAAGTGATGTGGTGTCCAGCGATGACGACTGAAGAGATCCTATGAGGCCTGCCAGATGCTGAATTTCTTCCGTCTGCGACATCAGATGACGATGATTTAGGAGAAATAAATGTAGCAAATTTTGATGATATGAAATCATAAACTAGTCATATATACAGTACACATTTTTTAAAAGAAAAATCAAGTTACCTTCATATTTTAATGATAATGCATTATCTTTGTATAGAGAACACTTCATGCTACAGAAAAGAGTAAATACATATTTCCCACTGCCATTATCATTTTTCAATGTTGCGCTAGTCCGTTGCTATCCTAACTTTGTGTTGCTTACTAAAATTATGCTCTTTGATGTGTGCCGTTGCGTGCTTGGTATAACATGTTGTGTCACAATCTGACAACGAAAGCTAATGCTGATTCAACATAAACCTGGTATCATTTATTATTGCGGCCTATTGAATATTTTTTCAGAATGTAATATGTATTATATACCAATAGAATACATTAAACAGTCAACAAAATGTGTCAATGTTGTTAACAATTAATGGTTTTATTTTTTTAATGAAATTCATGCCCCTGTCAGTGCTTCAGCCTCCGCAAGTTTGGCTCTCACGTCTGGGATCTCCTGATGACACAGGCATACGCTTGGAAGGGTAATTACTTGACGGTTTACAGCAAAACCTGGAAAATAAAATGGTTTTGTCATTTATTTTGAAATATCAATAACATATCATTCATTTAGCCACATTTGGGCTAGCTTTATCATATTTAGACCGGTAGGAGCTGTCCCATTACCTAAAATCCAGTTTTAGCTATGTGTAGAGCATGGAAAATTATACAACCATGTAATCGCATTCTAATAAAAAAATCACGATGCTGGATTTACCACTCACTCTCCCGTTCGTGAAGTGTCGAGCTGTCAATTGGCGTCATGACGCCATCTGCTGTGTCAAGTAAATCGCCGTCATCTGACGCCTCAGGTTCAAACATGTAGGGATTAATTGTAATTCATCTTTCCTGGGAGCCTTTGCCATCGGTAGCGGCACGAAAGAGCGATCCTGAATGGTTACCTTTGGCGGAAATATCACTGACATCGTTGTTGCTGCTATGTTAGCTGTGGGTAGTCTTCTGTTGCCTACGTCACACTTCCGGGTTTGCGAAGGGACCATTAACGGAGTGCAAAAAAACTAAAAAAACGCAAATTATCCTTACAATTACGTGTTGATAATGTCATGGTTGTTTTGACGAACTTGTCCTAAGTTTATATTCATAAAATTAAACCAAAATCCGGAAAGGTCTTCAGTTCCCCTTTAAGTATAATTGCTATTTTGAATTGTACTTGCAGTATTCATTAAGGATTTGGCATAGGTTTTTGGGCTGTGGAACAAATTCATTGAATTATAATGTATTCTTATGGGAAAATCCTGCTCGACATACAAACCACGTCCTGGAACGAATTAAATTCGTATGTAGAGGTACCAGTGTACATCTTCTGGTTTAGTTTGACATGTCTGCTATGCAAATCAATACATTTTGAGGTCTGCACAACTCCAACTGTTAATTAAAGGTACCTGAATATAATTTCCAATACACACAGCTGTTTTTGAACAAAACATACGTTCAGCCCATTATTCAACAAACATGGGATGACAGATGCAAGAAGGAGGAAAGCATTTAAAACCTCAGCCAGTCTACTTATTATTCATCAAGCAGAGTTTCCTCTTCACTTGAATTAATTGCAGCAATTTTGGCTACCATCATAAAAACAAAGAGCTTCTTAGAGTAGTTTCATTAAAAAGAAAAAAACAATTTGGCAAGTGCTGTCTGTCAGGTTCAATCCCACATGCAAAAAAGCTGCTGGATACATAGGAAAATTAGATGTTTATTGGGGGTGAAATGGTACACACCAGTGTTGTTTTCGTCAACAAAGACGATAACGAAAATATTTTGTCGATGAACATTTTTTTCATGAGGATGACAAGCTAAAAACGTGGCTTAGAAGACTCGCATAGCAAAGCAAAATTGAAGATGAGATCTTGTTCATGTGTCATTTACATCTCTGAGAAATGAATCAGCAATAATCGAGACCAGATTGGTTTTCTCAAATCTGTCTCATGAGAAGTAAGTCTCATAGTGAACATTACATGAGGTCTTGAGAATAGTTCTACTAGCACGATTTTTCAATGAAGACTCACAGTTGTCTCCTTCAAGATCTCACCAAAAGACAACTATGAGTACTTGTGTGGATCTGAAATGTCTCTCAATGTTATATCCTTACTTGGAGTCACGATCTCCGTAATGTCTCAGTAAAAGGTATGGATGAGCAAAGTATTTTATTTCTTCAACTTGCCTCAAAGCTGCCTCTTTTACTGATCTCGCAGAGCAACCTTATATTGTACCAGTCATAAATATTTCTCAATTTGATCTCCTTCCAGTCTGCAATTGCTCATTTTCAAGATTCTTTCATTGTAAGAAAGAGTAGTGTCTGCTCTGACATGTCCAATCATATCTTAATTCATCTCATGCCAAAATCTGAGAAAATATTCTAATTGGTCAGATAATTAAATACCATCTGGTTCATTTGGTTCACCTTGTTCAATGTAATAATTAGAGATGTGATCGAAAATTTGGCACCGAAAACAATCGGCCGCTACAAAGGCATTATCGGTTTTTGGTTTCGGAGACTGAAAGTTTACCACAAAATAGTGGGAAGAACCATAGTCCTCTTGTTTGATGACGTAATCAAAACAGGCAACACGCTGGCTGACGATGTCTCGCTAAAACTACTAGCTCACAGGCAACATGTCTGCGATTTGGAAGTTTTTTTTTGAAATTTCAAAGAAATATACCTGTATAATAGTAGTACAATCATTGCCAATCAGATTTTTCATAGAGGGTGTCATTTTAAAGCTATTCTTAATGTAGAATCTGAATTCTGAAGTATGTGGTATTAACTCCAGAAATCTTTATTTACATGACGAACAAAATGTGCTTTTATTTTGACATGTTCACCGGAAGTGTGTTCCCTAAACTGCTAACCGTGAGCTTTACACTTCACAAAAAAAGCTGTATTTGTCATTGCATGTAGTGTCGGTAATCAGGTTTTTTTTTTTCGTTTGCAAATGCTGTTTACCAGTAAGTGTCACCTTTTAACCGCAAGTTTGCGTTTTGGAGAAGACTGCCAATTTTTTATAGCAGGCTAAAGAGGGTTGTCTTTTTTTCTGTATTAGCCACAATGTAGCGATGCTAACGTTTACAGTGTTTAATATAGATGTATTTCCTTATTTTGTATGTCAGAACTTTAATTCTATGGCGTGTTGATGACCAATAAACATCTGTGAAAGGAACTGTTGTCTCATATGCCATCAGCACGCACGAATGTATGTGGTCACACACGGCAATTGTGCCGCTTTCCTCGGTTGCATACCAAGTGTCCAACATTAAAAACAAATCTGCCAACCCCCCCCCCAAATTTTTTTCCTCGGATCTACAGAGTTCACATAGGTCACGCTTTTTGACTTCGCCAAAAGGTGAGAGATTTTCATGCCTGAATATGACTTCTTTTCAACAGTGGCATGGCTCAGTTGTAGATTAGTTGTCCCCCAACCCAGAGGTTATGGGTTCGATTCTCTGCCCTGATGAACTTGCCTAAGTATTCTTGAGCAATATACTGAACCCCACATTGCTCCTGGTGCTGTGTAACCAGTAGGTACTGTAGATGGCGATGTAGTGTAGCGCCTTGAAAGGTGGAAAAGTGCATTACAAGTATAACACCAAGAGTAAATTTATGTTTGGCGGAAACAAAACACTGCACATTACCAAAAAACACACCATCCACACTGTGAAGCATGGTGGTGGCAGCATCATGCTGTGGGGATCTTTTTTCAGAAACCTGACATGGAAGGCTTGTAAAGATAGACCGAAATCCTACATTACCCTATATGTACCGTATTTTTCGGACTACAACTCGCACCTGAGTATCGCACCGGCCATAAAATGCCCAACGAAGAGGAAAAAAATATATGTAAGTCGCACCAGAGTATAAGTCATGTTTTTGGGGGAAATTTACTTGATAAAATCCAACACATACAACAGATACTGCATGTCATCTTGAAAGGCAATTTATTATAAAAATACAATAGAGAACAACATGCTGAATATACAGCAGAAGTTACATGATGCATGAACAACGAAATGCGAATATACTGTCCTCACCAGGACTCTATGGCTCGGTCCTGGCTATACAGCGAGCTAAACTCCCAAATGACGATGCTGGACGTCCGTAAAATTTGCCAAATCAATTTCGTCCTCGATACCAAACGGGTTCGCATCGATGTAAATAAATGATAATTAGGTGCTATTACAGCAATGACACAAACGGTTAGCATGCGTTCGCTAGCATTAGCACATCATTCAAACAACTACACAACTGGCTCTAAGTGTCTGATTGCGGGTGGAAAACACAAAAACAACAGAAAAGATGATACACACAGTTGTTGCCTCTTTAGAGATATTTTACAAGCATAAACAATGAACGTAGGTTTATGAGGGGCCGTACAAGACATTTTTCATTCTGGCCCTCTCCCACACATACATTCTCCTTTCACATACATATATATTCACTTTCACACACATATATTCTCCTCTCACGTTCATATATTTTCACTCCCATGTTCATACATTTTCACTTTCATACAGAGCTAACATGACACTTCTCCAAATTTGGGGCCCGCGGTCATTATACGGAAGGATAGCTCAGTGGTAAAATCGTTTGACTTTGGCTCGGACTACGTGGGTGCGAAACACCTGCGCATATTTACTTTATTTTCTAAATAGAAAAATTAATGATGGCTACCTGACTAATTAAGACACTATTGTAAAATCAAGCACGCATTTGCTATAACTGTGTCAAGTATTTTGACAGATCATATTTTATTTGCGCTATGATTTACAGCAACGAATGGAAAATGTCTATCCGTCTTAATGATAAAATATGTTCCACAAATAGCAAGGAGAGTTCTATGAATGCGCACTGATAATGATTAAAAAGGTCACAAGACCAATTAGCTATTTAAGTGAAAATATAGTCAAAAAATAAATGAATGAATAGAGCTAAATTGGAAAACTAAGAGGTGTGCTCCAACCTAAAAGAAGAGTACTTCTACCCTGCACTGATTTTGGGTCAAAACGTCAAATGGTCTATGAGCTATTTGAAGTTACTAAATACATTTTAAAAATCATAAAAACATTATGAATAGATAAATTGGAAAACTTAGAGGTGCGCCTTGATCTCCAAGTAAAGTACTTCAACGCTGCACTGGTTTTGGGTCATAAGGTCAAAAGACCTCACAGCTATTAAAGTTTAAAGCTAGTCAATGTGTCATGTGTGTATGAGAATGAAAATATATGTTGTGAGAGAAGAATGTACAGTATGTATGTGTATGAGTAAAATTTATATGTATATGAGAGGAGAATGTATGGATGTGAGAGGAGAATATATGTGTGTGTAAGAGAATGAATATATGCATGTGAGAGGAGAATATATGGATGTGAGAGGAGAATGTATGTATGCGTAAGGAGAATGTATGAATGTGATAGTGAAAATGTATGAGTGTGAGAGTGAATATATATGTATGTGAGAGGAGTATGTATGTGTGTGAGAGGGCCAGAATGAAAATTGTCTTGTACGGCCCCTCATATAGGTTTGCAGCCGTGTCTCTCTCTCTCCCTCTCCCTCTCTCTCTCTCTCGCCCACTCGCTCAGAGATGCTGCATAGCTGTCCGTCTTCTTCTGGCGCGTGAGCGCTCTTCTTCACGTACACAAGTGCAAGTGCGCCCCCACTTGGGCGTGAAAGCGCCACAAACTGAAAGCATGTATTTCAATATATTAAAGGCAATAATACAATTGAACACACATTGCCAAAGGCAGAACGCGAACGTGGCCATAGCTATTAAGAGTTATTCAGATAACTATAGCATAAAGAACATGCTAACAAGTTTACCAAAACATTGTCACTCCAAAACACCAATATAGCATGAGAAATGATATCATAATGTGTTAATAATTTCACACATAAGTCGCTCCGGAGTATAAGTCGCACCCCCAGCCAAACTATGAAAAAGTCTTTGACTTATAGCCCGAAAAATATGGTATATGGTGACTGCGTGAATGTGGCCTCTACCTAAAATGATGAAAGTAGCAGAAGCAAGATGACAACAGCTGGGGATGCAGAAATTGGCAGACAATGTCCCATAGAGAGCGCAACATCGCTAACAGATGCGCAGACATGTTGATGTGCAAGAGATGTATATGCTCTGTGTGTAAAAACATTTCATCCAGAAAAAATAACACATTTTTATGAATGGGTGGACAGTCAGAGTCCAACACAAAGTTACTACCAATACACCTCCTGCAAAGGAATAACAGGCGTGTATATGTCTCTCAGAAATCAATGGTGTTTTTACACAGGGCTGAGTTGCCCGAGAGCAATAAAAATGGACTTTAGTAGCTAATGCAATTTCCTTTCTTGTTACTACTTCACAATAACAGGCTTTGTGTGAGGGTTTAAAGTTTTTATGTGAAAAAAGTGTGTGTTTGAAACAAAAAGTGTGCTACAAACAGATAGGGATGTACAGTCGGCTGTATTTCACAACATTTAGAGCAGAGGGTGTCGGACTCATTTAACTTGCGTGGTAATTAGTTTTTGTGTGGACCAGTTTATTTTTGGCCAAATAAGTTAACTCACTGTCTGCCATTGAAATGGATTGGACGTCTCATGCCGTCAGTGACACTGAAATATAAGTATTTACAGCTATTCCTCACAAATTAAGTGAGTTGGACGTCTATATTTGTCAAGGGAAGCTAATGTGTTCATTTCTGGTCCCTTCATTGTAATTTTAGGCATAGACTTCATAATATATTGACAGGTCACTTCCTAAGACACTGCGCCACGCCTTCGCGTAGGACAGTACTTGTCAAATAGCGGGGCGGGCCCCCCCTGGGGGGCGCAGAGCGATGCTGGGGAGGCGCATGTGACCTTGGGGAACATAATTTTTTGCCTTACTAGAATAAAGTGTAAATACACATCATCTGAGTGGGTGGCAGTGGCGCTCTCATTTTAAGCATGTGCGCAGTACTTTTGAACCAAACAAGAGCACACAGCAAAGCTCACCGGAGATATGAAAAGCTAAGACGAAGAAATATGACATAGCGTATGTAGCATTTGGCTTTTGGCTTTGACTTTTGGTACAGTGGGAAACAAGGAAAGACCAGTCTGTTTATTTTGTCTAAAAATGTTCGCAGCAGACAGCAGGAATTCTTTTTTTGAAAACGTGCCGAATACTGCCAAAAATGGTCCCGCTTTGTCAGTGTTACATCAGTAAACCAGCTAGCACTGTCAGCATCACATAAGGTGGCATACCAAATTCCTCAATGCAAAATAACCCAGCACTACAGCAAAGGAGCTGATATTGCCTGCAGCGAAAATAAAATGTGTCTGTCCGTCCAATGACACAGTTGTTTTTGTTCTATTAATTTTTGTTTTTTCAGTCTAATAGTTTGGCATATTGTCTTCTCGAGTTAATGTTGCTAATCAATTTGAATTGAAGGAATTTAGTCCTCCCAGCCCAAACCGCACGGGGAGGCCGGCAACAGAACGGAAATGTGCTCCGCCACTCGACGCCCCCGAGCGGAGCCAGGCCAGGAGGAAGCTAAACTCCGCGCGTTCCTGTGTTAACCCTTTGCACACTGACTCCATGTTTCAAAAGCTTGAAGAACACTCGCCGAAAACAGGTTGACAATTTATTCGTCGACAATGGTCAAAGACAAGGCAAAAACAGACGACGGAGGGACAATTCTGGATCCAAAACAAGGCTACATGTTTCCGAGCAGAAGAAAATCTGTCTTATCTCAGTGTCCAGTCTTTTTGAAGTCTTTGCTGACGCGGGTCTCGTCGAAGCCGTTTCTGGGCGTTGCTTTGGGGCCGCCCCCGCTGTGGCCGGTTTTGGGCGGTTTAGGTTCGTGCGCGGATTGGGACGCCCGCTATCAACTTTGCTGTCCGGGCTGGTGGTGCTTGTTTTAGGACAAAGCGCTTTGTCCTTGGAGTTTGCTGAGAGCAGATTCCCCGAGTATGTGCGTCACTCTTGTGATAAGACGGCATTGTGTATCTCTATTTCTTCTCATTAAACTATGGTGTGCTATTTATTTTATATTAGTAGTGTAGTCCTACCGTAAATATGAAAATGATACACATTTCCTGATTAATTATATTACGTGTGTTAGCCTAATGCAAACAGTTAGACGGTGCCTACGAAAACCTGTACCATATGTATGTGTTAGACTATATATGTGTTAGACTAATGCAAACAGTTATATGGTGTGTGCGATGACGATATCGTTTCCCCTTCAGAATATATGATTATTTATTGATTTTATTTTATTTTTTTCAGTGTCAAACGGTCAAAAATGTATCTTGAGTCTATTTTTACAGTATGGATGTGTTCTTTTTACACTTTTTTTTCTTTAATATTAAAAAGGACACAATTTTTATGCAGAGGCGTACTTATAATAATAAGAATCTTATAGACAAATGATACTACAGTATATTTACAGTGGCGGCAGAGAGTTGGGGGGCGCGGAACGTTTATGTCTTCCTAGGGGAGGCGTAACAGAAAATAATTGAGAAGCACTGACGTAGGAGGCCTGCCCACCCCTAGCATCAAGAGATCAAACACACGTAGCGATCTAATGTCGGATTTAGGTTGAAAAGTACGAAAGCTGTACCGCATACAAACAGGTAGGATTGTTTCGTGAGTGATTTCTTCGAGGATTCAAGGTAATTATTATATATTTCGTACCATGAATGCATTTTGAAACGTGGAAAAAAACAATGGGAGAAATTAGCCACGACGGCATTTGCGTCATACTTCGAAATATTTACGTAAAATAAATGATAACTGCCCGGTTTTTTGCATTTAACCAAGAATCTAGACTGTTTTACGGTCATATCTATAGAAATTCTGGTGATGTATGTATATATTTACAAGAATTTTCAACTTAAAGAGCATACGACATGAGAAAAAAAGTCTTAAATAGCATTATTATGTGAATTAGAATCATATTTTGAGACGATTCGACTATATACAACAATTTAGCAAAGATGAGAAATTAGTCTTTTAATCTGCCGGTTAGCCACGCCTACCATTATAGGGCTCTAGCGTCCCCAACAGGTGGATGACGTCAGCAGGAGACTGGGCTCATTGGTTTTACTATTCAGCCCATTGAGAGGAAATTATTCACAACGAGGAAAACACGACGAAGAGAGCCGCAAAATGTCATTGTTTCAGTCTCTCTACTCCAATATGTTTACAGGATATTCTTTTTATCCAAGTATTTTTTCCCCCAATAGCTAAATAAATGGCTTGAGAAGGACCAGTCAGCCCGTCGAGGGGGAACTATTCACAACGAGGAAAATGCGACGAAGAGAGCTGCAAAATGTCATTGTTTCTGTCTCCTTACTTCAATATTTTTACAGGATATTCTTTTTATCCAAGTATTTTCCCTAATTGCTAAATAAATGGCATGGTCATGACAAATAACAGTCTTGTGCTGAATGGAATATGAAATAATAAAAATGCACTTATTCAGGATGACCAGGCAAAATTACTCCATAATGGTCAAAACTGTCGACTTCACCTTTACTGCCGCACCTCCCGAACGATATTTTATGACACCGAAATCGGACATATGTCACTTCCCTTCTCCGGCTTCGGAGAATGTAAACAAACCAAGAGGCGTGACAGCTAGCCGACATGCTAACCCGAACCGAGTGATGTTTCAAAGTCTTCGAAGCGGAAAATCACACATAACTAGCCCGGATTATTTGACATGACGACTGGGATGTCGATTGTCTTCGTGGGTCAGCAAACCGCCCGGTGGAGAGCAATTTACAGTTCATTCCCCGGAGGAGGGCGGCTGCAGTTGTTGTGCAGCTAATGTGCACGAGGAGAGCTTTTTACATGCCTATCAATGATCAAATGTAAGTAGTCCTTTATTTAAAGAAAGTTTGTAGTGTTTACTTTGTAATCGCTGTATTAATGTTTGACATAATACAAAACAAGATGTATACTCACTTCCTGGTAAGTCCAATAGTCCCACAGTAGTAGGGCTTGGCCAATATCCACAGTGAATGGGAACCTTTTGAAACTCCAAAAAGGCGCACAGGCCTCTCCCTCATAAAGCAAGATTTTTCTGCAGCCGTTTGGCTGGCGTGATGCGAAAAATAAACGTATTAATCCGTAAAATCAGCCGAATCCTTAGTCCTCATACACAACAGTACGGCTGTTTAGTGAAGAGGACGCCTTCACCCGTACACGTCACAGCGCCCTCCTCCTCAATGCAAGACCGAAGCCGGAAGTCACTCATTATCATGGCGCGGGATTCAAAAAACTAAATAAATATAGTGATCGCTTCCACACACATCCAAGCGGTCCATATCATTCAGGAGCATAAAATACCGCGTGTATTATGAAATAAACATGCTTTTCGTGTCACAAGCACTTTAAAAAGCTCTTTGTTTGTGATGGCCACCATGTTGTATCCATACACAGTAGCGTACGTTTACATTCAAGTGATGAGGTAATTTTCGGCCAACTGCCCATTTTTTGGGCAAAAAGTAGACCATTTCTCCATCCATACAATTTTTTTTTTTTGCCTTTTACGTGTTTTATTTTATATAACATTTCAATTGAAAAACGACGAGGGCCATATCGCCGGCAAGATGTGCCTCCATGCTGAGGCAATAGTAACATCAGAAAGAATTCAACCTAAATATGTTGTGATTATATATTAAAAAAGGAAATTCTGCTGCTCTCGAGTTAATTAAGATGATTCTGCATGCTTTCCTCAAGTATTGTTTCTGGTGTGAAAATTGATGGATTTATTAGCTGTTGAAAACTTGCAATAAATAAAAATTCAAAAAAAAATAATAAGTTGCTGTTTTGGGCAATAACTTGTATGACATGTTAAATATTGCTATTGATCCTGAAAATATAAGTATTTATCTCTGCATTTGGTGGTTTTTGGGCATCTAGGGTAAAATTTGAAAATTTTATAGCCATTTTAAGTTTTTCTATGTTTGTATATAAAAATAATCATCGGGATTTAATTAGGGAACAACTTGGATATTATATAAACATTCATTGTAAATATAAACCTTGCAATCACGCTGAATTGGGATGAATTGTTTACGTTTGTTGACTCATCCAAAGCAAGAGAAAAACGGTGCCGCATTTATGTCCTTCACTTGCGTGGCCTCAATTTGATTTGACATCATGATGGTAAGATCGTGAACAGTTCTTGCCCAGAGGCATGTCTATTATCTATTTGATTATCTTGTCTTTATCCGAAAACTCTGTCCATTCCTAATGAAAAGTACGATACTCCGAGTCTTTTTTTCCTTTTTGCCATCTTCTCAAAAGGGTTTCTAAAATTAGATGACAACACGGAAAACGCAACAAAAAACAAGCAAAGTTTACTTCACGCACATGCGCACATCGGCCGCTATTTTCGACAGCAAAATATGAGTAGACCCCACGAACAGTGTCGCTGCCTCATCTGCATTGCCAATGCGATTGATAGATAAATAAATATATAGATGGACACAACAACATGTATGTTTGCCACTTTCCCATTGAAATTACTGCGAACAGACTTTCTAGTGGCTGGTTGTAGTATACGGACTGCGTGTCCCATGATCACCCTGGACTCATGCAGCCAATGGCATGGGACTTGGGGCGATCTAACGTAGCACATCTAAGTTGCTATTTGATGATATCTAGTGCGAACTGCGCGAGTGTTGTCGGAGCATTAAAAAAGTTAACATATGCCCATGAGCGGATTTTATGGGGGGGCAGGGGGGCCAGGCCCCCCAGTGGCCGAAAAGTGTGATTGCATGTAAATGACTTTCCTATACATATAAAAGTTGTAAGGCAATAAAACTGCAACAAAACTGAACAAAAAAATATATTTTTATAATGGGTCAAAATTATTTTTTCGAATATATCATGTGACTAGCAACTTAGACGGTCATTTGCTTTGCATATCATTTTCAAAAAAAAAATGGGGGAAGGGCAATTTTATTTTTCAAATGATTTTTTTCTTTGATTGAAAATATTTATTTTGATTGAAGCAACTTTTTGGGGGATTAAATGATTTAGACACAAATGTCCAACTCATAATATGGCCCGAACACAAAAAGGATTGCTTCAATCAAACACTTCAATTAAGTGTCAAATGCAAATTTTTCAATCTCAAATATTTTTTCACATTCAAAAACTTCCATTATTCCATTATTGTTTTTTTTATTGATTTTTCTTTTTGGAAATATATATTTTTTGAAGTAACTTATTTTTTGATTGAATAACAAAGACAATTACTGTATGTCCTAGCCAAAATGTGGCCCAAACAAAAATCAACATTACTTCCTGAGGCAACAAAAAAGTTGCCTCAATCCAAAAAAAATAAAAATAAAATAGCTTTCACATGCATTCATTTTTGCATTCAAACATTTTTTTTTTTTGGATTGAAGCGACTTTTTTTTTTGGTTGAAAATAGATATTTTGATTGAATTTTTTTTGATTGAATAATATACACAAATCTACCGCCGTATGGCTCCGCCCAGGGGATACAATTTTTGACTGGTAACAACATTGGCATGACACCGGCGGGCGTACCATATTCAATGGATGACGATCTTGGCAAAAAGTATTGCCTGAGCAGCCTGATGTATTGCCCTCTAGAATGATGGGAATAAAAAAAAAACACTCGTTGTCAACTTATTTTTATAAATATTCTTGTAAGTTAATTTTATTGCTGACACCGCGTTTCGAGGTCATCAATGTGTTGTGTCCCCCCTGCCCCAAAAGTCAAACTCCACCTATGCATACGCCACAAAATTCATGTCTGCTCATTACTGCACAACACCAGCGTATGACTGGTGACCATCGCCGTTTCTTGCAATGCGCAAAGGAGTATAACGAAACTTTTTTATTTTTTTTTAACTCATTCACTCCCAGCCATTTTCACCGGAGCAAGGCCCTGCGCTCCCAGCCGTTTTACTGGATTTTGACTGATTTTGCAAGGCCCACAGAAAATTCTGTTCTATTGCTTTATAAACACGGTACCCACCAAAAGAAAGATTAGACGCTCTTCTTTCATCAGAAAAAAAAGTTCCTATCTTTTTCCATTCTTTAGAAATCAGCATTAGAAAATAGCTTAGTTTGAGCAATTTTCCAATTTCTGATGAAAAAAAAGGACAAAATGAGCTTTTTGTAAACGCATACAATCAAACATAACTTTGACTTTAACACAGCTATTTTTTTGCTTTAGTGACACCCCAAACATCTGAATAATGTTTTCCTTTTACAAAATAACATAAGCAACCAGACAAATATAGCTTTTGATAGCAAAGTAACAATTTATTTACACATAACTAACTGAGAGATGACGCTTGGTGGCCGTGACAACGGGTTAAACTTTTTCCTCATTGCCGCCTGACTCGTAAAGATGGATTTTTTTTTGTTTTTCTTTTGTCGTGACCACTGCCTAGTTCACCTGGGGAACTTGTGATCCTGGGGGGGAACTGGTTTGGCCATGCGCGTTTACGTGCGGGATACTGGAGGGTGCGGGGGACGCGAGCACGGCGGCGCGGGCTCTGCTCGGCGAGCAGCACGGACTCAACTACGCTGTACTGGTTGAATTGGGTTGGGGGTCTTACCAAATGCGATACTGCCCTCCTGTGGCCAGTTTTATTGCTTTAAAATGGGTTTTGAGCTTTGTGCATTCTATCTTAGATATATAGGAACCTATAGATGCCGTTTTTCAAAAAAAAAAAAAAAGACGTATAAATATGTTTTTGGCACATTGAAGCAATTAAAAATGTAACATATTTATACGTTTTTGGGAGCAAATGAGTTAATAATTAGATTTGTCTGCGAGCCAGATGCAGCCGTCAAAAGAGCCAGATCTGGCTCGCGAGCCATAGGTTGTAAATGGTTGCTTTTGCATGAATTAATTTCCTGGAATAACCACGCTGCTCTTGTTCTCCCCTTTTTATTCAGCAACTTAACATGAAAGATATATTTTTAGGTAATATTTGCTTTCATTTATTCGTCTTTGACACTGTTCTTCTTTGCATCTTAACACTGATTCGCCTGCGATTCCGGCAGCACCACAAATCTTACATTAATTAATCTGTTGATTAGCTTTGATCACTGGCCAAGTGATTCCGTAGACGGGTGAAGAGTTTAGTTTTGAGAGGGGAGCTTGCGGCAAATATGCGCCATCTGTCAGTATTTAATTACACAATATGAGGAGAGTACAGTTACGTATGCTTCCTTACTTCAAACTAGGACTGCAGCTATCGAATATTTTAGTAATCAAATATTCGACTGAATATTCTATCGAATAATCGGATAAAACACTTTTTTTCTGTAAAGAGCAATTATAAATCAAGAAAACAAGACATTTCACCTGATATTGAACCGTTTTCAGAAAATCAATGTCTTTATTTTCGTTGTACATTGTCGAAAACAGCCAACAATTGCATCTCAGATGTGACTAGAAAAAAAATACAACAAATTCACTGCTTTGACTCAAAAAAATTCTAGAACTTATAGAAAAAATCGTATTCCTTACCTAAAAATGTCATTACATTGGATAAACACACATCGTGTAAAAGTTAGGCGTTTCTCCCACGTGTTTCAATTGAATTTCCTTTTGTGTCGAGCTATTTTTAAGTTCGAAGTCTAAATTGTAAGTCCTGATAGGATTTTGAGATTTTGCAGTGTTCAAAATAAATTTATGATACCTGTTTTATCCCTGCACAATAGACAACAGCGCTACTTGTTTTATCCATCAATGACTCCTGAGAGCAAATTGACAACATATTAGTTATATTTGTTATGTTTTATTTAACACCCTCATCACTCTACAGCACTGTTTTTCTCACAGATCAAATGAAGCATGTATGAAACGTTTGCCACGCATCTACAGTAGTCATGATTCATAGAAAACAAGAAACTGCAATTTCTGGAGAAATTACTCTGGGTCTCTGCTGTGTGGAGATACAGATCTTAGCACCGGTCAGGTTGGTTTGGAGACATTTCGGGGACAATATCAGTTGGGATTTGGGATATTGTTGATATGGGGACATTTGGGGGACACATCCTGGTCATAACAGGTCACTTCCTATTGATTTGGGGACATTTCGGGGACATGTGCAGGTCACATCAGGTCATTTGGGGGCGTGTCTTGGTCATATCAGGTCATTTGGGGACAGTTGGGGGGCGTGTCCTGGTCATATTAGGTCATTTGGGGACAGTTGGGGGGCGTGTCTTAATCATATCAGGTCATATGGGTGGCGCATTCTGGTCATATCAGGTCATTTGGGGACATGGGGGGGCATGTCCTAGTCATATCAGGTCATTTGTGGGGGGGTGTCCTGGTCATATGTCATTTGGTGACATTTGGGTGTGTGTCCTGGTCATATCAGGTCATTTAATGAAATTTGGAGGGCGTGTCCTGGTCATAACAGGTCATTTGGGGGGGGTGTCCTGATCATATCAAGTCATTTGGGGATATTTGGGGGGCGTGTCCTGGTCATATCAGGTCATTTGGGGGGGCGTGTCCTGTCATATCAAGTCATTTAGGGACATCCGGGGGCGTGTCCTGGTCATATAAGGTCATTTGGGGATATTTGGGGGGCGTGTCCTGCTCATATTAGATCATTTGAGGGGCGTGTCCTGTCATATCAAGTCATTTGGGGACATCCGGGGGCGTGTCCTGGTCATATAAGGTCATTTGGGGATATTTGGGGGGCGTGTCCTGCTCATATTAGATCATTTGAGGGGCGTGTCCTAGTTATATGTCATTTGGGAACATTTGGAGGACACGTCCTATTGATGTCTGGTCATTTCCTGTTGATTTGGGGACATTTGTTTTTTTGCCATTGAAAATGAATGGCAAATTTGGACGTCCATGGCTGTCAATGACATCGACTTACATTTGCGTCCATGGAATCCATGTACATTGGCATCAATAGAATTGATATACATGGCCGTCAATGGCATTAAACAAAGTAAATGTCATTGAAAATGAATGGGAAATTTGGACGTCCATGGCCGTCAATGGAATCCAAGTACATTAGCATCAATAGAATTTATATACATGGCATCCGTTTAAATTGGCCTCAATGCAATGTAGTTACGTAGTAGAGACGGTACGTTAGCAAGGTACAGTAACGTTAATCATATTTAATAGCGCTACGTTACCTTCATGTTACCTTGTCCCGAGTATCTCTCCGCCTTCTGTGGAGCTGGGGCTAGGCGGGTGGGTCGCCCGATCCAGGTTTCGGGGGCGGTCGCGAGTTCCAGCCGGGGGTGCGGAAGCGTCTGCGGGTCCGCGGGTAGCCGGGACCAGGTGGAGATATTTTTATGCAAGCACTGTATTACAGTGAATACATGAAGCGGTGTTCGCCAGGGTCTCCAGCTTGAAATGCTCCAGCACTTTTAACATTTTCTGCTTCTTCTTGGTGCATTTCTCTTGGCTTCTTCGTCATCATCTCTAGATCCATGCATGGTTGAAGTCAAATATATCCGTCGCTGCCGGTTTCTCCTGGTATGTACGTGATGTCGGCACGTCCCGCATTAAAAGTAGTCCGGGCAAAATACGATGCTTAGAGCTGGCAAAATGAAACAATTCCTCAAGGCGGATAAAATTACTCGGATCAATTTTTAAACTCGAGTTACTCAAGTATTCGTTTCAGCTCTACTTCAAACTACGTCCCCGATAAGGACGCTATCATGGATTTAAGCCTTTTGGACTAGCGTGGGCTTTTTCCATGTTATCCAGCACCTCCTTTCATTGTAACAGCAGCTACAAAGTGTCCAAGGAATAATTCAACATTACCGTTTTTTTTTTTTATGCATCGTGTGCTTTGTTCGTTTTGCTAGACAAACATGCCATCTATCATTTGCCAACATTTATCTTGTCTTTGTCATTACACAATGACTGAGAACAGCTCTCTACCCGTCTTTCTGTCTGGACAGAGGAAAAATGATTCTAGCCAACAAAACACAATGTTTAAAAGTCTGAAACTCAAACATAATAGAACAAAAATATAGTAAGTAGGCTAAAGTTACACACTTAGCATGCAACAAATCTCAACTACTTGGCAAAATCTAACTCCAAATCAAATGAGATTTTCTCCTGACATCAGTATTCAAGCATTGTCAAGGTCCCGCTGTGTTTATTTTCCATTTCATGTTTTAATCAAGCATTTTCGGGCTTCAGCCTTTTAAATGTATGCAGATAATTAAACACAGGGGACACAATTAATGAGACAGGTATGGCTGTCTTTGAGTTAATTGACTGATTTATAGAGGGCAAGTGAACAGATTAATGTTATCTGCTTGGTTAGCCGAGTGCTCACATGGGGAACATCATTTATCTTTTGAAGCCACATTGATCTGTTGCTGCTGTGGGTAAAAGTAGACAAAGTTCCAAATGTTCAGTAGTCAAATAGCTTACTTACACATCTGATAGTAGTGAATTGCCATGGCTCGTTGGCTTCGTTTGATCGGCTGCAAGAAATCCAGTCAAAATCAGTGTGTGTATGCGTAAACAATGAGAAAACCAGCATTCAAGTGGCAAAGACTGACAAATTCTTGTAACTAGGGTTGTTCCGTTCATGTTTTTTTGCTCCCGATCGTTTTAGTTTGAGTATCTGCCGATCCCGATATTTCCCGATGCGATTGCTTTTTTTCTTTTTGCTCCCGATTCAATTCCAATCATTCCCGATAATTTTTCCCGATCATATACATTTTGGCAATGCATTAAGAAAAAAATGAATAAAACTCGGACGAATATATACATTTAACATACAGTACATAAGTACTGTATTTGTTTATTATGACAATAAATCCTCAAGATGGCATTTACATTATTAACATTCTTTCTGTGAGAGGGATCCACAGATAGAAAGACTTGTGACTTTGTATATTGTGACTAAATATTGCCATCTACTGTATTTGTTGAGCTTTCAGTAAATGATACTGTGGCCATCCCAAATGCATGATGGGAAGTGGAACCATGACTGTGCAACGTGCTACCAATTGCTATATCTTCTTTGCGTTGGGAAATAACATAAGGTGTTAAGACAATGATCAATTGCCACCTTGCTTCCCCACATTGCTTCCCATGATATTACTAATGATAGGGAGAGGGATTGCAAGGCTTTAGCCAATTAATAAAAGGCTCCAAAGGCTGCTAAAGTTCACTCTTCTCATTTTGCGCTGCCTTTTATCTCTCTATATAGGTAAAACGGCGTCATTACAGATTGAGCGCGACAATGAGTGAGAGGGTCATGCAGCGCATGCATTAATTGCGTTAAATATTTTAACGCGACACATTTTTTAAAAAATTAATTGCCCCCGTTATCGGAATAAATTTTACCTACCTTAAGCCTAAAGACTCTGGATGAGTGTAACATATTATGTCTGTGACGTTAAATACAATTAGAAAACGATTTAATTAAAATATATACTGTATATATATTAAAAAAAAGGCATGGCCGATATTTTTTTGCCCATTCCGATACTTTAAAAATGACGTGATTGGACCCGATCGATCGGCATCTCTACTTATAACCCTTTATAGGGCACTCACTGGTTGTAAATGGCAGTGATAGACGTCCAATCCGGTATAACTGGTTGAAGCTAGATGCGAATGACCGCATGACCGGGTAGTATAGTAATGGTAAATCACATTTATTTAATTAACCTTTTGAGAAAAATGGACTTCTAAGTAATTTTACTGTGCCATACTTCTTACTTTTACTTTTTAAAGAAGAAACGTGTAGGCAACAGGGAGTTTGCCCTGACTCCCAGCCATGTAAGCAATCTTGAAATATTGCTCATTTGGAACAGAGAGAAAACCAAGCATTCTCAGGCTTATCCTTAACCCATTTTATTCTTGATGACTGTTGTCAAGCCCGTTCCTTCCCCAAAAGCGGTGTTCAAACTAGGAGCTAAAGCTAGCTGCATCGCTACCGTAGCGACCTGTCTCTCTTGCTCTTTTCTGACATAATTGCTGCATGAATTCCGATTTGAGAGACTTGACAGTTCAGACCGCCACTACATTCTGGAAAAATGTGGCCTGGATCGATTTTAAACCACATACGAAAGTGACCCAGATCGGATTTGAGATGGTCCACTTCTATGCGACTTGTCACGTTCAGACCGTCAGGTTAATTCCTCACTCAAGTCGGAAAAACATGAAAAAATCGGATTTGCACATTAAGACCAGCGGTGTGAACCTAGCCATAGTCTCTCAAGCGTGTCTTGGGTTATCCCCGGGGCCTCCCGCCGGTGGGACACCTCTCCAGGGAGGTGTCCAGGAGGCATCCGAACCAGATACCTGAGCCACGTCAACTGGATCCTCTCAATGCAGAGAAGTAGCGGCTCGACACATAGTTCCCTCCCAGAAGACCGAGCATCTCACCCTGTCTCTAATGGACAGCCCGGACACCCTGCGGAGGAAACTCATTTCAGCCACCTGTAACCGGAATCTTGTTCTTTTGGTCACAACCCACAGCTCGTGACCATTGGTAGGAACGTAGATCGACTAGTAAATGGAGAGGTTCGCCTTTCGGCTCAGCTTCTTCTTTTCCACTACGGACCGGTGCAGAGTCTGCATCGCTGCAGATGTTGCACCGATCCACCTGTCCAACTCCCGCTCTTTTCTACCCTCACTCGTGAACAAGACCCCAAGATACTTAAACTCCTCCACTTGGATCAGGATCTCATCCCCGATCCAGAGAGGGCAAGCCAGCCTTTTCCGACTGAGGACCGTAGTCTCGGATTTGGAGGTACTGATCCTCATCCCGACCGCTTCACACTCAGCTGCGAACCGCCCCAGTGAGAGTCGGAGGTCACGGCTTGATGAAGCCAACAGCACCACATCATCTGCAAAAAGCAGAGATGCAATGCTGAGGTCACCAAACCAGACCCCCTCAACGCTTTGGCTGCTCCAGTTATATTTTGCTACCTGGGTAACGTTAATGCTTGATTAACAGTCAAGCAGTCACTTCAAAACGCGATTATGACTTTGAATAAAGCACAAACCCTAAAATTTTGCTGTCCACTAAGATGTTGTGTCCCGTTACCCGCGTTAGGCGGGAAAGGCGTGCGTTACTATGCGTTACTAAATTGGTTGAATAAAAAAAAGTCTGAGAGGGACGGACTCACGGAGACGAGAGAGCAGAGCAGGAGTGGGGGCGCCATTGTAAATGCGATGCTTGGTGGCTCCTGACTGTAGCCGATAGCCTACAAACTACGCCCACATGATGCTACGTTAGATATCACATACTATAGAACTAGATGCAAATGACAGACAAGGTGGCATTAGCAAGATATACAGTATATATATATATATTGAACTAGATGCGTTTAAACAGCCGCCATCTTAAAGCAGTAGACCTCTCAGGAAGGCTCTGTTGTAGAGAACCTTCCTAGCGAAGCTAAGTAACTTTTTATCTAAAATGCTCCTAAATCGGTAAAATCTTAAATCTATCTTTAAATGAGGAAACAGTTTTAAAACTTGTCGAAAATAGACAGAAGGGAACTGATGCAATAACGCAATTTTAACAACTTTAACGGTTGATTCAGGACATTTTTTTTTGTTTTGTTTTTAAAAAAAAAAAAAAAAACATGAAAATTATCACTAGTTACTTTGCCAAGTAATTAATTACTTTTACATTCAGGTGACTGAGTTACTAACGCAATTACTTTTTGGGAGAATTAATTTGTCACTGTAATTAATTACTTTTTTAAAGTAAGATTAACAACACCGGTCCTGACTCAGGCATGTTTTCCTGTTTAGTGTTGCAGTGCGGATGCCCGCTTTCAGGGCGCACCCTTCTGTGACGTCCCACGTCGACCGTTAAATACAGATTTTGAGCATGTCCGGTCTGCATTGTCCGCCCCAGAACAGTGCATATGGACTGTCAGATTGATGATTCTGGACGGTGATCCTTGTTCAGTGTGTTTGATTGCTATGTGAATCTGGCAAGCGGTGGCTGGATATGGCACACCGTCACCTGCTATTAGGGATACTACTGCCTTGTCATAGCGCTGGTGGGGGTTGAGAGATGGTATTCATCATTAAAGATAATAAAGAACCTAGCCTTTTTCATGCCCTAGCCTAACCCTGCCTTGTAAAATCTAGCTCTGTCAATGGATTAAAGTTCTATCATTGCACTTGGTTTGGTAATTCATCACATTGCACATCTACAGTATGAACACGACTATAAATGACTGATAACACAGCAAATGAGCTGTGAGTGTTCATTCCTTGTCAGTGATTTATGCTTGTTCACATTAACAAGGAGGCACCAAAAGGCATTAGTTTGGAACAGTAAATCCCATGCAGGTTGGACAGTGCAGTTCTATGTTCGCAAATTACTTGTGCGTAAACTTGTGGTTTTCGCAGGACTAGAGGAAGAATATTCAGGTTCTTCATACAGCTGGATGATGCTTTACTAGGATATTATTTTATTTCACAGAAAAACAACCATTTTATTTTAATTGCCAAATATGCTTTTTATGCAGTTTAAAACAGCCTGGTCAAATGTGGTGAATTGTGCGCTTACACTGATATTGCCTTGCACACTTGCAAAAAGTATTTGGAATTCATGTTATTTGGGTGTAAACAATCTGCAGTTTTCTAAAAGCCATTCTCCAGGCGTACACGTAATCACTGAAGAAATGGTTAAAATCTCCAGGCCCTTTTAGACCTTTCTCTTGCTTCACTTAACTTTATCACCAGCTCTTGTCCCTCTCCACAACTCCTCTGGGATTCATTCCTCGTCAAGTGGAGGTTAGTTGGATCCATTTTGGAATGAAGGCATTTGTTGACGATGTTGTCTGCTACTGTATATAGTGAGTACCAGGGGTGGGAAAAGTAAGTAATGTTATTAATAATATCGTATTGTACCTTGACTTTTGTGTTCACAATGTATGTGGCTGTAAAGAAAGCCTGAGTCGACTTTATATTTTACCAGGTTTTTTTTTTTTTAAATCCTCATGATTAGAAAGATGACGACACCTAATTCAGGAGCAAAAAGAAAGCAATGAACACCTAAGCCAAATACATTTAGTAAAAAATGAAAAATTACAAGCAGGACCTCGGTTCTCCAGTGCACAGTGATGTCTTCATGATGCCTATCTTAATAGGAGGGGTTGTGTCAGCCCCAATGTTCCCTCTAATTTTTCAGGTGTCTGAGTAGACACACAAGCTCCGTGAGCAAACTGACGACCACTGTGAGCAACATAAGATTCGTACGCTGTGTCCACACATCAGTATCAAGCCTGTTCAAAACCAAGACAGTTAGTTGGCTTATTAAAAGAATGAAAATACAGCAGCAAAGTGCGTTAGTTTACTTTTAATTAGGGCTGTCAAACGATTAAAATCTGTAATCGAGTTAATTACAGCTTAAAAAATTATTAATCGTAATTAATCGCAATTCAAACCATCTTTGAAATATGACATTTTTCTGTAAATTATTGTAGGAATGGAAAGACATAAGATGGATATATACATTCAACATACGGTACATAAGTACTGTATTTGTTTATTATAACAATAAATCAACAAGATGGCATTAAAATTATTAACATTCTGTTAAAACGATCCATGGATAGAAAGACTTGTAGTTCTTAAAAGATAAATGTTAGTACAAGTTATAGAAATTTTATAATAAAACGTAAAAAAGTAGTAGCCCACATTGCTGGTGTCAATAATTACACAATGCTCATGGGTGCTTAAGCCGATAAAATCAGTCGCACCCAAGCGCCAGCAGGGGCGACAAAACTCCAAAAACATTGCACATGGACACTTGGACATTGCACTGTGCTGTCATTTTAATCTGTTTGAGCGGGGCATGTGCGTTAATTGTGTCAAATATTTTAACGTGATTAATTAAAAAAAAATAATTACCGCCCGTTAACGCGATAATTTTGACAGCCCTACTTTTAATATAATTGATTTGGCCCACTTAAAATGAAAATGACTAAAATCTTATTGTTCATGAGATGTGTACTATGTTATATGTGAGAGTCGTGCTATAACCGTAGGAGTCCTGCTTTGGCCTGGAAAAGGTCCAATTATGGCATAGCTGAGTTCATGAGTAAAATATAATGAACAACCACAATGGGAGTATATCAAACTCCCACATTAAAACTGTTCAGACAATAAGGACACTCAAGATTCCTATTCTCCTTGTCTTAGCAGCTATACAGGACAGGTTAAAAAAAAAAAAAAAAATCTCACTCAGTTTCACCGCTTGTTCTTCTATTTGCACATACTGTACTCTGATAGCCATTCCATCTTAAAAGAACCGTATTTCTTTTTTACATTGGCTTGACAAGTGTAGTATCGCTGCCTGTTCCTTTCGCCATGATAAGGGGTTAGCATTTGTGTCTCAACTTTGCTGCATTGTTGTTGGCTAGCTAATCTGCAAGGCACATATGGGCTGCAAGTGAAGTGAACTGTATCACATTATTGCCTAGACACCTGTTGTTCATTGAGTTACATTGCAAAATGGTACAGAAAACAATTTTGTTGGTCTAATTAACTTGATTATATCAGTTCTAAAATGAGATATTAATACTGTAGCGCTTGCAAAAAATTGGCAGCGGAATGTTGCTTCCGTAAATCTGCACAGGAATCTAGCTAACTTTTCACTATTTATTTTTCTCCACACCCACCCAGGTCATGCACCTCACAACTGTATACAATCGTGGTGGTGTAACCCACCAATGGGAGCGTCACATTGCCGTATTGAATGCACCAATGGAAGTGTCTCGTGGCCGTATCAAACGCACCAATAGTCGTGCTGCGGCTGCGAAATAGTCCTAGTGACACTACAATACATTTCTGTTGAATTTTATTTTGTGCACCGCATCGATTTTCTTTCGCACTGAGTTCGTGCGCGCATGCGCGGTGCGCGCAGCTTAGAGGAAACATTGGTCAGCCCTCAAATTAATTTCAGGAGGGCTCTCTGTCAGACTCACTAGTGCGGCGTTTTTCAACCTTTTCTGCGTCACGGTACGTTTTTACATCGGAAAAAATCTCCCGGCACACCACAAGCCAAAAATGTTACTTTCTGTACAGAATATATAATTATAAAATAATTTCTCAATGTTTATACTTACTCAGTGTGAAACTTGAACCCGTTTAGATGAACACAAAGCCGATATCCTGGCAGGAATTGAAGACAGACACACACGAAGCTCTTCCTCAACTGCTGTCATACTCTCTGTTTGAATGTTTTATAGCAGGTAGGCTTGAAGAGCTCAGAATTATCAGACAGGGAAACTTTTTGAGGAAAAACTACAATGGTAAATGAGAACGCCCACAAAGCCAGTTGGGGAACTTTAGCAATGTCTTTAACCGCATCTGAGCCGAGCATCTCGCTGACAATGCCTTTGCAGGTAGGTAGTATTAAGGTCCCTGCCACAGTGTGGGACTTTTGGATTTAGCAACAATGTAGTGTGTGATGATCACTTAGCACAGACCTTTGGTGCCAAGCAAGCTTAAAAGTCACCTCCAAACAAAACACCTGTCACTTCAAGTCGATGGACTATTTTGTTCTCCTTTGTGAAAACACAGAGAAACACTGAATGTAACTCATAGCGTTAGCATAGCATTCACTTCAGCGTTCATTATAGCATCAGGCTTACGCTATTGCCGAGTGTCCTCTTGGACCTTTTTTATTACATACAGTTTGTGGCATCCAGGTGGGTCTAATTAATTGAAAATAATGTACCGTTTTCCCACCGAGTGTGGATTGGCACAAGTTAGCGATGTCCTTGTAGATGCAACAATATGTGTTCGTCTGTCAATGTTCATTCGAAATAGTTGGAAACTTGTTTTTTGGAGTAAAAGTTTTTTAATTTATAGACGAAAAATATTTTTAATAAACATCGATTAAAGCTAGACGAAATTAGTTTTGAGGTTTTGTCAAAAAAAAAAAAAAAAAAAAAACGATGAAGATCTGCACATTTTGAGTTGACTAAAATATGACTGAAACTAATAAGTATTGTTGTCCAAAATACTAAGACGAAAATTAAAAGGGCTGCCAAAAACAACGCTGCCTGACATAATGGGGTTTATACAGGGGTGAAAGTGGCTAGAATTTCTTGCTGGAACTCCCTGAAGTGAAGGTCGCCACGGAGCCAGAAATTTTGTGTATTTATTTATTTATTTTCATTTGATGATGTTTTTGTCGCAAATATTGAATAAACAGGCGGGAAATGTTGAGATAATTATCGGGGTTTGATTTATTAAATGTTTGCTTGATTGGTTGATTGGATATTTGCTTATGCTCATATATACCATAAATAATACATATTGCCATATTTTTCTTACGTATATAACCAGTAAATGATTATTGCTTGCTATACCAGATTGTAGTATAATGCTTAAGTGTTACAAAGTGTAGAAGAGGGTCGGGGTGGCTTCATGGCCGCGTCGTTGCGTAACTAGACCTTCCAGGCATCCTCAGCACCTGGGGTTTGGACTTTCGCCTAGCCCTTCGAGGACGATTTTCCATCCGAGGACATCTTCCAGGGCCACAGCGGTGCATAGCTGGAAGTGTTTGGACTATTTTGCTGATTGTTTAACGTTGTATAACTAAAGGTGTCCGCATTATTTTGACGGTTTATATGATTGTTTTGATTGTTTACATAAGCTCTTGCTCCACACACGTGTATCACTTAATTCCACCTACATGCACACACATATCCAATAAAAAACCACATGGGTGTCGCCAGCTTGCTTTTCCCTTCCCCTTTAGGACGACATCCATCTTGTTTAGGGAAAACCCCTAAATAAAATACCAAGGAGGTTTTTTGTCCTTTAGATCAATCTTGGTGGCTCATGAGTCACATGTTTGACCTCCTTGGCCAAGAAAACTGAGTGTCTTCTCTCCTTATTTTGGGCAATTTTACAATGTCTACCTAAGGATCTAATTTTGAACTTGACACCCACTCTCACCCCTGGGTTTATACTGTATTGCTGTACGGCAGAGGTGTCAAACCAATTCCACAAAGGACCGAGAGGGTCCTGGATTTCGTTCCAACCAATGAAGAGGTCATCTTTTCACCGATCTGATATCCTACAAGTGTAATCAGTTGATTGCAGTCAGGTGTTCATTGGTTAATCTGTTTGCGCAGTCTTGGTTGAAATGAAATCCAGGACTCTCCTGGCCCTTTGTGGAATTGGTTTGAAACCCCTGCTGTACGGGATTGGTTCTTATAACTCACAGGTGTCAAACCGATTCCAGAAAGAGCCAAGTGGGTGCAGGTTTGCTTTCCAACCAATGAAGAGGACACCTTTTCACCAATTAGATCTTTTACATGTGTAATCAGTTAAACTTTGTCAGGTGCTGCTCGTTTCAGCAGGAAGTTCACGGGTTAAACTCTCTGCGCGTTATCGGTTGGAACAAAATCCAGCACCCACTTGGCCCTTTCTGGAATCGGTTTGACACCTGTGTTATAACTGCAAAATCAGATGGATGCGCCGTACTGGCACTTAGATTCAAAATGCATGCAAGTCAAAATAAAATGTCAAGTGCCAGGGTTCCCCCTGGATTTTTCCATTCACATTTAAGATTTTTTCAAGACCACATCCAATGAAATTTAAGACAAATCTCGCACCTATTCTAGCATACATTTATGCAATGATGCAAAGGAATCCGTTAGAATAACTAAGAATAACAGCATAAGAACTCTGAGCCTAAGTACCTTGAGTGGACGCAGTCACCAACCCAGTAGCGCAGATGAATGTCAAGCTGTTAAATTTTTGGACTTTTGTTTAGACTTTCGTCAAACATGACCACAAATCCAGACGCCTTATTGACCTGCTCGGCCAGTTGTTTGGTGATGAAGAGGGCCAGACCAAACTTAGTACTGTAGGCAGTCTTGTTGCTCCCACATGTGAAAGTAGTGGCGATCTCTCAGTCGGGGAACGTGACTTTGAAGAGCTCGCTTATATTGTCATTTGAGGAATACGAGTGGTGGGCCAATAAATGCTTTAAGAGTTGGCGTCGATCGAGCCACAAAGAGTTCGCATGTTACCGGGCTGAGAGGGCTCGGTGCTGCTGGCAGCCGAGGTGACTTTTGAGGTTAGCGGCGGGTTAGCTGAGCAGAACTGGGATATGGGTGCCTGCCTCCTTGTAGCTGCTGAGCACTCCTCATGTGCGACTCCAAGGCCATATGTCCCATTGTGCCGAGCTTGAAGTTTTTACGGCACAGGCTGCACCGAGCCGCCCACTTATTCTTTGGTGCAGCCTGAACCCAGTCATATTTTCTGTCACTCAACCACAATGAGTTAAATCTGCACTTTCCCATCCCAAAGATGCTGTGCCGACGACGACAGCTTGTCAGCGACTGACTAAAGCTCCAACGTAATGCTGCATTTTCGAAAACGCGGAAATCTGGATTTTCTGACCGAAACAGTGCATTTATTGGTCAGACATTGATAACGCCGGAGAAAATTTTAAATAAGGAATAAAATAAGTTTTACGACACAACGTTCCATACTTTTTTTGTTAGTTTACTTACAATACAGTTATTAGCTCTAGCACGCAGATAACACAGGAAAAAATTAAGACATTTGAGAATGAAATTTAAGACTTGCAAACAAAATTGAAGACTTTTGCAAGGCCTTAATTTACGGTTATCATATTTAAGATTTTTTCAAGTTTTTAAGACCTCGCAGTACCCTGAGTATACAGTGCTTTTATCTTTATTTGAATGCGTATGGGTGGTCCAAGTAAGGAAGCGCAGGAAGTTGTGTCTACACATTGTTGCCAACTAAGAGACTGGGCCTCTATACTGTTTTTCACAACTTTCCGATCCCTAGAGCAACTATTTTGAAAAAAATAAAATAAAACTTGTCAAGTTCTTTCCTGAATAGTGGAGAAGATACAGATTTCTCCTGATGAGTTGGTTTTCCAAACTTGACCGTCATTTAAGTTAGTGACTGCTGCAAAAAAAGTCATAACTCTTACAAATAATTCAGCTCTTTCATAGTTTTTGTTCTGATTCGCAATACAATGTTCAGGTACGTTTGACTAATGAATGCTATTCATTAGAAAAATAATAATAAATCACTGCTTCGTGAAACTGTCTCTGCATACATGACATTTAATTTCAGGTCATCTTTAGCCTCGAGAGTAAAAGAAAAATAAAGAGTCGGCTTAGGTTCTATACGTCTCGGAATTTGCCCAGCTTCATTATTCACAAGGCTAGACTGTTTGCAATTGTCAGATACAATTAGGCAGCTCAGCCCGCTAGAGCTGCTTCAGCATCAGAAGTCATCAGAAGAGACAAAAGAATTTAAATCCTCTCTGGCCCACACACAGACTCTCCATGGTAATGACTGCGACGGCAGTTCAAAACATCTATTGGCCCTGGAACATTATGCTTTACCGTGCATTTTTAACACTGTGCAGAGTTAAAATGCTCCGCTGCTGACCTCGCTGAGGTATTTGGAAGAGATCTGTTTGGAGTTGTTAAGGCTGTTCTCTTTGCCTCTCAAAATTGATGATTTGGGGTTGTGGTTAATCCATTGTAAGGCACTGATATACAGTGGTATGAAAAAGTATCTGAACCTTTTGGAATTTTTCACATTTCTGCATCAAATCACCATCAATCAATGTGATCTGATCTTTGTCAAAATCACACAGATGTAAGAACAGTGTCTGCTTTAACTAAAAACCACCCAAACATTTAGAGGTTTTCATATTTCAATGAGGATAGCATGCAAACAATGACAGAAGGGGGGAAAATAAGTAAGTCGACCCTCTGCCTGAGGAAGGCATAAGGAGCAATTGAAACCAATTTTTACCAAACATTTTAAGTCAGCTGTGTGCCCAATCACTGATGAGTGGTTTAAAGCTGCCCTGCCCACTATAAAACACACACACAGTGGCAGACTTGGCAATTTTGGGGCCTAAGGTGAACACATCCAAGGGCCCTCTTCATGGGTCAGGGGTTAAAAAGGTGTGAAGGAAATATGTTCCGGTACACTAGGGCTGTCCTAAACGACAAATTTTCTCCTGATTAGTCAGCCGACTAGTTTTACGATTAGTCGACTAATCTAATAATTTTCTTATTTTTACTAATTTAGCAATGAAATTTTTGTTGACGCTTATTAATTCACAAAACTATTTGGGAACACTTAAATTCTTTATTAAAGTACTAATAATCATGAAAATAACAATAATTAATCAAATATAAACAATTAGGTTATATGCTGATAGCATTTTCTAGTGCAAAAGAATGGAAAGTAAACTGATTCAGCACATTGACTGTGCCTTTCCAACATTATTCAAAACAATTTCTAGTATTATCATTATAGTATACAAATATATATAATATTAGTATAATATAATAATAATTATTCATTTCCAATCATATTTGTCATAAAGAGTGTCATTTGAAAGCTATTCTTAGTGTACAATCTGTATTCTGTAGTATTTACTCTACATGTTATAATATTAATGATGAAGTATGTGGGATTAACTCCAGAAATTGTTATTTATATGACGAACATGATGTGCTTTTATTTTGAAATGTTCACTGGAGGTACGTTCACTAAACCACTAACCGAAAACTTTCCACATTATTCGTCATTGCTTGTGGTGTCACTAATAGATTTTTTTTTTCGTTAGCAAATGCTGTTAACCAGCTGTTGAGTGTTATTGTGTGACTGATTGGAACAGTACTGCATTGTTTCGCCACAGGGTGTGCTGTCTTGTATTTTACGTTCGGTGTGAAGAAGAAGAAAGTTAAAAGAGGCATTAGCGGCCTGTTCTCATCGTCTACCTCACTGCACTTTGACTCTCATGGAGAGCACGTTCGCTCATGTGTTCGAAATAAACGATAGCAGACGTGCACAGTAGCAAGTGAGCTGTAAAAATAGCGAGCTTAGTGGCGGGAAAAACGCGGTAGAGCTAAGTGAAGCTAACGAACAGCTAAGCGATGCTAAACGGAGCTAAATGAAGCTAAGCGAGTGATACTCAGTTCGTCGTCATGGAACACTCCATTGTAGTGTGTGTGTGTGGGGGGGGATAATATAAATGCAGCATTCAAATGGCTTTCTTTTTTGTTTTGTTATTCGTCTGTTTGGTATGCTGACATAATTATACATGACGAATAGTTGGGGGTGCTGCTGGCTCCGGTGGCCCAAACCCTTGCTCGTTGGGGCAAGGGCAGCTGGTTGTGGGCCCCCTACTGGTTGGGTACTTCGCCTGAATAGTAGATCCGGCTATGAACACGCACCTTGTAAGAAATGTCTTGATGAGAAGCATTGTCTGATGTGGATCACGGCTCCGTCAAAAGAGCTGTCTGAAGACCTGCGATAAAGAATTGTTTATTTGTATAAAGCTTAAAAAGGATACAAAACCATCTGCAAAAGTCTGGATGTTCATCAGTCGACAGTCAGAAAAGTTGTCTACAAATGGAGAGAGTTTGGCACTGTTGCTTCTCTCCCAAGGAGTGGCCGTCCACCAGAGATGGCGCCAAGATTTCAGGGCAGAATACTCAGCGAGGTAAAAAAAAAGAACCCTAGAGTGCCTGCTAAAGACTTACAGAAATCACTGGCACAGTCCAATGTCTGTGCACACATAAACTATATTTAAAACTATGGCCAAGGATGGTGTTCATAGGAGGGCTCCACCGAGGAAGCCACTGCTGTCTGAAAAAACATTTCTGCTCGTTTAATGTTCGCAAAAAGGCACTTGGAAATTTCACAGAAGTTTTGGCAAAATATTTTGGGGACGAATGATGAAACCTAAGTTGAATTGTTTGGGAGTAACACACAACGTCATGTGTGGAGGAAAAATGGAACAGCTCACCAACATCAACACCTCATCCCCACCGTGAAGCATGGTGCAGGGAGCATTATGATTTGCGGCCTCAGGGTCTGGACAACTGGCAATCATTGATCGAAGAATGCATTCAAAAGTTTATCAGGATGTTTTGCAGGAAAACCTGAAGCCGTCTGTCAGACAGTTGACGCTAAAGGGAGGCTGAATGCTGAAACAAGACAAAGATCCAAAACACTGAAGTAAATCAACTTCAGAATGGTTTCAGAAGGACAAAATACACATTCTGGAGTGGCCAAGTCAAAGTCCAGACTCGAACCCCATTGAGATGCTGTTGCATGACCAAAAGACAGCGATTCATGCCAGACATCCCAGGAATCTGACTGAACTACAGCAGTTTTGTAGAGAAGAATGGGCCAAGGTTAGTCCTGATCGATGTGCCAGACTGATCTGCAGCTACAGGAAACGTCTGGTTAAAGTTATTGGTGTCAAACGGGGGGCACAAAATATTTAAGTAAGTGAACCATCACATTTATTTCCCCCCGTCATTCACTGGGTTGTTTTAGTTAAAGCAGACAGTTTTCTCATCTGTGTGATTTTGACAAAGATCAAATCATATTTGATGGTGATTTTATGCAGAAATGTGAGAAATTCCAAAAGGTTCAGATACTTTTTCACACCACTGCACATGTGCAATGAGCTCATAATACCATAAATACAATCTAACCAGATGAAAAATACCTTGTAGTATTTCCTTGTAACAACAAAATCCGTGTCAACGCTTCTGCATTCGGCAACTGCAATATTATTTGTAATTGCCTCATTTTGGTCACTCAAGTCGCCGGCGTATCAATCTACATAGTAACTCAATGAGTTTCCCTGAGGCGACTGAAAAAATCCAGTCGAAGTTCGCTTCATTGGCCGCCATTATATCCTCTCTCTCTGCTGAAATAATCTGTTTTTATCAAGATTATATAGTAAATATAGCATCACAACAACAAGGCAGGAGTAGAAGAAGGCGTGGAACACCAGGAGAAAGACCATCTAGTCCATAGGAGGCAAGTATAAGCATTAAATTATGCCATGTCTGATGAGGAGTCTCCAGAGAGTGGGGGACATGGATTCGGGGGAAGAGGAGTTGATAATCAATAGGAGATGAACAGACCCCTCCCAAATGTAGAAAATTAAGTTTCATCTCATTGAAATGACCGGAAAATGGTATTCATGACATGTTTCATGACAATATTGTCTATTGTTTACAAACTATTGGCAGAAAGTGCCATTTTTGGAATGTAAATTACTCCGTGCTCATTTGCTCAACCGCAATGTGCAATATGTCACATTAAAGCAAAGATGTTCAGTTTTTTATGCTCAGTTGTCAAAGCCGTCTTAAGAGTTATACAGTAGTTTATCAGCAATTAAGCAATGTGTGTGATTTTCCATATTTGGCATTTGAAATTCTTCAACTTTAACCGGTTATGACATTTAGAAAAAGTAAAAATAACAAGATCCTTTGATGATTTCGGGATAAAAGATGTATTACGAGGCACGTTTGTACTGTTTTTTTGTTGTTGTTTTTTTTAAGTTTATAACTTATTTATTATTCAACCCCTAAATTTCACAAAAAATACTCAGAGTGTCGTGTAAATAATATACCCGCAGTGCCTTACACTTTATATACAGCATATTCCTAAATTGTTATACATTACCCGTGCCGTTGGTGAAAGGGTTACAGAGTTGTGTTTTCTATCTACAGTACAATACTGTACATTCATCAAGGAAAATAGGGTACCTGGACTTGTTATCGTTCCTATTTCTCATACCCCGGGGACCTGAACTGCCTATCTGGCGTGTTGAACTGACACCTCTACAAGTCGATACTGGTCATCCTTATGGAGTGCTTTTCCATTCTGTCATACAGCTACAGCATGTCATTAGGCACACTCGGGTATGCTGCTTAGAGTCCAATTTGGCAGATATTTCCCAAGGCACCTGGCTCCTGAGAGGTCAACACAGTAAATGCATACGCTCATACTATGAGTAAAACCAGAGGTGGGTGGGTAGAGCAGACGAAGACTTTACTCAAGTAAGAGAAGCGTTACTTCAAAAATAATCCCGTAATTTTCAGACTATAAACTGCACCAGCCAAAAAATGCGCAATGAAGAGGATCAAAAAACATACTCCTCTGTATAAGTCACCTTTTGGGGGGGGAAATGTATTTGATAAAATCCAACACCAAGATTAGACATGTCATCTTGAAAGGCAATTAAAAAAAATATATAATAGAGAACAAAAGGCTGAATATGTTTCTTACTAACTACAAACTTTCTTTCTGCTACTGGATAACCGTTTTAGCTGCATATTTCACGACATGCAGCTTTTAATCATCGGGCTAAGATTTTCTTTTCTGTGCCATTTTGTACAGCCCTTGTCAGTTCTCGCCAATGTTGAAACCAGTTTTCGTCAAGGATGACGATAATGAAAAGAATTTAGTCATCCAATATTTTACATGACGATGGTGAGATGATAACTAAAAACGTGTTTTGGGAGACTAAAACATAACGAGCCGAATGCCAGTTTTCGTCTGATCAAACGAAAGTGCAAAATAGTTTCCGTCAAATGTTCACAACGTGCTGACATTTTTATGTGTAGTTAGCCTGCATCGTAGCACTCGTCACCAGTGTCATCTTTAGTCACTCCAGCTCGCACACACGGTAAGATTTGTTTTCTTATCTTGGGCAGAGAGAATATGCAATTTTGCTTCTGTCCTGAATGAGCATACAACACTAAATGTAACTCGTAGTGTTAGCATAGCATTCGTTTTAGCCTTGCGATCCTGCCTGAGGAGCTGGTTGAAGTGGCTGGAGAGAGAGAAGTCTGGGCTTGCCTGTTAAAGCTACTTGCATCGCAACCCAACTCCGTATTATTTGGATGGATGGAATTATCAAACAAACTGACTTATAGTCACAAACATACGGTACAACAAAAGTAAAGTTTACTTCACTACAGTATCAGCTTTTCCATTAAAGAAATATATTTATGTTTCTCTGCTTCATGCTCGTACCGCCTTCACTCTCCCTGCTGCTTTTCTTGCAGACCAGTGCAGCTGCGCGTGCTTGTTAAAGTTAACAACGAGTGACTTTGATGTTGCTAGAGAAGCCTGGGAGCGCTGTACTTGAAAGAGGCCGCATGTCTAACAAGCTCAACGATGATTGACACATCGTTAAGCTTGTAACACACAGCGATTGTGTGAGTGGACATTCAGGGGCCGTTTACATGGTGACTCTCCGAGAATACGATAAATTTCAAATTTGCATTTCCATTTGCGTCTCCATTTGAACAATGTCGCAATTCCGCATGAAAAGGATGTATTCATGCCAGGCCCTAGGGGGCAGTGCAGATTCACAGGGCAACAGAGAATGATGCACTTTGACCCCATCAAGCTCCCTCAGCCCGGAAAAAAATATGCCCGCCCACTCGAAGCAATGTCATTTTTCTTTGTTCAAAAAGGCACAACAATTGAAACGTTCAACATATTTAATTCAGAAATATTATTAAAACAGTATGTGAAAGGCCAATATTAATTATGTGTATGTTTTATTGTTAATGATGTTTTCCATTTTGTAAATTGTTAATGAATTGTTTGGACCAATGCTGCGCATATTTAAACAACGTAACATCCGGTTGTAAATCAGCAGACAGGTGCGTCTTGGCAATGCAGGAACCGGTAAGATCACTTCCTTTTTGAGTACTCATATCCATGCTTTGCTTTTAACATCTAACAAACACGAACTGTGGTAATTTGATTTGACCAGCTGATGTCTGCCCGCTGGTCTTGGAGCGACTTCCGTGTTCAGTTTGATTTGCACGCCTCGGAGAGCGCAGCGAGGTACCTTATTTTTGTGTTGTAAATTTTCGATGTTTGATCACTGTGAAATGTTAATTGTTTTGTATTCACGGTGTCGTAAGGACTGTTTGGGAAATAAAGAAACCTTGCACATCAGTCGATCTCACGTCGTCATTCTTTTTCCTTTCACCATTTTGTAAAAGAAGGTTCATTTCTGTGGTCAATAGAGGCGCCATGCAATACTAAGTTTCTTTAGTCTATACATCCTTCCTATACAGTATTACACATATCCTAGCAAGGCTAGTGAGCTGGGAGTTGAAAAGGACAAAGTGAAGGTTACAGGAAAGTCTCCAAAAGGAGACACAGCTAGCGAAGCCTCCACCAAATTTAAGCAAATTGCTCAACGCTGCTATTCTCAAATTGCAATAGGACGTTTCACCTAAAGCCTAAAATGTGTTCATCTTTGTTCATCTCATCTCACGTCGTCATTCCGAGGGGCTGCTACACAGTAAATTAAAGCCGACATTCCGCCATATTTGCAGTTTTTAATGTTTAGTAGCACCGCTGCGCACGCCCCCAACGTGACGCGTACAAGTGCTGACGTTAACGGCGCGGTCTCGCGCCGCAGGAGCCTTTGATATGCATGCTGAGGAAGCCCCCCCCAACCCCACGTAATCGGATTCTTCCACTTTGGAGGCAGGATTCAGAATTTTTCGTATTCGACTTCCGTCTTCGCCGACACCAAATGCACACGAGGCGAGTCTGCTACTCAGTCATTGCCTCTTTGTGTCACAGAGTCACCATGTAAACTGGCCCTCATTTTGTGTGTGTTGTTCTCAGCAGCGTGAGCGGATTTGAGTGGACTCACTTAAAGAATAATGACAATTCGGTGGGACAGTAACCTGTTAAAATATTTTTATTTTTTTGGGGGGGGGATTTTTTTTTTTTCTTTGGTATCAGATCGGGACATGGTATCAGCAGATTCTCAAAATCAGGTGACTTGGGTGCAAAAATATGCCATTGCGACACAACAACAATACTCAAAGTCATGAGTAACATTGTGAGTAACTGCTTACAATGTCAATGTACATGTACCCTAATGTACAATGCTATATATCTTTTATCTGCATAACATCATCTATATGAACTGTTATTATCAAACTATACTATAATCTACTACATGACCCTGACGAGAAAATCTACAGAGATGAAACATCACTCATGCAAAGAGCATGGCTACCATCTGGGGGAGAAAACTATTCCAACCATTAATTCAAAACGTCCATATCTCCGGTCTCCGACGGTCTAAACTGAGTAATGTTGAGTCAGTATCAAATAGTTCAATTTTTACAGCGTGTTAAAGGCAGGCTGGCATAATCATAGGACCTCCGACTGCAAGCTTGTTTGTGGTCATTTGACTGTATTCTTACGTCTGATATGTATAATGGAGTCATGTGATTATTGGTGCTAAAACTGTTCTTAGAAATACATTTTCTAAAGAAGTTACTCAACTAAATGTAACACATTACTATCCACCTCTGATAAAAGCCCTTGCGTTCACCTATATGTCTCCTCTGGACATGCCGCAGGGAAAATGTTCCGTTTATGAGTTTTATGGTGATTTCATTTCTTTACTTGCAACGGCCTTGGACATGAAGAGAAGCCCACCCCCAAGCACACGCTCTCTATTTGCGCACGTGTGATGGGCAGTGTAGAATAAATTGATTTCAGGACAGACATGACTATGCATTCTAATACACGTGCTCCTTGATATAAAGACAAATGTGGAACCATTTGTTTGGTGTATATGAAGAGCAGTTGAATAGAGAAAGTACAATTTACCTTTGGATCTTTGGAGCTCAAAATCGTTTTTCCTAGAAAATTCTACGTGATCATATTTTATTTCTGATGACATTTTAGAAATATTTGTCTGGCTACTTTTGGAGAGGTTTAGGCAAATAGATTGTATGAGTGTAGAATTGTTCAATATGGGTGAGAAAAGCAGTTGAAAGAATGGATGGATGATTCTTTCAATGTCAAGGTGGTATGAATTATCTTTTCAATAAAATCAGTCAAGGAAGAAATCAGTATATTAGATGGAAATTGGGTGACATCCAGTAAAACTGTGAAAATCATTAAAGACTGCATATTATGGTTTTTCGCCCTATTTAACTTAAATGTATGGCATTGTCGATGAAGGGGAAACGTTTAGAAACCCAAAAATGATGGAAAAATGGGTCCAGTAATTTTGTTGTTTTTCCCTAAAACAGAAGTTATAATGAGGTGTTTCGGATTTTCGGGAAGTCACAAGGACTGAGCTTCCACCTCTAACCTCAAGGTCCCACCTTCACTTCCTCCTACCTTACACAGGCATGTTGAACTTTGACCACAGTCGCCTTTTCTGATTGGTTAAATCAGAAAAGGCGTTACCGGTTACTCCCAACTTGTTCACGTAACTATGGAGATTTGAGTCCAGAATTGACTGAGTAGAGATTTGGGTATGTCGCCCTCTAGTGGCAGCCGCCTTTACTGGAGTGTTTACACACCTCAGGAGCAGCGCAGCGTTCGTCAATGTAAACAGTAACGTTAGCTGCTGCTGGATGCGTGCTGCAGGCGATGTCACGTGAAAAGTAACGTCAACAAGAAACCACTGTAGCAAATTGCTAAGTGAGATATACGCTGCCAAAGGCAGCGGTCATTTCAATTTGTTGAGTCACATACACTGCTGGCCAAAAGTGTTGGCACCCCTGCAATTCTGTCAGATAATGCTCAATTTCTCTCAGAAAATGATTGCAATTGCTTTGGTGGTAATATCTTAATTTATTTTGCTTGCAATGAAAAAACACAAAAAACATTTAAAAAAAAAATAATAATAATAATCATTATCATTTTACACAAAACTGGGCCAGACAAAAGTATTGGCACCCTCAGCCCTAATACTTTGGTAGCACAACCTTTAGACAAAATAACTGTGAACAGTCACTTCAAGTATCCATCAATGAGTTTGTTACAATGCTCTGCTGGAATTTTAGACCATTCGTCTTTGGCCAACTGCTCCAGGTCTCTGAGATTTGAAGGGTGCCATTTTTTGATCTCTCCACAGGTGCTCTATGGGATTCAGGTCTGGTCATTTTACAAGTCTCCAGTGCTTTCTCTCAAACCATTTTCTATTGCTTTTTGACGTGTGTTTTGGGTCATTGTCCTGCTGGAAGACCCATGACCTCTGAGGGAGACCCGACTTTCTGACACTGGGCCCTAGATTATGCTGACCAGAGAACATTCTTCCAAAACGTTTTTAGCTTTCTCAGGGGTAGGTTTTGGCAAACTCCAGCCTGGTTTTTTTTGTCTCTGGGTCACAAGTGGTGTCTTCCTGGGTATCCTACCATAGAGTCCCTTTTCATACAGATGCCGACGGATAGTATGGGTTGACACGCACAATCTCTCATCATTTTTTTTTTTCCCTTCCACATCTAGTGAGGTTAGCTACAGTGCCATGGGCTTTACACTCATTGATGACAATGCGCACGGTAGACAGAGGAACATTCAGGTTTTTGGAGATGGACTTGTAGCCTTGGGATTGCCCACGCTTCCTCACAATTTTGCTTCTCAAGTCCTTAGACAGTTTTTTGGTCTTCTTCCTTTTCTCCATGCTCAACGAGGTACACAAAAGGACACCAGACAGAGGTCGAGTCAACTTTAATCCATTTTAACTGGCTGAAAGTATGATTAGGTTATTGCCACCACCTGTTATGAGCCACAGGTAAGTAACAGGTGCTGTTAATTACACACATTTAAAGAAGCATCACATGCTTTTCAAAGGGTGCCAATACTTTTGTCCAGCGCGTTTTGCGTAAAATAATAATGATTTTTTTAAATTTTCAGTCTGTTATGTGTTTTTTCATTGCAAGCAAAATCAATGAAGATATTCCTACCAAAGCATGTGTAATTGCAATCATTTTTTGGGAGAAATTGAGCATTATCGGACAGAATTGCAGGGGTGCCAATACTTTTGGCCAGCACTGTATATATTAGTTGAGCATTGACTCTCATGAGCGATATGTTACCAAGTTGCTGTGGCAACACAAGCTAGCACACAATTGGCTAGTTTGGTCATGAATTGGTTTACCAGTTGTTGGAGGCAATCTTTCAGGTCCTCCACGTGTTCGTTTTCAATTCAGGTGAGACGGCTAGACTGGATTGCAAAGTTAAAGACTGACTGGAGGCAAGAGATCATTATGGCGCAGTTTTAATTTCAGAAATTTCTGGGTGCATTCAATGACAGAACAAAGCTGTATAAAGAAACAGAGCTCGACGTTGCTTATATACAGTACTTAAAAGGAGGTGTGTCTGTTTGGTGATTAATTGATCATACAAAATAGGTCATAAGCCTTGTTGGTTGGCAGTTAAAAGTCTATGATTAGCCACGTTTACATGCTGACTTTTATTCATACCGATTCAAATCATTCCGAATGGAAATTTTACATCAGCTGTTTACATGTCACTTCATCTATTCCGATCCAGCGTTTACATGTGACCAGGCCCGGAGTGACTAATCGGGAGCTTCTGGACGATTCCAGAAGGGCCGGCCGGCCAGATGGGCCGGTCCGCGTTTTATTAAAAAAAAAAAAAAAAATTACACTGTTATCATTTTTTGTTTGGTATTTATTTATGACAGTGTCACTGAGTATAACTTACATTCTGTTACCGCTGTCCCTGTGGGCCGTCTTAAAAAAAAAAAAAACAGTATTATTTTTTTTTTCCAGACTCATCCTCACGTGTGCAGACGAAAAATACAGCATGCAGCTCCGCCCCCTAATTGTAGTCTGTATTGAGCCAAATTAGCTGCTATCTCGGTGCTCGGATGGATAAAAAGAGCAAGGGTGGCGCTGAAAAATAAGAATTAAAAAGAGAAAAGCACTCGTGAAAGAATCGGCAAAATGCGCGAAAATAGCTAATTTTTTTCATGCAACGACCTTGCTGCCTCAAACTACAGAGGATTACAACGAAAGTGGTAAGGCCAGATGGCGAATAAAATGCAACTTGCACCGTGTGATACGACAATATGTAATTGTGGAAACTTTGGCTTCTTGTAGCACCTCACAAGGGATATGTAGCAGCAAGCATTAGCCATAATGAACACACCACAGGTGCAGAGCTGGAAGGTAGGATTGCCATGTCGTTCAGCGAGTGAACATTAGAATTAATATAATCAATTACGTGGCGTTTTTAAAGTGGAAATGGAAAATGGATAATAGTATCATTAGAAGTTGTTACAATGTGCAATACGTATTCTTTATTTTTCATATTGTTATGTTGCTATGTTTGTTTTATCTGTAAGCACTCATTTTGTTAATATTTGATGTTGCAGAAAAGGTCTTATTTATTCATTTATTTTGGGGCTGCCAAAATTATCGCGTTAACGGGCGGTAATTAATTTTTTTAATGAATCACGTTAAAATATTTGACGCAATTAACGCACATGCCCTGCTCAGACAGATTTAAATGACAGTACAATGACATGCCCACTTGTTAATTGTGCTTTATGGAGTTTTGCCGCCCTCCGCTGGCGCTTGGGTGCGACTGATTTCATAGGATTCAGCACCCATGAGCATTGTGTAAGTAATTATTGACATCAACAATGGCGGGCTACTAGTTTATTTTTTGATTGAAAATTTTACAAATTTTATTAAAACGAAAACATTAAGAGGGGTTTTAATATAAAATTTCTATAACTTGTACTAACATTTATCTTTTAAGAACTACAAGTCTTTCTATCCATGGATCGCTTTAACAGAATGTTAATAATGTTAATGCCATCTTGTTGATTTATTGTTATAATAAACAAATACAGTCCTTATGTACCTTATGTTGAATGTATATATCCATCTTGTGTCTCATCTTTCCATTCCAACAATAATTTACAGAAAAATATGGCATATTTTATAGATGGTTTGAATTGCGATTAATTACGATTAATTTTTAAGCTGTAATTAACTCGATCAAAAATTTTAATCATTTGACAGACCTAATTTATTTTTCAAATGTATCATTTAATATAGTTTTTTTTAAAATCCATTTTTAAATTTGTTCAAAATATGTTGTGTTGCACTTGTTAAAATAAAGCCACCTTGTTAAACAACCATGGCCTGCACTGAATTGGAATACACAGAATTACAGTACACGGCTTTAGAGAACACTGAACTTAACACGTGTATGCATAATGACATAATTTTAAATGAGTGGGCCGGTCTGAGGCATGAAATTCCAGGGCCGAAAATGAGTCCCACTCCGGCCCTGCATGTGACTGCCTTTATTCCGAAAGGACGTTTGACAACTGCCGTCTGACATGCGCAGATTAATCAAAACAAAGTGTCACGTTGCAAAACACGGAGATCGATCGTCAGATCAGCTGCTGTTTTAACTTTTCGAGTGGAAACAAAACTTCAGAATGATACGCCGTTCATTTAAAAAGTTGTGTGGGTGCGCTGTGCGTGTGCTTGGAAGCCATGTTGCAAGTGACGTCATCACGTCAGTACGGAGCATGCGCAAAAAGAACGCAACCAGACACCATTCCGCTTCCCTGTTTACATGATATAATTTTACTTCTAATCGGTTTGGGAAAAGGAATATTCCACCCCTGTGAATCGGAATGAAATTCCATTCGGTTTGGGCCTGTTCATTCCGAATGAGGTGTTTATATGGAACACATTTATTCGGTTTGAACAAATATTCCGATTGTAATTGGAATATTTGGCTCCATGTAAACGTGGCAATTGTCTGAAGCAAAACTAACTATCAGCAGTTTCAGTGAAAAACAACTGGTCATGCTTGCAAGCATATCAGAAGATTGCATTAGGCGAGATGTATACTGACTTCACAGTGTATTGGTCCAATAGTGTGATTATATATCATTCACCCAGGAAATTGTGACTCGTTTTTCTGACATTTTACAAAAAAGAGCTGTCGACAATGCAAAGTAGGTACATCTATTTTAAATCCTTCAGGTCTTCGAAATATAATTTTGTTGCACATAGAGACTTTGGATGATGAAAAAAAAAATTTAAATTGGGTTTAAAAAAAAAAGGTCTACGTGGCCTTTAAAACCGTAATTGACAACAATCGTGGCCTTTAAAGGGATCCTCTGTTTTTAAGACAAGTAATTCTTAAAAGATAAATGTTAGTATGAGTTATAATAATTTGACATTAAAACCCCTCTTAATGTTTTTGTTTTAATAAAGTTTGTAAAATTATTTTAAGTGATAGGTCGCCATTCTTGTTACGTCGCAGTGCGTGACGTCACCGGTCCCGTTGCCGAAATTCCAGCGTGTCAATTGTTAGCTTTCCCAACATGTCGTCAGTTCTACCCTGCCTATTTGAACCAGATCTGAAAAGTGAAGAGCAGGACAACACTGTCGGTCGTTCACAAGACGAGCTTCAGGGAAAATGCGTGCAGCAAATACCTGATAAGGCAAAAGTTGGGCAAAACTGGTGATGCGAGAGAGTCCTGTTGGGAAGTCCGGTTGGGAGCGAGAGTGTATGCTGTTCGGTTTTATTAGCAGATATTAAAGGTAAGCATATAGCGTTTTCAAACTTATCCCAATATAATTATGTAGATTGTTAGCATCCAGAGCTGTCGTGTGCTTACAGTACAGGCCAAAGAGCACACCTTGTGTAATCCATGTCTTGTAAATTGTAACACGTGGTAGCTAGGATACGTGTATAAAAGTACCAAAAAGGGGAGAAGCTTCCACTTATGCACATTTATTCACAAACAACAATATTTCATCCTTGACCACTCTTCACTCGGGAGCTCAGCAGTACGCAAACACGCGTTCCATGATGAACTCCAACATTCTTGTAAGGTCCACGTCAGAGTCACTGTAGCGTGCCATAGTGCTTTAATTATTTAGTATGATTTGGGGAAAACTCCCACGAAGAATAGTCAACAAAAAAGATAGCAATAGTAATCCAAATCCGCGTTTTTTTAATCACTCGAAGATCCAGGAATTAGACAGATACCATGGCAATGTCGCAGCCGCAATTAGGCCGTCGATTCCACAAAATAGACTGATCCGAAAAGCCGCTGTGGGACGGACGAATCAAAAAAATGGACAGATCCGAAACCAATATTGCAGACACGGTGGGACCGTCGGATCCAGAAAATATCCCTTACTTAACATTTACCATTTGACTGAGGATCCAGGAAAAATGTTTGGGGCTAGTTGTAACGCGTGGTGGGTAGGATACGTGCATACAGGGACCAAAAAGGGGGAGAAGCTTCCACTTGTGCACATTTATTCACTAAAAATAATCATTCCACCTTGACCACTCACTTCACTCCCCTTGTTTCCATTTGACTGGAAATTGCATCCAAAAGCAGCACATCGTGGCATTGTACTTTGGGAGTTTAGGCAGCAATAAGCAATTGTTGAACACGAAAGATCCCAATGACGTCATCACTGCGAGCCCGCAAACCATGGCGCCAACTAACAGTCAAAATGTGGACTAAATATTATAAAATATTGGCATTGATTTAACTTTTTATGTGTTTCTAACAACATATTTTAGTACAAAGAGAACAATTGTGGTTTATTAGAGCCTACATGTATTTAAGTTGGAGGATCACTTTAAAATCAGTAAAGTGAGAAACTGACACCAATTTATCCAAAATGTTGCACCTGGAAGCACTGGTGGACGTTTGCTCATACCGCAGCAAATTCTTTCCCTTTACTTTGATTATCCTCGACTGTGACAACTGGGGATTAACGGCGCTTCAGGGATACGATGTCATAAAGGATTTAGAGATGGATATTTTCATCTAGATGGGTGCGTTTGTTTTAGTTTGAGACTAGCTGGGCTTGACCTTAAAAATCAGCTAGGTATCCAAACAATGTCAGGAAATTGGAGCGCTGATTGCGTAGAAGGCATGTCTGTCTCAATGTGTTCAGAGTAGCGCGTCCTTTGTGTGTCCTCAAGAAAACTCTGCTTGCTTTCATATCAGGCAGTGTAAACTGTCGATTGAGCGGCACATTTTCGTTACGTAAGGGTGTTTCCGTTTCCTTGGACTTCTTCGAATCCATCCTAAGCTTAGCACAGCTTCTGACATGTTCAACGTCCACCTGTTGTACTTATACACTTAGTGGTACCTCGACAAATGAACGCCTCGACATAGGATCCAAGCGACAACCGATGTCAGATTTGATACGACCATTTACAACAGTGTCACCATTTCATTGTTTTCCCACAAGATGGCAGCACGGATTTTCTTGTGAGAGAAATCAACATGGGTCCCAAAAAGGTTAGTACAGGTTAAGAGTGTGACAATATCTCGATACAGCGATATATCGCGATATTTTGCAACCCGATGGGTTATCGATATGCTCCCGCCAAGTATCGATACTTTTATTTAACATATTGGCCATACAATGGAGTATGGATGCTGTAAACTGCTCAATGTTTGTTGAGCAATTCCTTGGCGGTCCACTAGGGGCGCTCAGAAGTGGCGGTGAGGGTAAAGTGCGCACAAGTTGTCTAGAGAAGAAGAGGTAGCTCCAAGTGGGTTGAAAACATAAAAAAGCTCCGTGAGAACGGTGGAGGAAAAAATGAGAAAAATATTGCTACAAATCACACATGGGGACACATTTTAGATTTTACACCAACAAGAAAGGAAGTAAGGTGAACAAGGACTTTGCTGTATGCAAGAATTGTCTAAGAAAAATCAGTTTCACTGGGAGCTGGTGACGTAGTGGACACCGGAGTTTGTGAGCTTCGCTTTCATCACTTGAGGTAAAGTTTTGCAATGTAATTGACTTTTTAATTTACATGTATTATTTTGATGACATTTGATGTTGAATGATATAAAATAAACCAGGACCCTAAACTGGATGAAAATGAATATCGAACAAGCCCACATGAATTTACCGATTTATTTGATATTATTTGAGAACCACTTTCCATCTAGTTTACTACACAAACTGTTATTACTGTCATTTTGATACAATAAGCTATAAAAATGGTTTGAATAGGTTCCAAGATATATAAAGTGATGTGCATGATAATTAATGTAGCCTACATATTAAAAATAGGTATTTATTGAATTTTTAATTTCTATACATTCAATTCATATATTTTTTTAATTCAATACTTCCAACACAAAAAAAATCAGGATTTCAACTCAAACACTATGAAGTAGCTAATATTTTTTATTTTATTTTGTTGTTTTTAAGGTGAGGAAGACTGTGACTGAGCAAGTCTGACATCTTAAATGCTGAAGCAGATGGCGGAAGTGCTCAAACCAAGCAACAAAGGTCATATACAAAGAAAAGACCCACCAATTTTATCATTGCCCCACTCCAAGCTCAACTGCTGACACCTACGGCACTTTTTATTTTATTTTATTTTTTTTAAAGATTTAAAACTTTAAAGAAATTAAGGGTGCCCTTCATCATGATCTCTCAAAGTGATATCAGTGGTCGTGGTTTGTTTCCTCTATATGTGCAGGGGCACAATTTGCAGTAGATTTATATTTTACAGCAATGTTGCACAGAAAAGGTGTCACTGTTTAATAAATGACTTAAACAGTATATATATATTTTTTTAAATCGTTTCAACAGTTGTATCGTAGAATGTCATGTATCCAATTTCAGACCAATATATCGATAATCGCTGTATCGTGATATAATCGTTATCGTGAGCCTTGTATCGCGAATCGTATCGTATCGTGAGGTCCCCTGAGGTTCCCACTCCTAGTACAGGTGGTGAAAAAAAAGGACTTGACAATACGGCCAAGTTATGTCTACAATGTTGACGGTTAATCTAGTGCTACTGTCTGCCGTAGCCGACGCCAAAAACAAATAAACATGAAAAGAGAAACCTTCCCACTCTTCCACACCTCTCTCACCCTTGCGTCAGTCACGCGGTGCATTCAGGAACAGCGTGCAAAACACAACTGCCAAATTAGATCCGATTAGTTACATTATTATTACTAAATTATTCCGATTTGTATCTATAATTTATTTGATTTGCCTTTTGTAATTGCTATTTGTTATTGTACCTGCAGTATTTATGAAGGATTTAGCATAGGTTTTTTACTATGGAATGAATTAATCCAATTATAATGTACCGTAATTTTTGGACTATAAGCCACTACATTTTTTCCTCATTTTGAATCCTGTGGCTTATAGTCCACTGCATAATATTTGTTGATTTATTTGAGTTAATATGTAGCACGTCATTAATGCCCATGACAGTGTCATGTCATCATTATGATGGTCCTATGACGCCGCTGTCAAATAAAGTGTTACCGGTGACCGTATTTTTCGGACTCAAGTCGCACCTGAGTATAAGTCGCATCAGCCATAAAATGCCCAACGAAGATGAAAAAAACATATATAAGTCGCATTTTGGGGGACATTTACTTGATAAAATCCAACACGTAGAACAGATCTGTTATCTTGAAAGGCACTTTAATATAAAAATACAATAGAGAACAACATGCTGAATAAGTGTACAGCGCATGAACAACAAAATGCGAATATACTGTCCTCACCAGAACACTACGTCTCGGTCCTGGCTATACACCGATCTAAACTCCCAAAACACGATGCTTGACGTCCGTATAATTTGCGGAATCAATTTCGTCCTCGATACCAAACAGGTTAGCGTCAACGTAAATAACTGATAAAAATGTGCTGTTACAGCAATGGCACAAACGGTTAGCATGCGTTCGCTAGCATTAGCACATCGTTCAAACAACCACACAACTGGCTTTAAGTGTCCGATTGCGAGTGGAAAACACACATAAACAGAAAAGATGATACACAAAGGCGTTGCCTCTGTAGAGATATTTTACAAGCATAAAAAATAAACGTAGGTTCGCAGCCGTGTTTCTCTCGCTAACTTGCCCACTCATTCAAGCTGCGTAGCTGTCCGTCTTCTCCTGGCGTGTGAGCGGTCTTCTTCACGTAAACAAGTGCGAGTGTGCCCTCACGTGGACGTGAAAGCGCCACAGACTAAAAGCATGCATTTCAATATAAAAAAGGCAATAATACAATTGAACATACATTGCCAAAGGCAGAGCGCGAACGTGACCATAGCTATTAAGAGTTATTCAGATAACTATAGCATAAAGAACATGCTAACAAGTTTACCAAACCATCAGTGTCACTCCAAAACACCAAAATAACATGTGAAATTATGACATAATGTGTTAATAATTTCACACATAAATTGCTCCTGATTATAAGTCGCACCCTCAGCCAAACTGTGAAAAAAACTGCGACTTCTAGTCCGAAAAATACGGTAATGTCTTTTCGAGTAAATAGCCTATAATACAGTAAGGACAGCTGTGGCTTATAGTCTGGTCCGGCTTATCTATGAACAAATGGCGTCTTCCTGTCAAATTTAGTGGGTGGCGTTTTATTGTCAGGTGCGCCTAAAAGTCTGCAAATTACAATATTCTGATAGGAAAATCCCCCTCCACATACACCCATTTCGACTTACAAACCAGGTCCTGGAATGAATGAAATTCCTATGTACACTGTCGGCCAAAAGTATTGGCACCCCTGCAATTCTGTCAGATAATGCTGAATTTCTCCCAGAAAATGATTGCAGTTTCAAATGCTTCGGTAGTAATATCTTCATTTATTTTGCTTGCAATGAAAAAACACAAAAGAGATTAGACAAAAAAATTAAATCATTATTATATTTTACACAAAACTCCAAAAATGGCCCGGCCAAAGTATTGGCACCCTTTGAAAAATCATGTGATGCTTCTCTAATTTGTGTAATTAACAGCGCCTGTTACTTACCTGTGGCTCATAACAGTTGGAAGCAATAACTAAATCACACTTGCATCCAGTTAAAATGGATTAAAGCTCTGTCCTTGTGTGTAACACATTGAGCATGGAGAAAAGAAAGAAGACCAAAGAACTGTCTGACGACTTGAGAAACAAAATTGTGAAGAAGCATGGGCAATCTCAAGGCCAAGTCCATATCCAAAGACCGGAATTTTCCTGCGTCTACCGTGCGCAGTGTCATCAATAAGTGTAAAACCCATGGCACTGCGGCTAACCTCCCTAGATGTGGACGGAAAGGAAAAATTGACGAGAGTTTTCAACGAAAGTTTGTGCAGATGGTGGATAAAGAACCTCGACGAACATCCAAACAAGTTCAAGCTGTCTCGCGGTCCGAGGGTACAACAGTGTCATCCCGTACTATCCGTTGGCACCTGAATGAAAAGGGACTCTATGGTAGGATACCCAGGAAGACCCCACTTCTGACCCAGGGACATTAAAAAAAAAAAAAAAAAAACACAGGCTGGAGTTTGCCAAAACTTGGCCCGAGAAAGCCAAAATGTTTTGAAAGAATGTTCTCTGGTCAGATGTGACAAAAGTAGAGCTTTTTGGGAAAAGGCATCAACATAGAGTTTACAGGGGGAAAAAATAGGCCTTCAAAGAAAACAACACGGTCTCTACAGTCAAACAGGCCAGAGGGTCCCTGATATTTTGGGGTTGCTTTGCTGCCTCTGGCGCTGGACTGCTTGACCGTGTGCATGGCATTATGAAGTCGGAAGACTACCAACAAATTTTGCAGCATAATCTAGGGCCCAGTGTGAGAAAGTTGGGTCTCCCTCAGTGGTCATGGATCTTCCAGCAGGACAATGACACTTCAAACAGCACTAGGAAATGGTTTGAGAGAAAGCCCTGGAGACTTCTTAAGTGGCCAGACCTGAATCCCATAGAACACCAGTAGAAAGATCTGAAAATGGCACCCTTCAAATCTCAATGACTTGGAGCATTTGGCCAAAGAAGAATGGTCTAAAATTCCAGCAGAGCATTGATGGTATGATACCGGAACCGGTTGTTGGCAGTTATTTTGTTTAAAGGTTGTGCTAACAAGTATTAGGCTGAGGGTGCAAATACTTTTGTCCATCCCATTTTTGGAGTTTGGTGTAAAATGATAATGATTTAATTTCTCCCCCCCCCTTCTCTTTTGTTTTTTCATTGCAAGCAAAATCAATGAAGATATTCCTACCAAAGCATTTGTAGTTGCAATCATTTCCTGCGAGAAATTGAGCATTATCTGACAGAATTGTAGGGATGACGATACTTATGGCCAGCGGTGTAGCGGTCCATAGAATAGAAAATCTGAACTTTAACTTGTTAGCTAGCGTCTCCTCAGATGGATAGACAGATTTGGGGGGATTTAACACGTTCTGATGCCAATAATACATTGATCGGCAAGCCTGACTGGATTGATATGAGGTAAAGCCAGTGCATATTAATAAAATGTGTGGATTGTGAACAATGAATTGCTTCAGTATTGATTTGCGTCACATAATGTATTACCGTAATTTCCCGAATATAAGGCACACCCATGCATTACTTGTAAAATCTAGGGAAAAATATTGTACCCGTTTATAACGCGCACCCTAATTTTAGCACCAATAAATAGAAGAATACAAGAAAACCGAGCTTGTGTACAGATACAGAAATGTCATTTTACTGACTGGTGAAACACAGCACAAGCATAGCATATTGGTAGTTCAAAACATTACCATAAACTGACAATATTTACGGTAATAATACGATTTGACAACTTCTCCAGCTTACCAGAATCTAGGAGAAAACAAAACAGATGTGACTTTTCTTTTAAAGGCTGCTGTATAACTTGCTCGTTTCATCATGTTGAATAAATGCTTCTTTCATGGATTGATACGGTAAAATGAAAGTGAGAACGTAAGTCGGAAATCCGTGAGAGCTCATCGCTGTGACCACGACAGTAACAATAGGAACTATTGTTATTTGGGATTGAGTTTCCTGAGGGACAGATATAGTTGACGGACACAGGAAGTCTGTGTGCTTACATTTGTTATGGTCAGAGTTGCGGAGCTGCAATAAACGTTGACTCAAATGAGTTCAAGAAACTAAATTCCGTGCTTTATGAAGAGTAAAAAAAGCAGAATTTAACATAGACGAAATCGTTCGGCCGATTAGAGTGAAGTATTACCGAAACAAAATGGTGACGTCACGTACCGTAATGGTCGGCAACGGGTCGCCGCATACGTTTCTTCAACACAACGTGGCCGTGTCAATAAAAAAAAAAAAAAATCGGTTTATATATATTTGTAATATATATATATTTCTGTCTCCATCCATGTACCCGTTTATAATGCGCACCGTGACTTTACAAGTTGATTTTGGGGAACAAAAGTGCGCGTTATATTCGGGAAATTACGGTACATCTCACTCTAAGACCCTCGGTATTTTGGACTATTGCAAAGCCGTGTGAGCGAATATGCCGGTCTCTGCGCAATTTTGGAATGACCAGTAATCCCCAAAGTAAAGAAAAGAAATGTCACCCATCACACTAGCCAATCAGATGACCCCCTTGCCCCGGCCTTGTGATAACAAGAATATTTTTTCCCCACATTTTGTCATTGTGATCGTACGCGTAAGTGACAACCCCGAAATTGCTGATAGAACTGAAATAGTGTCTCTTGCTGTCGATTTGCTTGCTCATGACAACGTGTGCTGATAGATAGCTAAGTCCTAACGTAACAGACAAAAATTGTGGGTTTGGGGCTTTCAAGATTTTTTCTGTCCGGCCATTCTTTGAGCTGACATTAAAACCTAATGAGTCGAAAGACAAAGAATGTGAGCTCTCTATTAACTGAAGAGAAAATGTCTGTAATAAAAGCAGAGGGACAAAGCCACTGAAGCTGGTGTAGGGTGGAAAACTAAAGGCTTCATGCTGAAGCCACGAGCGAGTCCCACATTCACAGCTTCTCCGCCAGCAGCAGCGAGAACAGATCCCATCATTAGTGGAGCGTCATTCTGTGCTGAGGCCAATTCTGCCCTCCTTTATCTTTTCCCTTCTGTTTTGTGAAAAACACACACACACACACACACTTCCCCTTACTAGCATTTCTTAAATCCTGCATCGTTAGCCCTTTGGTTTGTTTCTTGAGACTACTAGGTGTGTCAGAAAAGAGCTAGTACTGGTGTCAGAAAAAGACCGTAGAGCACACCTTACTATAAGCCGCATGTGTTCATGTCTTAACATGGAATTTTTCCCAAAGAGATGTGAAGGAGAGTATCTTTTCTCATAGGCATTGTCTGTTTGCATTACTCTAACACACTTAATATAATCAATCATGGAATAGTAACTTTCCTCGTATTTACCGATCGACTGTTTGTATTTCTCATATTTACTATTTGTATTACTCTAACACACCCAATATAAAATAAATTACACTTATACCAGTTTAACCCTTTAACACCGAACGTGTCGGATGCGACACGTTTAAGCATATCATCCTTGAAGCCTCGTCACGCTGTAATTACGTCACCCACGTGCCCCTGGTTGCTCTCATTTGAAAGTACAGAAGTTGACGTCCACACCAGTTTTTATTTGAAGTCAATCGACCAAGTAAAACGGGAGATAATGTCATTTGAGTTTTATAGTTTTATTGCACTCATAAATATGCATTGACACGCTGCATGGACCATGTGTCTATCTCCATATTTCCATCAGTATTTCCATCAGTTCTTGTCCTTTTTTCAAAACCGAAAGCAGCACAAAAGACTACATATCACAAGGGCCGTTGTGATGTCAAGAAGGGCGAACCTAATGTGAACATTTTTAATAAATTGACGAGCAAGGCGCCAACTAAGGGAAAGGAGACACGCGTAGCAAGCAACGGCCGGTTGAATTGAGCTAGCGACTTTGAAACGTGCAGAATGAATCGAAAACTAAATTTAGCGCAAGCTAATGCATTATTTCATCAACTCAAGGAATAGGATGAGCTCTATTTGTCATTGTTTTCCTCGGATCAGTCGGCGTCTCGGCGAGTAGAAGTGACAGCAGCGCGCAAACGGCGGATGAGTAGGCAGTGTGACGTATGTGACGCAGCTTAGTGACATGTTCAAAAACAAACTTTATTGAGTGCACAAAAAAACTTTATTGGGTCGCATGCCTAAAAAAAATTTGAATTGAACTGAACTACTTGTCAATATTTTTGAAAATACTTTTTTTTCAATGTTTGTTATTTTTTCTTCACTATGAATCTTTTCAGTTTTTATATAGATGTGTGTTCAAGAAGCTTGATTGCATGTACATATATACCTTTGATAAGGTGATGGGTACAATACCTAACTTCCCAAAGAGATAACCTCCAAACCCTTTTTGTCATGTTTTTGTGTGTTCTCAGCTCTTTTTTCTTTACTCAGCACCTGATTGATCCAGACTGACGGGGTAACGCAACACACCTGTGCTTGATTAGGATAGCTCAATATTTAAGGAAGCCTGTCACCATCTGCTATTGTCGGACTATTGCTTGCTACCTGCCTTGCTTACTGCTGTGTTCTCATCGTCGTCCTTGGTGCTTCCCGATGTTCTACGGTCGTGGTCTGGTTTGATCATTTTTACGTTTGTGCTCTTTTGGACTCTGTAGTTAGAATTTTGTACTCTGTTATATTCGCGCCTTCTAGCGTGCTCTCTTAGTTACACTTTGTTATACTCGCGTTTGTTAGCGTGCTCTCTTAGTTGTACTGTACTTTGTTAAACTCGCGTTTATTGGCGTGCTCTCTCGGTTGTATTTTGTTATACTCGTATTTTTGGCGTGCTCCCTTTGTTGTACTTATTAAAAACAAACATTCACTCTACCTGATCTTCTGGTCTGTGTTTGGGATCCACATCAACGGCTTGCCGATCATAACACTTTTTGTGTTGGATAATATATATATAAAAAAATTCTCACTATTTTGCACTGTATATAACATGTTTTGACCATAGTATGTGTGAAGGCCAAAAACGCCTATGACCATAGCTGCTGTTTGTGTTGAATTGTCAAACATAAAACTATTCAAACTTATTTTTTTCTATTGAATGTTTATCCTAGCAAGTTAAATAAATATTATCAAGCTTCAAAACGGTTGGTCGAGCATGTTTGGTTGTCAGTGGGACTTCAACATTACAAATTTTGAAAAAAGATTTTGTGATTTTTTTTTTTTGTGTTTTTGGGTCCAAAATGTGGATTAAAATTGGTCAGTGAAGAAAACAAGTTTGGACATGAAGTTCAAGGTATCCTGAAAAAAGGGACCCAACTTGGCCATTGTGAACAGTTTTTTCTTTGAAATATAAAGGCAACATGAAAGGCATGCAAATTCGGCCAAAATAGGCTTAGGTGTTAAAGGGTTAAGGAAAAAAAGCAGAATATAGGGCATAAGAGATACATGACGCCTTCTTATCACGGATCCCAACACGTGCATCATGCAGCTGACTGAGCATGATTGACGCTGACTACCAGGTGATAGGCAAGACATCTACAAGCCCACGTCTGCACTCCCTCAATCAGTTCTCCAGGACAGTCCAGAAAAAATGGCAGGACGTCCTGTACTACCACAACACCCGATAACAAAAACAACTCTGATAGCTTGGCGCCTCTCAGACGGTGAGGCGCGCCCAACCCCCCACCTCAGATGCCTCATTAACCATGACCCAGCAACGGTGACACACGAACTTGCCCGCCCAAATCTGCAACAGAAGAAGACCCAAACACACCCTTCTTCCTACCCTTGGCGTTCAAAAGACAATGTTTAACTAATCGTTGTCATTTTTCTTTGGGAACCTTTTGTTGACTTGTGATATGGTGACCTCGGATCCTCGCCTGGGTCCCTCTGTGCTGTATGATTGCTGTCGACTCGGAATAAATTGTCAACTTGTCCTTCGAAGCCTTTTTCCCTCTTTCACAATGGAGTCAGTACAAGGGGTTAAGACTAAGGTGAACGCTTGGAGTATGGCCTTTTGGCCGGGTTGTGCGGTTCTCACCGGCCCGGGGTCGTTGGATCTGGACCAGTGCGGGTCCGGCAGTTCGGCTGGCGTGATTCCGCCAATCTGGCAAAAAGGTCAGATTTCCTCAGATGTTACACAAAAAGATTTGATCGATCAAAAATATATTTATTTACCAAATTAACATCGAGGTACCGGGTCCGTCCTCCACGTGTCTGAAAACCATAAAACGCACAACAAAGTTACTATATTTACAGAGAAAAAAAATAAAATACACTTTACCTTGACCTCTGTGCTTGCAGCAGAGAAAGTCCTCTTTAAAATCCCCTTACCAGGCTATTTAATTAACTCAAGGCTAACGGCTCTCAGCGCTAGCAAGCAGCTTTGTATCTTCTTTACATCTATCAAAACACCACAACTAACCTCAAACCGGCATTATGTATTGGACGGAGCCTTGTCAGCAATAAAGTCTTCTGAGTGCCGGTTGAAAATGGCTAATCGGCACTAGCAAAGCATCCTCTTCTCATAGCAAGAAGTAGAATTTACATAGTTTTACAATTGTTCCTTTTTTTTCTTACCTGTACATGACATCAGATGCAGCCAGAAGGAGATATACGTTGCCTACGAGAAAAGGTATGAACAGTTTGCATTATTCTAACACACTTAATATAATCAATCAGGGAATAGTATATTTTCTCGTTTTACTGTTTGACTGTTTATATTACTCTAACATATAATATAATAATACAAAATAAATAGCACTTATATCATAGTTTAAGGAAAACAAGCAGAATACATGGCATAGGAGATACATGCCTTCTCATTACAGAAGCCCAACGTGTGCGTCATGCAACTGACTGAGCAAAATTGATGCTGACAAGCCCACGTCTGCACCACCAACTCTCGCAATCAGTTCTCCCGGCCAGTCCAGAACAAATGGCGGGACGCCCTGTCCCAACACTAGGAACACCAGAGAACACCCTATATCCAACTGATAACACGACTGATAAGACTCCAAGAGCCCCTTTGACGCTGAGGTGCCAAATCCACAACCCTCGTTGCCCTGACAACAGTAACTCCCGAATCCTCCTGTCCAATCCACAAACAGACAATAATCCTAAACAACGCCTAAACACACCCTTCTCCCTGCCCACAACCTGCCCCGCGAGAGCCTTCAAAAGACAATGTTTAACTGTTTAACTTAATTTTTAACAAATTCCCGCCTGCCCAGGTCGTTGGAGCTGCGCCAGCGCGGGTCCGGCAGTCTGACGAAAAGGTCAGATTCCTTCAAGCCCTATCTATCTGCTTGTCGGTGCTGATAGTTGCAGAGATGTTCAACAAAAGAAGGTGTGAACCACTGGTGGATGCTGGTCTTTCAATGGGGGAAGCTCAAAGTATGTCGGCCTGTGAGTGCACAGTGACGGTGGAGGGGCTCAGTGGCACTCGCTGCTCGGTAGGGAAAGAAACTAGTTTGCCAGAAGTCAAGTCTACAAACAAGCAGCTACAATTAAAAAACCAGAAATGGAAACTCAATTTTTCGCAAGTCGTTTTTAACAAAACAAACCAAGTGTCGCTAGGATGATTATGAAATTCTCCGTTTCAACTCAGAACAACAAAATGTGTGCCATGTCGGTTGGGGGGTTGCGGCGGTGGCGGGTGGTAGGGGCGGGCATGAGGGGCGGTTTCGCTGAAGGCCAGTTAATGAGGGTGCGGACGCTCCGGGTGATCAGCCTGGGTCCCGTGGGGATGGTGGCAGCCCCCATGCTGCATTTCCACTTGTCTGCAGGACTATCACGCGTCTGATGGGATTCACGCATGACTGAGTGTTAAGGTCCGCGAATGCGGAAAACAGGATCGGACCGAAGAGCAGACAATAACCAAGGGGAAAAGTTCAAGGACTTATTAAATACAAACCAAACAAACACTCGATCACGGAAAAGAGGGAATAACAAAATGGGTCAGTGACAATAGGTCGACAGGGATCAATAATACAAAATGAAGCAGTGGGCAGAGGGCCAATAAGACAACAATAATAAATACACTCAATACCTGCACAAGGTAGAGTTCACAAAATTAAGGCGGCTGACGAACAAGCTAGCACATACAAAGCGACTTAAAAGTACTAGGTGTCAAATGGCGACCAGCAAGCTAATATCTCGGCACAGTTCTCTTGGATCGCTGGCGTTTGTATACTACTGTTGATTATTTGGAATTTGCTCCAGGTGCGATGTCGGAAACGCCCCTACAGCCGGCTCTGTGACAAAACAAAATTTGGCCAGCAGCTGAATGTGGCACTGGGTGTAGTTGGACAGACTCAGGTAGAGAGAATGTCGGCGCCAGGATTTGTGATCAAGCAGCATAGAATAGGATGTAAACCTATCCACATATAGAAGTGATTCACATATTACTGGGTTCTACACCTCAAATTGCTGATTTGTGTATGCTCCACCCCGCCTAATTACATCTAATTTTGACTCACCCCCCTCCTCTTCCTCCTCAGCTCCCCACATGGGGTCCACGGGGAATACAATTAGCTAACGATAGCACCACTATATTCATAGGTAGTGTAGGCCAGTGTTTTTCAACCGGTGTGCCGCTGCACATTAATGTGCCATGAGAGATCGTCCGGTGTGCCGCGAGAAGCTATCCAATATCGCTTTTTTTTTTTTTTTAACGTTGTCGGGCGGAGTTTGTAATAGTCACCTCCTTAAATGGTGTTCCTCCTGACATCCACCACGCGGTGGCGCTGCTTTATATACATTGAATATGTTCTTTTTCTGTTGCTGCCTACTTTTATGTTGGAGTTCTGCGAACGCGTGTGTACGAACCGCTGAGCTCCTGAGTGACGAGTGGTCAAGGTGGATTTATTTATTTATTTATTTTTGTGAATAACTGTGCATAAGTGGAAGCTTCTCCCCTTTTCGTTACTTTTATGCACGCATCCTACTTACCATGCGTTACAAGTTGCAGTAGGAAAGGAGTAGGTAGAAGCTTACGGTCGTGTGCGAATGAGCAATGAGCTCGTGTCGCGTTCAAGAACTGCTCAGCTTTTTAGCCATCTGTAACCTTGCTGTCCGCGAAAATGTGGACCCCAGCACGTCTACTGTACACCATTTGATTAGAGTCGTCAAGTGTCAATATACACCGAAGTGTCCTTTCCATTTCATCCATATTTGAGACCGTCAATCCTCCCCCTGTGTTTTATTCCAATACATTGTTGAGGACAGCAAGGTAGCTGATGGCTATAAATCCGAGAAGTTCTTGAACGTGACGCGAGCGGTTGCATTTGCTCTTGTTTCAAACCAAGTCGATTGACTATTTTGTTCGTCTCCATGAAAACACAGAGAGAGAAAGGCAACTTTTTTGAGAAACACTACAAAGGTAAATGAGAAAGCCCTCAAAGCCAGTTACCTTGTCTCTAAACTTGTTGCTGAATCCAAAAAGAGGCAATACTACCTGCCTGCAAAGCCATCGTCAGTGAGATGCTTGCGATTAAAGACATTTCTAAAGTCCCCGTCTGACAATTTTGAGCTTTTCAAGCCTAACTGCTATAAAAATTAAAAACAGAGAGAGACAAAGAGCTGTTGACGAAGATTCCTGCAAGGATATCGGCTTTGTATACAGGCTCAAGTTTCACACTGAGTAAGTATAAATATTGAGAAATTATTTCATAATCAAATATACTGCACAGAAAGTAATTTTGGAACATTTTTGGTTTGTGGTGTGCCGTGAGATTTTTTTCCAATGTAAAAACGTGCCGTGACACAGAAAAGGTTGAAAAACACTGGTGTAGGCTTTCAGTATATTTCTTGTTATTTGTTCTTCTCCCCTTTGGTTTCGCTTCTATTTTCCATTCTGTCCCCCATAACTTCCTGCTCGCTGCTTTCACCTCACAAATGAAATGCAATGAATGATCACAACGGTACAGTACGTATGTCATACTCCCATGTGATACATTAAAGGGAACCACAGATAGAACGACATGTAGATCTTATAAGATAAATGTTAGTACGAGTTTTACTAATTTGATATTAAAACCCCTCTTGATGATTTCGTTTTAATAAAACTTTAAAAATTATTTTAAGTTGTAGGTGGCCATTGTTTTTGACGACGCAGGGCGGTGACGTCACAAGGGTACGTTGCCGGACTTCCACAGTGTCACTCTTTAACTACATAAACATGTCGTCGGTTCTGCACTTCCAATTTGAACCCTAGCGGAATATTAATGAGAAGGACAGCCCTGTCGATATTTCACAAAACGAGCAGCAAAAGCAAAATGGACGGAAAGACGGGATGAGACCAGTAGCGTACATGTGTCAAGTTCGCTAATGACAGCTAGCATTGCGTACAAGTGTTTATTGAACACACACAAAAAGCACACCATCGCGAAAAGGGAGACAATAGAGAAAAAAACAGGGAAAATCGCAGTGAGAAGGCGATAAAAATAATAAACCTGCCCGTCTCATCAGACCATAGTACATGGTTCCAGTAATCCATGTGGTTTGTTGACATGTCATCAGCAAACTGTTTGCGGGCTTTCTTCAGAAAAAGCTTCCTCCTGGGGCGACAGCCATGCACACCAATTTGATGTGTGTGAGAGAATTTTATTCATGCTTAAAACACAACCATTATACTGTACATTATATTTTGTATGCTTTTGATGACTTGCATGAGAACATTGAGCATCATTATTACATTAATCTGTTGAGAGTAGCATTGACTGTGTCACAGTATGCCCAAATATGGACTGTTATTTTCCTGTTGTTTTCCAATGTGCCCTGAATGAATGCAAGGGAGTACAGTGCTTTCTTATCTTCGTTCCACTCGGCACCAGTATTTTCAGGGTCTCAGCTCAAAGATGTTTTTCACTGACACACTCCCAAGGTCGTATATCAAGATGTTTTTGTATGGAAAAATACCAAGGCTTGTGAGATAAGTTTCGTTTCTGGGTAAAGTTTCGTTTCACGGGGCGCTTCGGCACCGCCCTTTTTAGCAGTGTAAGTGTCCGGTTTCTATTGTACAGCTTCGTACTTTCTGGCTAGCTGAGTCATCATTTTGTACCCGTGATATATCATGTTGTATAAAAGTCTTCGAAGTAGGCAATCCTTGGCTGTCTGATTCATTATTCTCATTTTGTTATCTGTTGATACTTTTCTCGGAGTTCAAACTTGAAATTCCCTGACAATGTAGAATGTGGCGTATGGTCTCTTCAATCTCTGCAGCAATGCTGACAGCACTCCTGTAACGAGTCACATGACATTTTGGAGGGAAAATGACAGGCAGTACTCAATTTGGACATTGAGGAATGTAGTTTCTAAGGGTGTAGTCACTTTTGTTGCCAGGGGTTTTGATATTAATGGCTATATTTTCAATTATTGAGGGGAAAATAAATTAACTTTATTATATAAGCTGCACACAGACTACTTTCCATTGTGTCAAAGTGTCATTTTGTCAGTGGTGTCCCATTCAATTCAATTTTATTTGTATAGCCCACAATCACAACAGAGGTCTCAAAGGGCTTTACAGAGGCAATATGATACACAATTAGAAATGAAGCAACAAAGATGAATAGATACAGTTCAAGTCCTGGGTATCCCATGAAAAGATATACTTAAATACCTGCAGAAATGCGAGGGGTGTAGTCACTTTTGTGATACACTCTATCTACATGATAATATTGAAATAAGTTGGATCTCACAACAGTTTACGGTGGAGATCTGCAAACATTTTTTGACATCCTTCTCCGTCACTACAGCAGGAGAGTGCTAGCTGTCACTAGTGAACTTGACACATGTACGCTACTCGTCTCATTTCGTCTTTCCTGTTCATTTTGCTTTTGCTGCTCATTTTGAGAAATATCGACAGGGCTGTCCTTCTCATTAATATTCGGCTCGGGTTCAAATTAGAAGGGCAGAGCCGACAACATGTTTATGTAGTTAAAGAGTGACACTGTGGAATCCGGCAGCGTATGCATGTGACGTCACCGCCAAAGTTGGTCCACATGCCGCATCCTTTTGACCCACACAGAGGGCCATAAATTGTTCTGAGATTGACGAGACGGTTTAGGAAGAATAATAACAATGAAAAGCAAACTAGTAATATTTCTTTCCAGCATGCTGCTCGTGTCATGAAAGCTAGTTTTATGGCTAATCCTGCTAGATTGCAACCTACATGCATCTATCAAACTTGATCTGGTGGAACTATTGCCTGATTTTCAGGCATAAACTTGAAAAAAAAAAAATAGCACGAGGGAGTAAATGTCTTTCCCAAGGGAATCATTGCATGCATCATTAAATGTTTTCTTTTTTTTTCCATCTGTGCCATACAGTGTTGCATGTGTGTTTGTGTGTGGAGCAGGGTTGGAGGGTGTTTTTTTTTTTTTCTTACCATCACATATAATCAGTGCAAGTGGACACACCAGGGATGCCAATCAGTGCAACCACAGCAACATCATGTGAAGGAGATTCTTGCAGAGAAGGATCTCTTTGGCAAATCGTGTACGCAATTCCTCTCTGAATGCTTCATTCACCAAAAATTAGTGCTCGGATAGCACACACATATGATTAATCAAAATGTTTGTCCTTTAATTCGTTGGATAACATTAAGAATGAGAGACGTCCAATCAATTTAGACCAGTGTTTTTCAACCCGTTCTATTATTATTATTATTATTACCTTGCCATAGTACACCCTTTTCATTCATTTTAAGGCACACCACCAGTAAAAAAAAGTCAAAACTTTTTTTTTTTTTTTTTTTTATCCTATATTAAAAAACATAAAGTTGTGTATTGATTAGGAATCAAACAAACACAAAGAAAAACACATTCAGTGTGATCTGGGACTTTTGTATTATGGTAGGTATCACTGCATCCCCAATGAAAGTTTGTTTTCTCTGCTACCTTTTGACCGCCATTCAATGAATTTTATCTAGTGTCCAGTTCTGAGCGAGCATCTTTCCTTAAAATAAAATAAAATAAACTTTTCCTTCATTGTCATTGTTACAGTTTTGCTAGCTAGCCGCTACCGCTAGCCCCAATGCCACTCTTACCTCATAAGCATTACTAAACAAAGTAATTACCCCAATAGCAGGCGACTGCATGCCGGATCCGGCCTCAGCTCGCCAGATCCGCATAGCAATCACACCCGCTTAACGTCAGTGCGCCAGATGCGAACCCGGATCTGCACTATGACAGTTTTGCCTTAATTGTCGCCTTGATTGCACAGATGGGTGAGCCCGGGACCAGGTGCTGCTGATCATCATCAGCAGCTTACTCAAACCAGTCCTTGGCCTCACATCCTTGCCAGATCAACAACTCACCTACAGGTATGTGACTTTCAGCTAACAAAGGATCTTGTAATTCTGATACTGAGTAGTGATGGGTCCAGTGATACTAATGCGCCGGCGCGCGCGCCGAGCTCATGGAGCAACCCCTGCGTCGGTTCGCGTATCGCTACAAGAAAATCACGTGACCGATGCATGAACTCATTGAACTGTGTCGACACAGTCATGACGCAGCAAACTGCTTCAAAAGGAAGCGCGTCTGTCAACGCGATGGAGCTGCTGAAACAATCCACATCTCACGGTTACTTCCTCGTTGTCTACATGCTGTGGAAATGGACGTAAGACAGGGAAAATGCCCTTGTCATCTTCCATTCAAAATACAATTAATTTTAATGTAAATCTTAGTTTATTAGTGTGACAAGTACACGCGGGTCCGTCGTTTGTGGAGCCTTGCCTACATGTCTACCAACATTTGACCTGCTAGCTTAGTACTCTGAGCAAACGTCACTCAGTCCCGACGCGTAGTACGCGTGGGTTCGAATCCTGGTCAAAACGTATCGCGGCGCAAGACCAAAATTTTCGGTTTTACTGTTAAAGTTATTTTTTTTTTTGCAGGTGAAATGTCGCATTTGTACTTTGTATATGACTAACCTGCCATATACAAACAGTTGCCACCTCCTCAATGCTGAAGCATTACTGGCCCAAGCATGAGAATGAAGTTTCTGATAATCCCAAAATAAACACAGGTATAGAGCCATTCCTTTACTTTCCCACAGTCACTTTTTTGGTAATTTATTAGAAATCTGTAATTAAGATAAAAAAAAATTTTTTGTCCACTTCAATTTCTTTCTGGTGGGCTGTGGTAGCACTTAGATGACGAAGTGGGGAGTCAAGAAGGCAATGCAACTGTAGATGAAATTGCAAAAGTGCAACGATGCATGGCTGAGCCGAACATGAACCAAAGCCGAACTGAGCCAATGGACATCTTATCCAAACCTCTTTCAACTGGAAATTCTTGTGCATGCTGGCATCGTTGGTTCCATGCGCGTGTGTTGTCCACAGCAGGCTTGTTTAATTAAAAAAAAAAAAAAGGTAACCAACTAAATTTTAAACATAAAAAAAAAAAACTATGTTTTGGAATAACATTTTATCAGAACAAAAAGTCCACAGGCATTCCTCATTCACACATTCTTTATTACTTACATTTTCACATTATAATATATGTTCACATAATTTAAAGATATGGAATAATGCAATATGAATGCAAAGACTTAAATTATTTGATTTTACATGCTATGTCATCAATTCAGTGTCAGTCTGTCAAGTGGGTTGCCTGTAGGGATTTTTTATGTCCAGCAGGTGTCAGTATTCAATGACACAGTATCCACACTGTGTCAACACAGTGTGTCACTGTGTCGACACGCTTCATGAGGTCTCACGGACCCATCACTAATACTGAGTTCATTTTTGTGTTTTTTTCCCCCTAGATCCTGTAGCTGGCAAAACGCCTGCCTGCCCGTTCACCTGTTCTATCACCAATCTGCCCACTGAATTCTTCGGACACTATCTACCACGCCCTCTCATCGTCAACGAATTAGGTCCCCTGTTAGCCCACAACCTTAACAACTACAATATGTTGTACAATAGTTGCTTGTTCCAATTAAAATATTTTGTGAAAAAAACAATGTTGTTTTGTCATGTTGTTGTATGTTGCATTAATAAATGGCATGAAAAAGAAGGGTTTTCATAATGGCTTTTAATAGACAAATTTAGTTTGCAATACAAACACATGACACGAATAAAACATTGAACAAAATGGACTCCAAATTTAATACTGAAAACGCTTTTGATTCAAATCTGGCCCAGATTGGGTAACGTGTGTCATATCCAGGCCATATATCTGCTACTTTGGACCAGTTCTGGCCCGAAACTAGTTGCTTATCCGGCAAATGACTCCTGAGTTTGGGCCATTGTTCAAAAAGACACTGGAGCCAATCAGTTTACGAAGGTGGGTCGAAATTTGCAGTACATCTGGCCCATGTCCGCTCCAGTTATATTTTGCTACTGTATGTGGGTGGCTACCTTTTGACACCTACTGATATGGAAGTGTATTGCATGATTACAAACTATTGGACAGCACAGACACTCAGCAACGGCACATTTGCAGATTCATTTTCAAAAAACATTTTTGCATCAATTAGGAGAAAAAGGATGATTTTTCATGGCACACCAGACACGACGCCACAGCACCGTGATTGAAAAACACTGATTTCGACTAGGAGAGTTGTAGCAAACATTCAATCACCCACCCAAGCCTTTTGGGCCATTTACATAGTGACGGCGAAGACGCAAACTTTTGACTCTGAAGCAGAGCTATTCGATTGCAGGGATTGCTCTGCAACCATATGAATGGAACACTCTCGCACCGATGACGTCAGCACTCCCGCACATCACTTTGGGCATGCTCAGTCGCTGATAGTAAACATTCAAAACATCAAACATGGCAGAAAGTCGGCTTTAATTTACTGTTTTTTGGGTTTTACATGTTGTTGTTTTTTTTTTACATTTTTCCCCAAAAGTATCATTTTATGAAATGTTTTTTAAGCATTTCAAATGTAGTAATTATGATAAGTTTTAAAATTGTTACTGTCCCACCTAATTATTTTTAAACAAGAATAAAGCAGAAAATTGCCTATCTTCATTAAATGCTTCATTGAGTGAGTCCACTCAAATGCCCTCAAGCTGCTCACTTACACACAATGAGTCGCCACAGTTGTTTAACAATGACGGAATCTGACCTTTTAGCCAGATGACCAGAATCACGCCAGCCGAACCGTGCCGGACGCGTGCTGGCGCAGCACCAAAAACCCGGCCAAAAGGCAAAACTCCGAGGGTTCACCTTAGCAGGGGCGGACTGGGACTAAAAAGCAGCCCTGGACTTTGACTCGGCCCAGCCCACAAGAATCGCTATATGAAGGGAAACACAGACCCCTCCTAGGGGGTCCGGGGGCATGCCCCCACCCCCTCCCGAGACTTTTTTTTTTTTTAAACATTTTATTGTAAAATACATCAATTTCGTGCACTTTGAGAGAAAATGAAGAAAATGTGTCTAGACTGTGACTGTCTGACTTGGGGTGCTCAAAGTATTGCAAGGCTGAACTGGAGTTGGGTTCATTTTCTGTACTAGCTCTATGATCACACTGAAAAAAACCAAAGAATTTTTATTTTTCAAAACAAGTTTTATGTACCCAATTGATTACAATATATCGTTCTATATAAAATGATTTCATTGTTTATGCCATAATTCAGTGGTCTCCAAACCATTCCACATAGGGCCGCCGCGGGCGCAGGATTTCATTCCAACAAAACAAGACAACACCTATGCACCAATCTGGTGTCTTACAAGTGTAATCAGTTGATTGCAGTCAGGTGCTGCTTGTTTTAGCAGAAACTTCATTGGTTAAACTGTCGGTACTCGATCGGTTGAAATAAAAACCAGGCCCCACGGCGGCCCTTGAGGACTGGTTTGGAGACCCCTGCCATAATTCATCTTGCCATACGAATAATAAATTTCAATGATTTTCAATAAACATTTCAAGACAAACCCTGGATATATAACCTTCATTGGAAAGTATTAACCAGAAAACAAAACGATATATACATGATTAAAAATATATATCATATCAATTTAACAAACTAAACTTTAAAGTAAAACCATTCATTTTATGAATATTTTGTTATATTTCTTCTGAATTAATATTGCTGCTGCGTGTGCATACGTTGTTTTACAGCTAAAATATTTCTCCTTAGGAGAGTGATAGTAGGACTAGCATATACTGTAACTTGACACGATTGCAAACGGACTAGCTGGCACTAACCCTTTAATTGTCCTTTATTTCATTTAAAATGTAGCTACCTGGTGGATAACAATTGCCAGTATACCGAGCAAGTGACCCTCTTCATCCCTTTTTACTTGCCCTGCGCTTGTCTGGGGAACTTCCACCAGCTTATCATTACACCCTCCCTCTTCTTTTCTCTCTCCCTGCACCGGCTGCACGTCAGAGCGTCTCCCGCTCCCCCTCTCGCCATCGCCGGGGGCTGAGCTGCTGTTAGCCGACGTGGCCGTCGTATGGACTGCTGCTTGCGAAAATATTTGTCAACATATGACATTTTAATGCTTCGCTCTCCAGTTTCTTTATTTTTTTTCTCCCTAACCTTCTCCGCGCCACCCTTCTCTTTTCTTTTTTGCCACCACCATCCATATTGGGCATTGACGCTCGTCGCTAGTTTGCTTCCACAAAGAACCAATGAAGGCTACTTTGTGCTTTCTTCATTCTTCTATCGGACTGGTGATGAACAGCAGGCGCATTGCTGCCACCTGTCGGATTGGATGCGAACTGTAGATAATCAGAGGCTAGGGGGGATAAAAACAGTGATGTATAATGAATGGCGGCTGCCGGCCGTCCAGGGCACCGGCCGTTCTGTGATCCTCCAGAACCCACAGATTACCAGTCCGCCCCTGCACCTTAGTCTTAACCCCTTGTACTGACTCCATTTTTAAAGCAGGGAAAAGGCTTCGAAACACAAGTTGACAATTTATTCAGGTCGATAGAGCTCAAACGGCAAGGCAAAACAGCAACAGACCCTGGCGAGGAGGCAGACTGGTTCCAGGGTCACCATATCACAAGTCAACAAAAGATTCCTGAGAAAAACGACAACGATTAGTTTAACATTCAGTCTTTTTTAAGGCTCTCGGGCTGTGTGCAGGAAGAAGGGTGTGTTTGGGCCTTCTTCTGTTGCAGATTTGGGCCGTTAAGTTAGTTTTTCATGTCATTCATGGTTAATGAGGCAACTGAGGTAGGATCACCGTCTGAGAGGTGCTTAGGTATCAAACTTAGAGGCTTTTCTGTTATCAGGTCTTGCCCTACTACAGGACGTCCCGCAATTTGTTCTGGACTGTCCTGAAGAGCTGATTGCGGCATTTGGTGTTGCAGACGTGTGCTTGTAGATGCCTTGCCTATCACCTGTTAGTCAGCGTCCATCTTGCTCAATCATCTGCATGACGCACACGTTGGAATTCCGTGTTCAGAAGGCGTCATGTATCTCTTATGCCCTTTGTCAAATATATTCAGCTTGTTTTCCTTAAACTATGATAGAAATGCTATTTATTTTATGTTGGGTACGTTAGAGTAATACAAACAGTAAATACGAAAAAAGATAATATTCCTTTACAAGTTAAGCGATGATTGACACATGCAGCGCTTTGAAGCTTAGGCTTCTAAGCATCTGTGGCAACATCAAACTTTAACGTCTGTCAATCATCGCTGACTTGAATAAGCATCTCCGGTGCATTGCCTGACCAACAAAGAGCAGCAGGAGCTCGGAGAGTGAGACTAAGTGATCGGCTCGGAACAGCTCATCTGTATTTATTTTTTTAATTGAAAAAAAAATCCGAGATAGACTGAGGGCGCGAAGTTGGAAGCGCGAAGTATTGAGGGATCACTGTACTCATAGAAAAATCAACTCCTAATTTCACAAAAAAAAAAAAAAAAAAAAAAGCTCAGAGTGTATAGGGTTAAGAGAGAAGAACTTATTCTTGCATGTCCGCTGGATTTTCTGAAATATAGCAATAGTTTTCTTGTTAAAGTGCTGGGCAAAAGTATTGTCACCCCAGCAATTCTGTCAGATCATGCTCAGTTTCTCCCAGAAAATGATTTGAATTACAAATGCTTTGGTAGTAATATCTTCATTTATTTTGCTTGCAATGAAAAAAAAACACAAAAGAGAATGGGAAAAAAAAAAAAATCATGATCATTTTACACAAAACTCCAAAAATGGGCCAGACAAAAGTATTGACACCCTCAGCCTAATACTCGGTAGCACAACCTTTAGACAAAATAACTGCGAACAACCGCTTCTGGTATCCATTACTGGTTTCTTACAATGCCCTGCTGGAATTTTAGACTATACTTCTTTGGCCAACTGCTCCAGGTCTCTGAGATTTGAAGGGTGCCATTTTCAGATCTCTCTACAGGTGTTCTATGGGATTCAGGTCTGGCCACTTTACAAGTCTACAGTGCTTTCTCTCAAACCATTTTCTAGTGCTTTTTGTATTGTGTTTTGGGTCATTGTCCTGCTAGAAGACCCATGACCTCTGAGGGAGACCCAGCTCTCTCACACTGGACCCTACATTCTGCTACAAAATTTGTTGATCGTCTTTAGACTTCATAATGTCATGCACACAGTCAAGCAGTCCAGTGTCAGAGGTAGCAAAGCGACCCCAAAACATCAGGGAACCTTTGCCATGTTTGACTGTGGGGACAGTGTTCTTTTCTTTGAAGGCCTCGTTTTTTTCCCCTGTAAACTTTTATGTTGATGGCTTTTCCCCAAAAAGCTCTATTTTTGTCTCATCTGACCAGAGAACATTCTTCCAAAATGTTTTTGGCGTTCTCAGCTATGTTTTGGCAAACTCCAGCCTGGCTTGTTTATGTCTCTGGGTCAGAATCGGGGTCTTCCTGGGTATCCTACCATCGAGTCCCTTTTCATTCAGACGCCGACGGATAGTACGGGTTGACACTGTTGTACCCTCGGACTGCGGGACAGCTTGAACTTGTTTGGATGTTAGTCGAGGTTCTTTATCCACCATCCGCACAATCTTTTGTTGAAATCTCTAGTCAATTTTTCTTTTCCGTCCACATTTAGGGAGGTTAGCCATAGTGCCATGGGCTTCACACTTATTGATGACACTGCGCACGGTAGACACAGGAACATTCCGGTCTTTGGAGATGGACTTGCAGCCTAGAGATTGCCCATGCTTTCTCACAATTTTGCTTCTCAAGTCCTCAGACAGTTCTTTGGTCTCCTTTCTTTTCTCCATGTTCATTGTGGTACACACAAGGACACAGGACAGACGTTGAGTCATCTTTAATCCATTTTAACTGGCTGCAACTGTGATTTAGTTATCGCCACCACCTGTTATGTGCCACAGGTCAGTAACAGGTGCTGTTAATTACACAATTTAGGGAAGCATCACTTGATTTTTCAAAGGGTGCCAAAACTTTTGGGAGTTTTGCGTCAAATGATAATGATTTGATTTTTTTTCCTTTTCTCTTTTGTGTTTTTTCATTGCAAGTAAAATCAATGAAGATATTACTACCAAAGCATTTGAAATTGCAATCATTTTCTGGGATAAATTGAGCATAATCCGACAAAATTGCAGGGATGCCAATACTTTTGGCCTGCACTGTACTAGTATGCGACTTGTTTGGTTGACGGTGATCATTCGCCACAAGCCTCTGCTATTCGAAATTAGTTGAACATTTAACCCTGTCACGGGCTGCCGTACAGACCTGTCATACCCTTGTCTCTCCTGCTCACCCTCTTGGATGTCTATCGCGGTCAATGGAAGCGAAATAGTTTAAAACAAAAATCAATTCTGACGTCTGACTTTTCAAATATGTTGAGGACAAGCCGGAAAGTCTCGTTGCTTGGCTGTTTCAAACCACATTTTCAATTATTGATTTTTTTTTTTTCTGCGCTTTTCCAGTAGCGCGTATGAGCACTACAGCTAGTTTACAGGCCAGAGCAAAGAAAGAAGGCTGAATTTTTATGCTCTATAAACAAGCATCTTATCTCAGTATGACGTCTATTAATGAAAGATTTTACATTTTCCCATGTTATTTGATAAATATTAATCGTGTACTGCTCCAAAAGGATATTGTAATGTAGCGGTTTGCGTTTTTGCATTCTTTTTCTTGTGGAAAGAATGAAAATGTGGCTAAAATTAGGTCATTGAAGGCCCAAACGTACCACCCGTCCTTGTTCATTTGTATAAAATGATTGTTATTTTATACAAAGAGTAATTTACTTATGCACAGAAGTGGATTTTCAAGGCAAAACCCTGATCTGAGGAAACCGAAGGAGGCTTTTCGACACGACGTTAACATTTCATGTTTGCCTCAATGCCTCTATTTCTTCCTTCAAAGTCAAGATGAGCTGTCGTTTGGAGAAGTAATTGGACATTTTGAGGGCAGAAAAGAACTGCCACAATTCTTTACTCTGACCTGTCACATGCAGTTGCACCTTTTCAATTGACACAGATTAAATGGAAATCCAGTTTCCCTGAGCTTTTACTTGTTTTGTTTTGCTACAAAGGAAATCAATACATCATAGCCATACATTCCTGAGTGGCAAACCAAACCTGACACCTTGTGCCACCTTACATTCACACCAATTGCTGCAGGGGGAAAAAAAAAAACATCAGTGTTTTGTGTTCTTACACTCTAAACAAGGGCCCTCGGCGGCATGCGGCTTGTTTTTAAGACAATTGCTTCAAATGCTTTCTCAAATGTCACCCAATCAAGTTGCTTTTTCGTCTTTTCTCAGCATTTGCAGACCAAAAAAAAAGAACAAAAGCAAAATTTCCCTCTTGGGTTGTTTTTGTGTGTTTGTGCGTCTCAAATAAACAAAACAAAAAAAATAGCGGCAAACCGAGTTTTTTAGTTGCCACCGCCAGTGAATACTTTAATTAAAGAATGCAAATTTCATGTTTCTGGTCCAAGGCTGACACATGCGCGAGCCCCAGAGGTCTGCAGGAAACGTACAACCCAAAGCGTTCTTGCAAAGAGACAACCGAAGGCACAAATCAGTGTCTCTCATCCCCTTTGTTCTCAAAGATGGAGATAAGGGAGTCTGCAGATGACCTCACAGGGGTAGAACTCAGGGAAGCTGATTATAAAGAAGTTGCATGTAAACATGTTTGCCAATATGCAAAGCGATGATGTTAAGTGGGTCAGAACTTAATGAAGTTTGTTAGGGTGGGACAGCGGTGGCGGGGTTTTTCCATTCGAATGCCAAATTCGGATGGATACTCTCAAATTCAAAAGCTGATAGAACTAAAACGCCACTGGCGCCTTTTCAGAATTAGGCCCGAAATGTGCTGATTAAAAAATCATGGCTTCTCGTTGTTTACATTTCTGTTTGAGTTTGAGTTTTAGGATTGTGTGTTTTTTAAATATGTGATTTTATGATCGAATCAATTCAAGGATCTCGTCGTCGTCGTCGTGTGCTGCTTTTCCAAATCAGGGTCGCGGGGGCAGCAGCCTCAGCTAAGAGGTGCAGACAGCCCTCTCCCCGCTTACTTCCATCAGCTCATCTGGGAGAATCCCAAGGCATTCCCAAGCCACCCGAGAGATAAGCTAGGTTCACGCTGCAGATATTAATGCACAATTACAGTTTTTTGCAGTGCCCATTCAGACAGCCTTTGTCCATTGAGCCCATTCAAGTATTACGCACGCGCACTAACTTGCAGTCCGACACGCGCCGAGCAAACTGCGCAGAAGTTGACCACACAGATGACTACACATGCATCATTCCTGGGTGATCATATTTTGATTACCAAAAAGAGGACACAAATAACACACAATAATAATCCCCCGTTTAGTCTTACATTCAAAGTTTATACGGATAGCTAGAACAGATGCACACACATAACCCTTATGCGTGAGTATCAATTTGCCCCGATTCGGCCATGTAAGAAATACTGAAATATTGCTCATTTGGAGCACAGAAAGAAAACCAAACATTATCATGCTTATCTTTTTCTTCATTTTATATTTTTTTATGAGTCTGCTCAAGACTGCCTACTGCGTAAAAGCTGAGTTCAAGCTAGGCGCTAACGTTAATGCATGTTATATATGGTTCATTTGTGCCGAACAACACAAATAACCCAGCTGTTGAAGTCGGGGACCCAGCCGGAGTGACTAACCCAAGGTCGGACAGTCCTCATCATGAAGGACCCCCAGAAAGGAACAGTACCATCCAACTACCGGCCTATCACCTGCCTCAGCACCACATGGAAGCTCCTATCAGGCATCATAGCGGCTAAAATGAGCAGGCACATGGAGCAATACATGCACAGGGATTGGCAATAACACGAGGGGAGCCAAGCACCAACTACTGGTGGACAGGGCAGTTGCCAGAGACTGCAAGACCAGGAGCACCAACCTGTGCACTGCCTGGATAGACTACAAGAAAGCCTATGACTAAATGCCACACAAATGGATACTGGAATGCTTGAAGCTGTATAACATCAACAGGACACTAAAAACCGCCCTCCAGAACTCAATGGGGATCTGGAAGCCAACTCTAGAAGCCAACTCAAAGCCAGTTGCACATGTAAGCATCAAATGCGGTATGTACCAAAGAGATGCTCTGTCACCCCTACTGTTCTGCATAGGCTTAAACCCCCTCAGCTAGATCCTCACCAAGAGTGGTTTCGGGTACCAGTTCCGAAGTGGAACAACCATCAGTCACCTTCTCTACATGGATGATATCAAGCTGTATGCCAAGAACGAGCGTGACATCGACTCCCTGATTCACCTCACGAGAATATACAGCAATGACATCGGCATTTCATTCAGACTAGATAAGTGTGGGCGAATGGTATCCAGAAGAGGTGATCTCAACTGAAGGGGATGAACTACCTTTAGGCACCATAACAGAGGTGCAGGACAGCTACAAACACCTGGGGATCCCACAGGCAAATGGGAACCATGAGGAAGCAACAAGGAGGTCTGCCACAACCAAATACTTACAGAGGGTGAGGCAGGTCCTAAAGAGTCAGCTGAATGGCAAGAATAAGATCCAGGCCATTAACAGCTATGCCCTACCAGTAATCAGATACCCTGATGGCCTCGTATCATGGCCGCTGGAAGAGATGCAGGCTACCGACATCAATACAAGGAAGCTCTTTACAATGCACTGAGGGTTTCACCCTAATTCCAGCATCCTGAGGCTCTACACCAGACATGTCCAAAGTCCGGCCCGCGGGCCAAATGCGGCTCGTGGTCAAATTTCATCCGGCCCCCAGCCTCTGTCCTAAAATCAATAACTTCTGGCCCACACACAGACTTAATAAATTGGTCAGCAGTACTGCTACCAGCATATGAAGTAGCTTACACACTAAATGTGGCTCCTCATTTACCCACTAAAAGGCAGCAGCACTCTAAGCAACATTAACCCGTGTGACCCTTTAGCCCCAATTTTCTAAAATGGCAACAATCAACAAAAAAAGAAAGTTGACTGCGACGGCCGACGCTTCAAGGATAGGTGGAAATTGGACTATTTCTTCACTAAAACATGCAACAGCTGTGTCCGCCTCATTTGCAAAGAGACAGTCACTGTTTGACAATGTGAGGCGATATTACCGAACAAGACACGCTTACATGTCCGCCACGATTACAGGGAAGATACGTTGCGAGAAATTGAAGCAACTTGAAGCTAGTTTAATTTCGCAGTAGTATTTCGCAAGAGCCAGAGAGTTGAAAGAGAACGCCACAAAGGCTAGTTGCGAGATTGTTGAAATTATTCATTTACAAAAATAATAAAGCAAATGTGACGCACAGAATGGCTTGCTAAAATTTGCTCAAATATATTAAAGGACGTCAGCCAAGGTCGGCCCCCCACATTTTTACCACACCAAATCTGGCCCCCTTTACAAAAAGTTTGGACACCCCTGCTCTACACAAAACAGAAAGAGGGAGGCCGAGGGCTAGTGAGCATCAGCGCCACTATCCAGGAGGAAACTACATCCCTTCAAGAGTACATCATAAAAATGGCCCCCAGTGATGACCTGCTTAGTGAATGCCTGAGGCATGTTTTTTCACTGTTTTTCCCAAAGTATGATTAAAAAAAACTTTATATATATAAATTGTAATAAATGGTCTTTAAGCAGTTCAAACATAATAGTTTTAAACGTTGCTGTCCCACCGAATCATTTTCAAACAAGAATAAAGCAGAAAAATGCTTGGCTTTATTAACTTTATTAAGTTAGTCCACTCAAACCTGCTCAAGCTGCACACAATGAGTTGCCACAGCAAGTGTTTAACATGTTAAATGATGATTGACGTATGCGGCGCTTTGAAGTCCGCTTCTCTGGTAAGTTCAAAAATTAAACGTTTGTCAATTATCGTTAACTTTAACAAGCAACTCCAGTGCACTGCCTACCTGACCAACAGAGAGCAGGGAGAGGGAGGGAGAGTGAGACTATGCAATCCGCTCAGGATAGCTCACCTGTATTTTTTTTTTTTAATTGAAAAAAAATCCACGTTGGACTGAGAACACGAAGTTTCAAGCACGAAGTAGCAAGAGATCACTGTACATGTCAAGCGTTAGTACCCAACTCTGCTAATAACACATTTCCCAGAGCTGAAACACAACATGATAGACAAACAACAAATCACATACTAAACACGATAATAAAAAGAAAAACTCAGCAAAATCCATGTCAAAAATTTCAAATGTGTACATAATGACATGGAAATTCTCAAACAATCACACTGACGCCCGAGTTTCCAAACCCAACTCAAGGGAAAAGCTAGTAATTACACCAGCTCGGCCTTCACCCACTATCGGGGGGGCCGGTTGCGATTTGGAAATAACAACCTGTCACAGCTCAAAAAATATGACAGTGGTCATCATTTAGGTTGGCTCTACCAAACCTGAATAAACTTGTAAAAGTGCACGGCCCATTACTCTGCGCGCACTCAAATATGACCCATTATTTGCCTAAATCATCCCTGGTGGCAAGACGGACAGAGGACCCAAGGTAATGATCTGTGAAGACAACGCACTGCGTGGCGTTATGAGCCTCGACCTTCCCTATGTACTGCATACTGTATACACAGGCGACGGTAGGCGTGCACCCTGGAACACATCAGACCGTTAATGACTCCATAGTTTGGCTTTGTCGACCCAGCCAGCTGTGCAATAAGCTTGGTTCCTGTGCGGATGTGTTTTGCGCGCAAGCCAGACATCTTTCAGAGGCAGGGAAACGTGGCTTCATGTCTTTAATCCCCGCCTGCTTAATTATAAATCCCTTAAACTGTCATGGACTCCTTACTCATATCCCAGGAGTTTCAGTTAATATTTAATGCCTCCTCACCCGGCGCAACCGCCACCCCCACCCTCCCACGCACAATGGGCAAGAGCAAGACTTTCGGAAGCGTGATGGGTCGAGCTTGTTAGCTAAAGTTTTTGGACAACAAACTTGGATGCAGTTCATTGCTTAAAAAATGTCGGAGCAATTATGAAATTGTATATATATTCAAGGGTCCGGGCGAACTCTGCTCTTTACCATTTGTGTTTGGTGTGTATGTGTGTGTGTGACGAAAATACTATTTTCTGCAGCAAGATCAATTTAACCTCGCCATAGGCCACGACATAGGATTCATGACTGGAACAGTGTGTGAAGGCTGGGATGGAGAAAAATTGCAAAGAAGTAGCACGGTTGTAGCAAATCCAACACGGATATTAAGGTCTGAGCGAGATAAGAAAAGTGTGTGTGGGAAGCGGAGGTGAAGTGGCAACACCAACAAAACAAACCGTTAGCAGAAACATCATCTGAATACTAACAATTGCACTTTCTGAACTGCGGAAATCAATACTCGCAGCAAACCAAATTCAAGTTTCTTTTCTCAGCAAACAGGAAAGGGACCTGTGTCCAGATCCCATGAGAACAGGTGTCACTACCGTGACCCTGGATGTGACATTTTTAGCATGCTTCTCTCCTCTATCAGACTGTTTGCGTCCCTCTATGGCTTTCTCCGTAGTCAGGGAAGTATAATGACCTTTACTCAAGAAAGCGTGGGGACTGGAGTCATTGACCTCCATCCTCTGCTGTCCTCTTCCCCATTGACGGGTACAGATTTACCGTAATTTTCGGCCCACAAGCTGCTACTTTTTCCCATCATTACGAATCCTGCGGCTTATTTGTGGTTTTGTTTGGGTTAATAGTAGGGCTGTCAAAATTATCGCGTTAACGGGCGGTAATTAATTTCTTTAACTAATCACGTTAAAGTATTTGACGCAATTAACGCACATGCCCCGTGTAAACAGACTAAAGTGACAGTACAGTGTAATGTCTGCTTGTTACTTGTTTTTTGGTGTTTAGCGCCCTATGCTGGCGTTTCGGTTTAACTGATTTTATGGGTTAGTACCATGAGTGAGCATAGTGTAATTATTGACATCAACAATGGTGAGCTACTGGTTTATTTATTTGATTGAAAATTTTACAAATTTTAATAAAACAAAAACATTAAGAGGGGTTTTAATATAAAATTCCTATAACTTGTTCTAACATTCATCTTTTAAGAAGTACAAGTCTTTCTATCCATGGATCGCTTTAAGAGAATGTTAATAATGTTAATGCCATCTTGTTGATTTATTGTTATAATAAACAAATACAGTACTTATGTACCGTATGTTGAATGTATATATCCGTCTTGTCTTATCTTTCCATTCCAACAATAATTTACAGAAAAATATGGCATATTTTATGGATGGTTTGAATTGCGATTAATTATGATTAATTCATTTTTAAGCTGTAATTAACTCAATTCAAAATTTTAATCATTTAACAGCCGTAGTTAATAGGTAACACTGTATTTGACAGCGGCGTCATCAGACTGTCATGAGACCGGCATAATTATGACATGACACTATCATGGGCATTACTGGATGCTCACGACGCATGTCATTAAGTGTCATTCAGCAAATTATTTCACAAACTCCATCTATGTCCAGCTCGGATCTTTTACATCCATTCAGAAGTGAGATAATTTGCTAGATAACACTAAATGGAATCTGTTATAAGCATCCATTCATGCTCATGAGAGTGTCATGTCATAGTTATGATTGTCTAATGACAGTCTTATGGCGCTGCTGTCAAATAAAGTGTTACCAAATACCATAACTAGCAATCAATGAAACAACTGGAACAGTAACTGTAGAAATAATTAGCACAGAACATTAATTTTAATTGTTATTTACATCTGTGGCGCTGCAATGCATGCTAGGAGGCATGTTGGATGACAACAATGTTGATAGCAGGTGGCAGCAGAGGTTGAGTGTCTACCCCTGAAGGGAATAACTTTTTGTCGTATTTACTGTTTGACCGTTTGTATTACTCAAATACACCCAATATAAAATAAATAGCATTTATATCATAGTTTAAGGAAAGCAAGCAGAATATATTTGACATAGAGCATAAAGAGATACATGGCGCCTTCTTATTAAGAAAGCCCAACGCATGCGTCATGCAACTGACTGAGCGAGATTGACGCTGACGAGACAAGACCTCTACAAGCTCACATCTGCACCACCAACTCCCGCGATCAGTTCTTCCAGACAGTTCAGAACAAATGGCGAGGCGTTCTGTCCCAACACAAGGAACACCGGAGAACGCCTATCCAGTTGATAACATGACTGATAAGACTCCAAGAGCCCATTTGATGCTGAGACGGGCAAAGTCTCTCACTGCGGTTGCCCCAGTAATGGTGACTGAGCAACTGTGGCGCACGAACTAAACAGCCCAAACTGCGATAGAAGATGATCCTAAACAATGGCCAAACACACCCTTCTTCCTGCCCCCTGCCCATGGCCCGCCCTGTCAGAGCCTTTAAAAAGACTGAATGTTTAACTATGCATTGTTGTTTTTTCTTGGGAACATTTGTTGACTTGTGATATGGTGACCCTGTATCCTGTGCTGCATGATTGCTGTCAACTCAGAATAAATTGTCAATTTGTGTTTCTAAGCCTTTTCCAGCTTTCAAAATGGAGTCAGTTCAGTTTAAATTAGTTGTCCCCTAAGAAGGGGAAACTTATCTTACAGCAGGTAATCATACAGATAACACAACAACAGATAACGCATACACATAAAATAACACAGAGTACAATTTAAAGTGGGGTTAAGACTAAGGTGAACGCGCAGAGTTTGTCCTGTTGGCTGGGTTGTCAGGATGCTGCCGGCCCGATCGTTGGAGCTGTGCCAGCGCGGGTCCGGCGGTTCGGCTGGATTGATTCTGGCAATCTGTCCATTTAGATTAGTTTTTTTCCCCAAGACATTTCTGCCTGTCAAAACTGTTGCCACTTCTATGCACAAGCAGTCCTGGTTGCGGCTTCCATGAAATATACGCAGTGCCACACCATATGCTTTGATTTGTTATTTTCCAGGTGGTGAGAGCGCAACTGAGCATCGATTGTAACATCGCAAGTAATGATGTCAGGCTTTCGTTGTTTTATAAAGATTTATTTCAATCACAACACGGCGGCTGCTCGTAACAACCGAGGATGCTCTTCCTTCCACTCTCGCTTCTGCGTGATGCTTTCAATTGCGATCACGAACAAAACAGTGATCACAAAATAATGACAGTCTAGAAGGTGTAGCAATTTCTAAATTTTCCGCGAGGAATGACTTTCCAGTTCAGAGGTAAACTGTGTGGGCAATGACTTAACACATGAGGCTTTCCTAGTGTAGATGTAGCCTGTGTGTCAGCGCCGCCCCGCGTTCCGCTCCCACCTCGGACTAGTCTGGGACGCGAACCCACGTGCCACGATGCTTCTACTCAGCAGGTAGGGATGCTAACCACTGCACCATAAGGCTCGAGCCAATGGCACAGCCGCCCGCGTACCTACATGAAGGAGGTTTCCATGCTCCACAACGGGCCTGCGTGTACCCGTTACACTCACCCCCCGAAACCTTTGCTGTCGATCCGGGTCACGGCACCAGTCTAACCACTTTTTCTTTCTCTGCTGCGATTTGGAGCGTCGAACTCCTGGGCTCTGTGTTGTGTTTTAATATAGTTCCAGGAGATGAGGATGGTTTCGACTTTTTATTGTCTGCACAACACATGCACACGATGCGAGCTGGTCAGTCTCACGGCCTCGCCACAACGTGCTTTGCTGATGACAAAATGTAACTGGCTTAAACAAATAATAATGAACAATAATTGTACCTGCACAACACATGCACACGATGCGAGCTGGTCAGTCTCACGGCTTCGCCACAACATGCTGAAGAACAATAGAACATGGTTAGCTCTTTGGCGCTAAGCTAATACCAACTTAGCAATGCTCTTCAACTCACCTTTGCTGATGACAAAATGTAACTGGCGCCATCTGCGGCGCGCCCAGCTATTCATAGTCACCACATGAGTTGGGGGTGCTATTGTGCCTTCTAATGTGAACAAGTGGAATTATACACATCCATAACAACTCTGTTACATAGACGTAGCCTCAGATTTCCATTCCCCAAAAATGTGGCGCCCTCCGTAGGTCAAAACATGCACTTAATATTATAGATTTTTAAATCAATGGCAATATTTTATGTGTTTCTAATAACATATTTTATTAAAATAGAACAATTGTGGCTTATTAGAGCCTATAGGTCTTTAAGTCCGAGCTTCCCTTTAAAGCATGGGTGTCCAAATCTGTCCGCAAGGGCCGCTGTGGGTCCTGGTTTTTGTTCCTATCAGTCGAGCACAGACAGTTTAACCAATGAAGTTTGTGCTAAAACAAGCATCACCTGACTACCATCAACTGATTACACTTGTGAGACACCAGATTGGTGAAAAGATGTCATCTTGTGTTGTAGGAATGAAATCCAGCACCCACTGTGGCCCTATGTGGAATAGTTTGGACACCACTGCTTTAAAGCAATCGCCCCTGACCTACATAACTTTGTCAAAATCTGACTAAGTGCACTGTACGCTCACCGATCCTAAGTAGCAGATATTAATGAGCAGCGCTTCTGTGCACCTGAGCACTATATGGTAACCTAGCAGCTGGTGCTACCTTCTTGGTTAACTCCAAACTCCCTAATGACAGACAATTGTTTCCAGCAGTCAATGGAAAGGATGCTGGCAATACTCCCACTGACACATTCATGCTAATGGATGCCTTTATATGCGGCCTTGCTGTACAAGTAGACAACAATACCAGAGCAGTAACTATTTATAAACTGTTTTGCATTTAGAATTATGCACACTGAAGGTCGTAAAACTGCAGTATAACATTTCACACTGCACAGAATTGGAATACCTTTAGATTTTTGTATTTAGACATTCAATTGAACACAAGAAATACAAAATCTTATAAAAGAAGAAAATCAATATTATTTGGTATTAAGAGCATTTAAATGCAGCTGATGTTAAGTACATGTAAAATCGAGTCAAGAAAAGGAAGGGAAGGAAATGGCCCAGAACCAAAATGGGCCCGCGCCGTCTGCTTGTCGCTTTAGCTGTCTCTCACATTGTGGCCTAGTGACAAAGAGCCTGCAGGGAAAGTGATTCTGAGGCTCTGACTTTGCCAACAGGCAACTAATCCCCGCACAAAACTCATCTGACCTGAGGGTGCCTGTCTGCAGCATTCATAACTCACACGCACACGCAGAGCTTAAATCTCTAAATGCACGTGTCACGTCTCTTTGACAGACACGCGATCACAAAACGCAGGTGGACCAGACGGACACGCAAACGTTTTCAGGTAGCAAATATCTCGAAGAGCCAGTGTGGTATAGTTTAGGACACACAACCCATGCTTCTTGGAAATTGGGGGGTGTCAAATGTGACACGACAAATTTCACCTGAATGGCTAACTTGAATTGTTGGATTAAAAACAAAAACAAAAAGTATGAATGAAAACTGAATTTGAAACTATATTGCTTAATTTGTTTGAAACTGAAGTTATTAGCTTGAGAATTCAACCAAACAATTCTAAGTCAGATTCATTTGGGTTTTACACATAATTTCTTCGAAGGGCTGAGAACGAAAAGTACTATTTGACATATGGCAAAACGGCTGTTGGCATATGGCAGTTTTTTTCAGAATCAGAATGTCTTTTTTTGTCATCTGGCATATGGCAGTTTTTTTTTTTTTTTTTTTTTTTTAATACATATGGCAAAATGGCTTTTGCCATGTGACTTTTTTTTGGGGGGGGGGGCAAATGGCAGTTTTTTGACAGAGTCAAGAAAAGGTTTTTTTGGGGGGGCATACGACATATGTGAAAAAAACTGCCATATGCCCAAAAAAACTGGCATATGCCAAATGCTTAAAAAAAAAAAAAAAAAAAAGGCCGTATGCCCAAAAACTGCCAAATGCCAAATACTATTTTGCAGTATTTAAAAAAAAAAAAAAAAAAATACGGCCATATGCCAAAAGCTATTTGCCATATGTAAAAAAAAACTAAAAAACTGCCATATGCTAAAACAAAACAAAAACTGCCAAATGCCAAAAGCTATTTGCCATTTGTAAAAAAAACAAAAAAAAAAAAAAACTGCCATATGCTTAAAGTCATTTTCCCGTATGCCAAAAAAACTGGCATATGTCAAATGCTATTTTACCACATGTCAAATAGCACTTTTTGCTCTTGCTTTCTCTCTAATTATGTGTTTTTTTTTTATCTTTGTTTTTTCAAAATTTTTCATAATGTCAAATGATAAGACATTATGAGTACAAAGCTTTTCTTTTTTTTAACCCTATCTTGTTCTGATTTTTTTTTTTTTTTAATTTAAAAACAAATAATTCAATAGCAAATAGGCCTTAATGTTTCACATCATTATTATAAAGTTTTTTTTTTTTTTTACTCCTTGGCTGCCATTAACAATGATAGACATACAATCATTTAGCTTTTTTCCCCCATCCTTTTGCTGTGAATATGAACATGTTACGAGCAGAGGCAGTGTTGTAAAAAATTTTACTCAAGTAAGAGTAGCACTACTTCAAAACAATATTACTTAAGTAAAACCTAAGTAGTCATCCCCCCCAAAAAACTCATGTAATGTACAAGTAAAAAAAAGAATTAATTGAAAAAAACTCAATGAGTAATTGCTTGCAATGTATTTTTTGTTGTTTAAAACTGATATATTTTTCTCAGTACGTCAGCTATATAAGGTATTATTATTATACTGTATTATAACCTATTACATGATCGATCGTAATCCAGCTAAAATAATCTGCAGAAATGAAACATGCAGGCATGAGTGCCCTCTAGTTGAGAAAACATTAAATACCGTTAAATTTTCCGTGATCTATAGGTGCCAAATAAAAACCAGGAGAGAGGTTGAAATCTGTGCTTTTGACTAATGTTGACGGTAGTGCTCTATGTGAAATGGGTTATTTTTGGCGGAGTTTCAAAGACACCACGTGACTGAACAGAATGGTTTGATCGTAGACTGCTAGCTTGTTTGTGGCTGTATTGTTACGTCTTTTGGTATAATGGTGTCATATGATTATTGTTGTGACTGTCATTGGGGAAACTGGTAGAGCCACTGTGGGCATTTCTGACAAGAATAAAGTCAAATATAATGTGAGGACTAGTAGCGGTGTTAGAGTAATGCTTCTTCTTCACAAATCTACTCAAGAAAAAGCAAAATGTATGGCATGATAAAACTACTCTTAGAAGTACCATTTTCTCAAAACGTTACTCAAGTAAATGGAACGGAGTTAATGTAACGTATTACTAGCCACATTTGGTCACTAGTAGACGTCCAATCGATTTTGAACCGGAAGGGCTGAAAATGAACATTGGTTCCTCCGCTGCCAGACCTCCAACTTCATTATGGATTGGACGTCTAGTGCCGTCAGTTCAACAATTTCAATTTAGCGGTCATATCTTTTGCTAGCTAGTAGACCGCACGCTGACTCAGGCACTGCATTAACCGAAAAACAAGGACTATAGTGATTAATGCCCTTCTGTCAAAGGAGTGTAGCTCCACATGTCAATGAAGAAAATAGAGTGGATGTTGTTGTTGGAGAAACAATTCGGAAACAAGAAGCAGCAATCAGTCTTGGTGGCGGAGTGAAAAGAGGACAGACAGAACCTTGTGATGGGGTTTCGCTGTTTGCATCGGGCTTGTATGTGAACTTTGGAAAATTGAGGGTAGCGTCCAGCAATTCAGTTCTTCCACCTGCTTCGCTTTGCTCTTGAGAGCAAAGTGGAGAGCCTCTCGCCAAAGACACTTCTAGCTCACGTTAGCGACACAAAAAGAGCGAAAATGTCTTCTTGTGAATTGCGGCAGTTCAAAGATTACATGAGAAACATGTCTGCGCAGCTAAGAATAGATTGTAGTGAGCCAAAGTGTGCTAGCATGATGGGCCAATTGAAACGGTGACCCACAGAGGAAATTTTGCAAGGTCTCATCGATAATACAAAAGTCAACAGGCAAGTGGAAGGAACGAGACCGGCATCGCAGCATCCGAGGAGAAAAAAAATAGGAGGCAGGCCTTGAGGGCAAACCAATTCTGATGCAGCTATTACAAATGATGAAAGGCTGGCTTTTCTCACTCTTTGCCTAGCTGAACATTTTTCTTGGTGGACCTATGCAAAGATGATCTGAACACAAGTCCACCACTGCATCAACCAAAGATGAGTAAGAGACCTGAACATTGATTCTTTTGATCATACCAGGAGGTCCAGCTCTAGGTGACTAGTGTAGCAAGGAGCCCCCTTCCCAAAAAATGAACGATGTATTCTTTTAAATATTGTATATTTTTCACAAGTTGAAGGGTGTATGTCCGTCAATCTTCATGGTTCACCTGAAACGAGTGTTTGTGCATTAAAGTGCCTATGACAGCAAAAACCATGCTTATTTCACTGTATTTTATGCTTCTGAATGAAATGGACCGCTTGGATGTCTGTAGAAGCGATCGATTTATATTAGGGCTGTGAAACGATTAAAATTTTTAATCGAGTTAATCACAGCTTAAAAATGAATTAATCGTAATTAATCGCAATTCAAACCATCTCTAAAATATGCCATATTTTTCTGTAAATTATTGTTGGAATGGAAAGATAAGACACAAGACGGTTTTATAAATTAAACATACTGTACATAAGTACTGTATTTGTTTATTATAACAATAAATCAACAAGATGGCAATAACATTAACATTCTGTTAAAGCAATCCATGGATAGAAAGACTTGTAGTTCTTAAAGGATAAATGTTGGTACAAGTCATAGAAATTTTATATTAAAACCCCTCTTAATGTTTTCGTTTTAATAAAATTTGTAAAATTTTCAATCAAAAAATAAACTAGTAGCTCGCCATTGTTGATGTCAATAATTACACAATCCTCATTGTGCTTAAACCCATAAATTCAGTCGCACCAAAGTGCCAGCAGAGGGAGGCAAAAAAACACAAGTAACAAGTGGGTATGTCACTGTGCTGTCATTTTAATCTGTTTGAGCGGGGCATGTGCGTTAATTCCCTCAAATATTTTAACGTGATTAATTAAAAAAAAAAAAAATTACCGCCCGTTAAAGCGATAATTTTGACAGCCGTAATGTATTTATTAATTTTTTTAATCCCACGCTATGAAAATGAGTGAATTCCAGCTCAAGTCTCAGGTTGAGGAGGAATGCAAATGTGACGTCACCCGGGTCAGCTTCTCACAATACAGCATTGCTTTATAGCATGCAGATGGACTGTGGATTCAGCTGATTTTACGGATTAATTCGTTTATTTTGGGCATCACGCCAGCCAAATGTGCGGCAGGGTTTTGTTGCTGCACCAGGGAGAGGGGTGTGAGCCTTTTTGAGTTTCAAAATGTTCCCGTTCACTGCGGAGATTGGCCAAAACAACTGTGGGACCATTGAACTTACGAGGAAGTGAGTAAACATCGTGTTTTGTATCATGTCAAATACTGGGATCATGGCACACATTTTTTAAAATGGAGGTGGCTTGTATTTTGTGGCTGACAATGCTTCTTGTCCACCGAGAATGCCACTCAGCCGACGACCGGCGGCTTGTCGCACACCCCACACGGTCCTCTTCCCGTGCCTGCCGGGGGAGCGTTAAACTCGGTTTATGCTCGTGCGGTTCTCCATATCGTCCAGACTTCCAGAACCCTCTGCCCTCTTCATGTGCCCGGCAATAGTCCTCGGGTTAGGCTCGGGCAGCTACGCGCTCCGCTGACTTTGGCCGTTTTTTGCTGCTTCCCGGCAAAAATGCTCTCCTGCCCGCAGCAGGGGAACGATGAGCTCTGACTTGCTCTCCGCCGGTTGGGTTGCCGACCGGTTAAGACCATCGACAACCCCGCCGCTGTGTGATATGATCCAGGATAGTTTTGTGTGATTTTTCGCTTTGAAAGGTGAGAATAACACTTGGAAACCCCGCTCAGTTTGGGTTAGCATGTCCGCTAGCTGTCATGCCTCCTGGTTTGTTTACGCTCTCCTAAACAGGGGCAGGGAAATGACAAAAGCCGGACTAACTACGGTGGCATAAAATATCGTTCGGGAGGTGCAAGAAGTCGACAGTTTTGACCATTATGGAGTAATTTTGCCATGTCGTACTGAATAAATGCATTTTTTATTATTATTTATTATTATTTCATATTCCATTTGGCACAAGACTGTTATTTATCATGACCATACCATATATTTAGCAATTGGGGAAAAATACGTAAAAAGATAAAAAGAATATCCTGTAAAAACATTGGAGTCGATAGATTGAAACAATGAAATTTTCCTCCTCTCTTCGTCACATTTTCCTCATTCAGAATATTTCCCCCTCAATGGGATGAATTCTAAATCAGACGCAGTAATAGGAGGAATGTACGTAGTGGTACACAAGATGTAGCGGTACACATGTAAACACGATGAGCTGACGGACAATATGGTGGCACCAGTCAGGGGGGCGGAGTTGTGACGTCACGTGATTGGGGTCTATAATGACAGGCAGGGCTAAACGGCAGATTAAAAAACTAATTTGTCGTCATCTGCGCTTTGGCAAATTGTTGCATGTAGTCGAATTGTCTCAAAATCGGATTTTAATTCACATAATAATGATATTTAGATTTTTTTATGCTGTCACAGGCACTTTAAAGTCCCATTTAAGGTGCACTTTACCTGTTATTCGAATCATATTGTGTTTATTTTCAATAATAACTAGAGCCTATGTGGAAAACCCCCACTCACATAAGTGCTGTAGGTGCAGATGAAGGGGATAAATGCAACGCTTAACGAGCATGGATGAAGTAGCGGAGGATCCACAGGGTACAAGAAATCTACGAAGCGAATGCTATTTTCATGTTATATAAGACATTCTTGTGTTAACGCAGCACTTGATGTTGTATTGACAGCAATAGAAGTAAGACATTCATTTCTTTTCTTTTTTTTTATTTAATTATATTTTACATTCATTTATTAATGGCACGAGCTGCCGACACACTGAGACGATGCGCAACCCATCTGCACACCTTTGACGGTCAACAAAAGCTCCACAGGAACAAAACGAAAGGTTCAGGGCTCCAGGTTATGATCCGACTTAGATTCAGACCAGTAATCATTTTGAAAATAATTGATATTGTGGCGCTACAGTGATTAGTTCCACAGGGCTCAGCACAGAGATTCAGAACCTTGGACAGCGACCTCGCCGGGGACACCACAAAAGAGACAAGAATCATCAGCACCCTGGAAAGCGACACTCCAGAGTGGTGACCAACGCACATGCAACCAATTGCCTCATCAAACAAATGGTCCCTCCCTCGTCAGCAATCAAGGGGCTCTCCCCAGCATATAAAAGGAGGGAGACAATCACTAACAGCTTGAAAATGCACAGTAGTACTTTGGGTGTCAAATTTGTAGAAGTTTTGCCGATGTAGCACATTTTGGCAGAACACAATCTTTTGCATGAAGGTCATTCATACCGGTTGCTGTCTGTCCTTTTAAAGCAGTGGTTCCCAAACCGGTCCTCAAGGACCGCTGTGGGTCCTGGTTTTTGTTCCTACTGATGGAGCACAGACCATTTAACCCATGAGGTTTCTGCTAAAACAAGCAGCATCTGACTACAATCAACTGATTACACTTGTAAAACACCAGATTGGTACACATGTGTCGTCATGTTGAGAAGAAATCCAGCACCCACAGTGGCTCGATCTGGAATAGTTTGGGAACCCCTGCTTTAAAGGTACTATGAAATGGTGACCATGTACAAAAAAATGACAAAAACTAGTGATGGTGAGATGAAGCCTCGTGAGGCATTGAACCAATTGGTTTAAGATAGGGTTCATTTCTCGAAGCTTCATGTGAGCACAGTACCACCTACTGGTTAAGTGTATAATCACAGTCAGTTGTCTCTCAACCACATGAGTGATTCGTTAATTTTGATTGTGTGTCTGTCTGTTAGGAAGGAATTTATTTATAAAATATTGTTTGACCAAATCCTCTATATACATAGATTGTCACATACTGTATGTACAGTATATACAGTGATCCCTTACTTATGGCTGTTATTGGGGACAGGTACCGGCCGCATAAAGTGAAAATCCTCAAAATAGGGTAACCCCCCCCCCACATTTTTAACATATATGTTACATGTATTTAAAGTCCTATAATTGCATATGCTATCATTAGAACATTTAAGAATAGTTTGAAACGTAAATAAAATATTACTATAAATAACACATAAAACAATGTATGAATAGTAGTGCTGTCAAATTTATCGCGTTAATGGGCGGTAATTTTTTTTTTTTTTTAATTAATCACGTTGAAATATTTGACGCAGTTATTGTATGCTTGGAATGACCCGCTCATGCATTGCGCCAAACAGATTATAATGATCACTTAAGAGCTAAGAGGCAGAGAAATGTGTCTTGTTTTGTGCTTTTTCTTAACATCATCTTCTGTTTGGAGATTTTTTTAATGGGAGGGGCCAAGACAACTGAGAAAGGAAGACTAATTAAAATGTTAAGCCTTTTCTGGCACATTTCCTGAGAGATTTGTGTTCAAAATATGGTCTGTTATTATTTTAAAGTCTTGTAACTTTTCACAGCACCTCGAAGCAAAGGGTCATACTTTGAACCATGTACTGACAAACAAAACTGAGGTCACTGTAATTGCCAATACATCAAGTTTGTTTATGATTTGAGTCACCCAGTACACCAAGGAACAAGAAATAAAAGTCAATACAAATTGCATTCAATGACAGTACTTGTGGGTGTGTGTGTACAGCTAACCTCTATGACTGATGTGACGATTCAGTGTCAAACTCCACACGCGAGGGTTCAAGATCAGGCCACATATTTAAACATGAGTGTTGACATTAAAAGGTGAACAAATTCTCAGATAGGAGTAAGAATGAGAAGGCTAAACAGGCCATCACTGTTGGCTGCCATCGTTGTCCTTTACTTCTCTGCAAATGTCACCCATAATACCCCTGACAGTACACAATTAGGTTTAGATTATGGAAATCTAAACAGAGGATTTCCAACCCCACCCTGCTCTTATGTACTCGGGTAAGCCATAAAAGAAAGGGCGGCGCACGGTAAATAAATCCCGAGTGGATTCGCTGTCAGCTCACATGCGATTCTTCATGGTTGCCGTCTAGCGTAATGCAATAAAAGGCAACAACATGCAAGAAATAGCATGCGGGGTAGAAACATTTGCCTTTTGGAGTACATGTCATGTCTGACCTTTAGTGTGCAGTCTGTAGGCATTAACCTTGGGCTGATTACTTGTTGCTCTGCTCATATTGTTGGAAAGAGATGGCATTGCCAGTGGAGCATGCAGGTAGGGATGAAACAGGTAGGTTGAGACCCTGCAGTGGGGCTCAAATTTTGGGTAAAATAGACCACCACGTGAAATGGACATGGCTTGATGACCATTTAGCAGGGGTGAACAAACCGGTCTTGGTCTTTGTTCCAGCTGATCCAACACAGACATTTTAATAACATTTTTTCATTTAATAAAGTAAAAATAAATCATTGAATTCTGTCAAGAGAAAAAAAAAAGAAATGAAGCATTATTGGTCCAAAGAGCATGAGCGCCCTCTAGTGGAGAAAAAAATTCCTAGTTTAAATAGTTCCTTCATAGTTATTACAGTGGTAGCTCGACATACAATCTCTTCGACACACGATCTTTTCGATATCCGACGTAAAATTTGACTCACCATTTGTTTCTACATCTGACGACATGCTCCATATACGACGATTTATGACAGCACCGCAGTTACTTTGTTATCCCGCAAAACTGACGCACACCGGATTTTCTAGTGAGAGAAATAAAGATGGGTTCCAAGAATGTTAGTGCAGGTGGCAAAATAAAAGGAAAAAGGTGAGGCTTACCATGGAAATGACACAAAAATATGACTATATGAACTGACTTGACAATACTGCCGTAGAATGTCTAGAACAGGGGTCCTCAAACACAAATCATGAAGGTCCACAATTGTTTTCTTCATACAAGCATGGGTCCATTTATTAATATAGGTCAAGAAAAAGGTGTCAAGATTGCGGGCAGGCAGGTGGTGCGTGGACCAAAATGCAGGGAAAGAGAGGCGAGGCAGATAGGCGGTGCAAAAGTATTTAATTAAAGCAAGGGCGTAGGTTTGCATAGGCAGGGTAGGGACATAACACCACCAACTTTTCAGGATGCTCAAATTGTTCCCACCAACCTTTAAGCAACCTTATATGCTCTATACAGGGCGATTCAAAAATGTGCCAAAATCATCACGCATGTATTCATTTTAAAATCATTGAAATAGACTGAATTATTAATTGATTAAATAAATTAATTAAAAATCATTAATAATTTACCCTAATTTCCCGAATATAACGCGCACTTTTTTTCCCCAAAAATCAACTTGTAAAATCATGGTGCGCATTATAAACGGGTACATGGATGGAGAAGAAATATGGTGTGTTTTTTTTTTTAATTGACACGGCCATGTTGTGTTGAAGAAACGTATGCAGCGATCCGTTGCCGACCATTACGGTATGTGACGTCACCATTTTGTTTCAGTAATACTTCACTCTGATTGGCCGAATGATTTCGTCTGTGTTAAATTCTGCTTTCTTCACTCTTCATAAAGCACAGAATTTAGTTTCTTGAAGTCATTTGAGTCAACGTTTATTGCAGCTCCGCAACTCGGACCATAACAAACGTAACAAAACAGACTTCCTGTGTCCGTCAACTATATCTGTCCCTCGGGAAACTCAAACCCAAATTACAATAGTTCCTATTGTTACTGTCGTGTCGACAGCGATGAGCTCTCTCGGATTTCTGACTTACGTTCTCACTTTCATTTTACCGTATCAATCCATGGAGGAAACATTTATTCATCATGATGAAACGAGCAAGTTATGCAGCTGCCTTTAAAAGAAAAGTCACATCTGTTTTGTCTTCTCCTGGATTCTGGTGAGTTCAAGAAGCTAACAGCTCATATTATTACCGTAAATATGGTCAGTTTATGGTAATGTTTTGAACTACCAATGTGCTATGCTTGTGCTGTGTTTCACCAGTCAGTAGAATGACATTTCTGTATCTGTACACGGGCTCTGTTTTCTTGTATTCTTCTATTTATTCGTGCTAAAATTAGGGTGCGGGTTATACACGGGTACAATAATTTTCCCTAGATTTTACAAGTAATTTTGGCGTGCACGTTATACTTGGATACGCCTCATATTCGGGAAATTACGGTAATAAAAAAATAAGTCTTTTTAATAACTAAGTCATTTTAACAAAAGTCATATTGGCTTAATGTTGTCCAAGCCGCTGGTGGTGGTCACATTGAGCACTTGTAAAGCATGAAATAAAAACTTTAAGTTACATACAATACTTGTGTCCAGCTAGTTATTGTTTTTTTTTTTTTTTTTAATTATTTATTTTTTTCAATGTTTTCAACACATTCTTTTTTGAATCACCCTGTATCATGAGTTAAGTTATACAGATAATTTAGATTGTCTTCCCATGTTGTAAGGATAGAATTGACCCTACCATTATTTTGTGAATTATTTTTATTATGTACGAACTTACATTTTCCCCTTTTCACTTGCTGAATGCACCGGTCCACCCCCCCCACCCCCCTCCAAAAAAAAAACGCACGTTTGATTAGCTGATGACTTGACCCACCCCCGACACACACACGCAGGCACACCCTGACAGAAATACATGTCGACAGCATGCCGCCTCCTCCAAACCCCCCACCCCCTTGAAGAGGAGGGATATTATAAGTTTTTTTTTTTTAACCAGCAGCAGCAGCAGCCACTGTAAAAAATGTAAAAAGACAACGTACTGGAGTCAGGGACCACAATACAAATTTCGCTGTTGGAAGTCAGACCTGCATCAGAGTTAGCATAACATTACACTGTGTGAATTTGCTAACCTGCAAAACTCGAGTAGGAAGCTGCTTAGAGACAAATGTTCCTCTGTTTGTGTTTTCTACTGTTATTGTTAATTGAACTGTGAGAAATGTAGTGAGCTCTGCTGGAAACTATAGAACCAGAAAACATGAGCAAGAAGCTGCTTAGAGAGAGGCGGGTGCTGCATAACCTCATATGTCGCTCACACAACACAACAAGCACAAAACATAATCATAATTAACTATGTACATGAAAAAAAAAAATTGGGATGCCGCGAGCTACCCACACTAGCGTTGCATTACGGTCGATCGTAATCAACGTAATGAACACCCCTGATTTAGCATATCAATTAATTAGTATTCATTAATTAATACTAATTAATTAATTAATTATAAGTAATTAATTCATATTTGTGAGAAATGTAGCCCTGACCCCCGTTCACCCAATCTGTTTGGTCTTTTTAACGTCCCATCCTGAGCAAAAAGTGTACATGCAGGTTATGCTGTTATATCGTCCCTACCAATGTTGAGACCAAACCTACGCCCTTGAATTAAAGCCAACAAAAAACAAAGTAAGAACGAAACGACTGGGGAATCCAACAACTTAAGTCAAACAAAAGTCAGTGTACTAACAAAAGACTGGTATCAAAAACTTACATTGGCTGAGAAAAACGGGGGCTTTGACGTAGGAACGGGCAAGAATTGACACTGACGTGAACATGCACATTGAAAATGTCGCGACCAGGAGTGAAAAGAAACTGGGAGCTTACATACACACACAGCAAGGGGTAATGAGACAACGTGGAACAGGTGGGTGGCACAGGAGGATGCAGGTTGGAGGATACACTAGGAACAGGCACAACAGGAGAAATCAATGGGCAATAACAGAGACACACTTGGAGGTAACCAACTTAAAACCTAACACAAGGCAGGTCGAAGGTGGTAAAGGTGGTTTTCTTTTGCAAACAAAAATACAATACACATTCTGATGAAATAAAAATGCATTGACAAAACATTTTCTTGACTTAAACAAAAAAAACACAACAACAAAAAAACATGCAAGTACAATGTTTACACATGAACACTAAATAATTGACAAGATAACTATTGGCAGTACATTTTGTAACTGTAAAACACTGCTGGACTAAAAAGAAAATGTGCATGTAGTACAGTACATGTTCACATGTACAGAACATAAATGACACGCTCTGTCATTAAGGTGCAAACTAAATAATTATTGACAGTGACTTTACCTGTAAAACACTGCTCAATGAGAGGAATGGCATTTAGGAGTCACAAAGCTGTTTACTCACATCATCAGACAGTACTTCAGTGCATCTTGTGGTTGATGAATCTGGGAGAGAGATTTGTTTGATTTTTGTTTTTATTTGAACGTTGCTGCCATCACTCCAGTCATGCACTCTTTTATTATTTCTCCATCAGAGAACAGCTTCTTATGTTCTCTGTGCTCTGAGTGAGCACGCAGTTGCGATTTGTTGTTGTGTCATAGATTTAACAATAACCTTGCTTGACTCTTGATATGACTACTTCAACCTGTTAATTTCTTGCCTTCTCAATTCTGATTTAGGAGGAATCTACTCCTCAAAATAGCTGTGCTCATTAAAATAATGGCGTTTTACATTTTCACTTTTAACAGTGCAATTGTATTTAAGCATATTAAGCACATAGGTTTGGTACTTGCAGTTGGTCAAATGGACGCAGATTTGTCAGTCCATTCCTCATTGAAACTGCGATTTTCTTCTCTTGGTCAACTTTGAGCATGCCATTTTGTTAGATCTACTGGTGGCGTGTCAACCAACAGATTGCCAAAGTGCCGGGTGTGACTCATGCTTCACACTGCTGCGGTCCGTCCATTCTAGCTAGCTAGCAGCATGCAGGCTCTCTCAGCCAATCAGCGCATGGTTGTCATATAGATGACAACAAAAGTCGAAACATGGAAGATATTTGACTAAAAATGAAACAGAATTTAGCGATAGATTAGTAGTGCATAGCGATAGATCGGCATTCATACAAACCATATGTTAAGAAAAGTTTTTTTTGTTTTGTTTTTTTTTCCCGAAAAGTGCCATTTTCTCTGGGTCCGGTGAGAGGCGTGCCGTGGTCCGGTCAAGAACCGCTGTCCGCTAATTGAGGACCCCAGGGTCTAGAATCACGATGGTCCTCCTCCGACCTCTGTTCGCCAGTCTTGATAAGTTAAGGTGACAATTATTTTGCGGTAACATCGCCTAAAAGTCCCCAGCTTCCTCAGGTTTTTCATCATTTATTCCAGAACTTGTGCAATAAAACATGCCTATTGTCCGCCACAGCTGAACGAAGTGAAAGTAATAAGTCCTTTCCCCCTTCCTCCCTCTGTCAAGTCAGCCTCACGTTGCGTTCAGGTACACCACGAAAAAACACATCCGCCACATTAGAACCCCATTCGTTACATTATTACAGTGATTATTATTATTCTGATTTGTATTAATAATTTGCTATGCTCTGTGTAATTGCTTTTTTAAGTAGTACCAGCAGGATTTAGTGCAGGTTTTCTGGCTGTGTAATGAATTAATGGATGTAACGGATGGAGAGTAATTTATCCTTTTGTTCAGGTATGTATGTTTTCCCTTTCACTTTATACTGGTTTATGTTGGTTTTCACCCGTATTTTTCCTTTGCAGTATTCTCCACCTGTGTGATCACAGAGGGCCCTCCACAGCTGGAGCCACTTCATCATTAGTTAATCATCCAATCCTGTGTTCTTCCTTCAGCTATATACAGTAAGTTGAATTGTTTGGCTTGTTCAGGAGAGACAGTGGCAGCTCTCAATTTGGTTGTGTTGGTTTGTTGAAGCCTGCTATGTTTTGACTTTGATTCTGTTTGTGAAGTTTGCTTTCTGACACTTGTTTATTAAAGGGTATTCCAACACCTGGGGAAATGCTAATATTCCATCATTTATCCACAAACGCATGCCTTTTGGATTCATATCATGCCACTTCGTGTAATTACATACATCGCAACACCAAGAAAATGATAGAAATTTGGATCGATTGTCAAGCTAAAAGGACCCGCTTTCGAGTCATGTTGAGGGCAGCGCTCTGTCAAATACTTCATTTTTTTAAACCGTGCTTTAAAGACGGCAAGCTTGCTTCTGATTGGTATAATGGAGTCATGTGATTATTGTTGCGATGAATCATCGATGAAATTGGTAGAGCTACTCTGGCAAAAAACAATCTAATATGTAGATTAAAGAGGAAAAATGTAACGACTCTTATGTAGCCCAAAGTAGCAGAGTAAGAGGAGCGTAGTTTTCTATACAAATCTACTCAAGTAAAAGTTATGGCTTAGTAAAACTGCTCTTAGGAGGACATTTTTCTCAAAAAGTTACTCAAGTAAATGTAACGGAGTACATGTAACGCGTTACTACCCACCTTTGGTAATAGCAGGCAATTTAATCATAGGTCATTTAAACTGTCTCAAAATGACACTAAAACCATCACTTAACAACATACTAAATAGCATCATAGACTTTATAATGATTTTGACGGGTCAGATTCTACCTTCACTGCGCCACGCTTTCAAGTAGGGGGCCATCTCAGAATCCGCTTCAGTCATTCACAGTCGGTCGCAACGACACATGCACCGATCCAACGCCGGATTTATATAGAAAAAGTACGAAAGCTGTACTGCAAACAAACAGGAAGGATTGTCTTTGTTTGAAGATTCAAGGCAATTATTACATTTTTTTGTTTTTTCACAAGAATTTTCAACGTAATAAGCTCTTTGTTGTGAGGCTGCCACCACATTGTCTAACTGACTAGCATCGTATTTCGACATATTTACGTGAAATAAATGCAAACTGCATGTTTTTTTGCTTTTAATCAAGAATCGAGACTTGTGTCCATATCTATAAAGAATTCAGGGATTTAAGCATTTAATCATCAGAATTTTCACCAGAAAAGCTCTGCTTACATTTGGCGGCCGCCACATTGACTGACAGACTAGCATTGTACTTCGACATATTTATGTAAAATAAATGCTTAACATCACGTTTTTCTTTTATTTTATTTTTTTGCTTTTAACCAAGAATCTAAACTGTTTTACGTGTATATCTAAAAAGAATTCTGGGATTTAAAAAAGGTCTTTGTCTTAGATTCCACTCAGTCAGCTTTGATGGCCACGCCAACAATACAAGCCCCCTATTAATCGTCCCCACGCCCCGTCAATATCATTAAGAAGTCTATGATAGCATGACTAGCAATTAATGAAACAACTAAAACGGTAGGCTAAACGGTGATTTTAGGGACGCACAGGTGCTAGCGGTTCCAAGGAACGCCAGTTCAAACTGATATACAGTAGGTTTGTAACCAACTACCGTATTTTTCGGACTATAAGTCGCAGTTTTTTTCATAGTTTGGCTAGGGGGTGCGACTTATACTTAGGAGCGACTTATGTGTGAAATTATTAACACATTATGATATCATTTCACATGTTATTTTGGTGTTTTGGAGTGACACTGATAGTTTGGTAAACTTGTTAGCATGTTCTTTATGCTATAGTTATCTGAATAACTTAATAGCTATGGCCATGTTCGCGTTCTGGCTTTGGCAATGTGTGTTCAATTGTATTATTGACTTTTCTATATTGAAATGCATGCTTTTAGTTTGTGATGCTTTCACGCCCAAGTGGGGACGTACTCGCACTTGTTTACGCAAAGAAGCGTGCTCACACGCCAGAAGAAGACGGACAGCTATGCAGCGTCTCTGAGCGAGTGGGCGAGAGAGAGAGTTTGAACGATGTGCTAATGCTAGCGAACTCATGCTAACCGTATGTGTCACTGAGCTGTAATAGCAGCTAATTATCATTTATTTACGTTGATGGGAACCTGTTTGGTATCGGGGACGAAATTGATTCAGCAAATTTTACAGACGTCCAACATGGTCATTTGGGAGTTAAGCTCGCTGTATAGCCAGGATTGAGCCGTAGCGTCCTGGTAAGGACAGTATATTCGCATTTCGTTGTTCATGCATCATGTAACATTATTATATTTTACACTTATTCAGCATGTTATTCTCGATTGTATTTTTATATGAAATTGCCTTTCAAGATGACATATTTGTTCTATGTGTTTGATTTTATGAAGTAAATTTCCGCCAAAAGTGCGACTTATACTCCGGTGCGACTCATATGTTTTTTTCCTCTTCGTTGGGCATTTTATGGCTGGTGCGACTTATAGTCCGAAAAATGCGGTACTCTCTCATTTGTTGAAATATTATTTCAACTGGGTCTCAAAATGATATTCTGCGATGCTGAACTGTTTTGAATTTGTTTTTCTATTATTAGGAGCCAAGTAGCTTAGTATTTTTGCTGCATTAGTCGTCATGTCCGTTTGATGGATTTCAAAATGACAGCTGATCCCTGTGGAGCTGACGCTTGTAAGACCTACTGTTGCTGATATGTGCATGCTGTGAAATGATGTTATGATGATCTTTATTTTTTTCCAGTTAAGGGGGGCTCCATAGTCCTCGCCCTGGCCCAGCACTGATTTGTTCCGCCACTGTTCGGGACACTGGGCAATAATCATAAAGCTGTATTGGAATATTCAAATTCAGGCAATAATTTCCCTTTCTGTTGTGATCCTGTTTTTATTGCCCCGATAAATGGTGACCCCTCTCAACCGGAGCTTGCTTATTTTCACACTCATCTTTAAAGCCAGCGGAGGCCTGCTCCACTGGTTGCCACGCAACTGACCTCCCTGCAGCAACCGCATGCATCTCTCTTGTTCTTAATCTCTCTTTTGCTCCTGCTGTCTTCCTCTGTCTTTCTTGCAAGCCGCATCTCTTTGTAGAAGCTTGCTAAGGGATACCATTCTTGTGCTTTGTGGCTTCAAGCTATCCAATTTTTACAACATTCAGCCTATCGCGTCTGTCTGTGGGGAAGAGATGGTGATCCCGGCATTCGGGCCTCAAAAATGAACCTTCCCTTTTCTGATTTTTCGTTACATATTCAATAGCAACATTTTTTGCCCGCCCTGTCCAGCTGCTTAGACACAGAGAATAGGAGTCCAAGTAAGTGTCCCTATGGTCTGCACAGTTTTAATGTATCACATGGGAGCTAGATATACTCCCGTTGTGGCTGTGCATTATGCTGTGTTTATTAGGAGAGGTGTAATAAGGGGACAGAAAGGAAGAATGCAGACAGATGAGGAGAAGAACAATCAACGAGAAATACATGATTACACGCCAATGCTACCTAAACTGCTGGCCAAAAGTATTGGCACCCTCGCAATTCTGTCAGATAATGCTCAATTTCTCCCCGAAAATTATTGCAGTTACAAATGCTCAGGTAGTAATATCTTGATTTATTTTGCTTGCAATGAAAAAACACGAAAGAGAATGGGGAAAAAAATGAATCATGATCATTTTACTAAGCTTGAGAACGATAAACCGATACGACCGGTGTTCTGCCAAAATCTGCTACATCGGCAAAATGTCCTACATTGGTCGAATTTGACACCCAAAGTACTACCGTGCGCTCTAAACTTGTTTTGTTTAGATGCATACAGGAATAACGTACCAAAAAAATGCCTGCAGAAAATACTTAAATGTAGTTATATCAAATAAGGATGGTTTAAATGCGCTACGTGACTAATGTGGTCGACTGCTTAAAAGCTAACACAAAAAACACGATGCATAAAAGTATGAGATGGTAATACATGCAAAAAGTATCTTTGAGGCGGTGAAAAGGTTCTAAATAACTAAATAAAAACAAAGATAGTGGGTACTCGCCGCTTCTAACCGATGTGCGCATGCGTGTGGATGCATGCGCAAGCGCGCTGAGCATTGTGTAGGACGTTTCGCCGCATTGTAAGGAATGGCCAAACACCGGATATCCAGTTTTACAGGCGAGCGATTCAGCTGTATCGATAGCAAACTAACTATTAGACAGTAGATAGCCAGTAAATCATAAATGTATCGATAGTACAACAAGGACTCGGCTATCGCGAGCGCAAAAACGGGTTATCAGCGTTCATACCATTGCTTTGCTAGTTTTATGGACCAAGCGATGTGTAAATGAATGACACATATTTAGCTTGCACTTCAGTAATGCTGCGCGGTACCTTCCCCACTGCTCGACCCCAAAGATCGCCGCACTTCAAGTGAGACAGCACACATCACATAACAGGAACAGCCAACCAACGGCTGGGGCGCCGGCGGAAGACAACCGAATGGCGTCCAGGATGCCAGGCGGTGGACGACCGTGCAGTACGACCGGGACCACCAGTGCAGCGGATGATGCCGTTGAGTCCGTGCTGCTCGCCGAGCAGACACTGCAGAGACTTAAAAAAATCCATCTTTATGAGACAGGTGGCGATGAGAGAAAAGTTAACCCGGCCACAGGAGGGTCATATCTCAGTTAGTTATGTATAAATAAATTGTTACTTTGCTATCAAAAGCTCTATTTGTCTGTGTGTTTATGTTGTTGTTTATTTTGTGAAAGGAAAACATTATTCAGATGTTTGGGCTGTGACTAAAGCAAAAAATAGCTCTGTTAAAGTCAAAGTTATGGTTGAAATTTATGCGTCCCAAAAAGCTGAATTTCTCCGTTTTTTCATCAGAAATGGGAAAATTGCTCAAACTAAGCTATTCTCTAATGCTAATTTCTAAAGAATGGAAAATAAACTTTTTTTTCCTGCTGAAAGAAGAGAGTCTAATCTTTCTTTTGGTGGGTTCCATGTTTATATAGCAATAGAAATGAATTTTCTGTGGGCCTTGCAAAATCAGTCAAAATCCAGTAAAACGGCCAGGAGCGAAGGGCCTTCCTCCGGTGAAAATGACTGGGAGTGAATGAGTTAACCAGCCCTGAAAGAAGGGATGAAGGGACGCACCACCGCGCCCCATGCCCGCCCTCAACACCACCCGCCCACCTAATATTTTAATGACGTGATTTATTTGGTGTTTACAATACTTATCATTAATACAAAAATATTGTCTTCTGATCATATGCATAAGGGTCACATGAAGTAGATTGAGACAATTAAGGCTAACTATTTCATAAAAACATGAAAATTGGAAAAGATATGTTTACCCATTCTGTTAGAAAACCGTTTAATTTAAGACCGACATATATACGATTCACTGCTTTCATCTTCTATCGTGCTAAAAAGCTTGTATGCATGTTGTGGGTCACACGTTAAACAAATGATATTCAACATTGCATACCTGTCTACCCCTCCCCAAGTTTTCCCTTATGAATCATAGCTAATTACCTTAAACACAACCCCTACACATCTGAAACCGAAGTGTGTGCGTGTGTACGTTAGCATGTCTTTATTTAAACATTTCAGAATTTTTCAGATTCAATTTTAACACAGTATTAAATGTGATTGCAAGACACAGCGTAGTGATATTGGGAAATAAAGTTTAATTGTATTTCATATGTACAAAATTGTGACTGACTGGAGCGAGAGTAGGAGGAGTGGACAAAAGAGTTTTGTTTTCATTTTGTTGGCCTCAGTAATACACCAGGCACGTCATAGCGCGACATCGTTGCCAGTGTGTCAACGCACCACAGACGTTCGCAGAATATATTTGACATAGGGCATAAGAGATACATTACGCCTTCTTTTCACTGAAGTCCAACGTGTGCATCATGCAACTGACAGAGCAAGATTGACACAGACGAGGCAAGACATCTACAAGCCCACGTCTGCACTACAAACTCCCGTAATCAGTTCTTCCGGACAGTCCAGAACAGATGACGGGACATCTCGTCTTGACAAGGAACATCCAATAAGGAGGAACCCGCAACCAAGAAGTGAACTCTAAGCACTCACGTTGCGCTGAGGTGGCAAAATCCACAACCCTCGTTGCCCTGACAACAGTAACTCCCGACTCCTCCTTTCCAATCCATAAACAGACAATAATCCTCAACAACGCCAAAACGCACTCTTCTGCACATAGCCTGCCCCACGAGAGCCTTCAAAAAGACTGAACGTTCAACTAATCGCTGTCATTTTTCTCGGGAACCTTTTGTTGACTTGTAATATGGTGACTTTTGAACGAGTCTGCCTTCTCGCCCGAGTCTGTTTCAGTTTCGCCTTGCCGTTTAAACGCTGTCGACCTGAATAAATTGTCAGCTTGTGCTTCGAAGCCTTTAACCAGCTTTCAAAATTGAGTCAGTACAAGGGATTAAGACTAAGGTGAATGAGCGGAGTTTGGCCTTTTGGCCGGGTCGTGGGGTTCCTGCCAGCGCGGGTCTGGCGGTTCAGCTGGCGTGATTCCGGCAATCTGGCTAAAATGTCTGATTCCTTCAACGGTTTTCAAAAGCTTAATTCATTGATTTTCTCATGTTAAAGCACCACGCAGAAATTAATAAGTTTAATTGCATATTGTTTTGAAAATTAACCGGATCCACCGTATTTTTACACGAGTGACTTTCGGTCTTCCCGATCCCACCTAGAAATAATGATGCAGGAGGGTTGAGTCTCGCGTCAAATAATAAACTCTGCTGTTCTTTTCGAGTGCGATGCGTTGAACAGTTTCTGGGACGCGTCTAAAACCCTAACCGCTGCAACTGGTGTACAGCGGCTGATTGACTTTAACGGCCACGTTTCACTGCGTTGACGCGGCGGCAAGGTTGTCAAGCCGTAGACGTGCCTGGTGTATTATCGGGGTTACAGTAGTCGTGTTTGTCCTCTCAATTGCAAATAAACCATTGAAAACTCAGAGTTGCCTTTGTCCTTGTAGACACTACAATATATGGCGGAAAACACAGAAAAGACTGAAAAAGCAGTTTCTGCTCTTGCACCTCTCTTTAAAAGAAACTGCTGTATTTTAAGTCAAAACAACTGTTGTGTTTGATAGAAAAATATGTCTATATGCTGCCATAGCAGATTCATGGCACCATAAGCCCCCGAACTATCTTTAATTTGTCTGTCTTACCCCGGAAACCCCCGTTTACAGACGTCGCGCAACCGCTTTTGTTTCAACCCAGCCATACAGCGAAGGTAATTCATTATATTTATTATTCAAAATGTCTGTCATTTTTAGCTTAGACTCATTAATTGATGTCTAATAGTTCGCTTAAAAAAGAAAATGACTTTAAAAAAAAAAACTATTCACTTGCATATTTTAAACATTTAAACAAATTACGTCACAATGAATAAAATGGTGTCTGTAAAAAAGTCACGGATATCCACCTCATAACTATCGCTTAATTGTATTTTTTTTGTTACTGTCGCATTTTCTCCGATATGTTTGATGATAAATAAATGATCCAAACAAAGAAAAATTGAAAAATAATGTTTAAAAGGGTAAATATATGAAAAAGAACATCTTGACCACTCCTTGATGTCTGCGATTTCTGCATCGCGACCCTTGTTATATTACCATGTTTCACCCTTAAACTCCCAAAGAAATCCAGCTGTGGCCATTCACAGCTGTGTCTTGACACTCAGTGATACTTGCAACATGGAGTTTTTGGATTGAAACAAGGCAAGTACGTGATAGTATCTCATTAAAGTCATGGCGTCTATAATTCTACTCTCACGTGCTCTCACCTCCAGTTAGTGTTTTGCTGTTTAAAAAAATTTTTTTAAAATACCCTCCTGTTCAAAACTTTTCTTCCCCCACAAAATTGAGATTTTAAGCTTTCCATTGATGTCTCACACGTGTATATCGGACAATTCGAAATTTGGCCAAATTGGGGATGTCAGAGCGGAACTTCAAGTCGCCTGAGTGTTTTCCGCCATATACAGTGGGGCAAATAAGTATTTATTCAACCACTAATTGTGCCAGTTCTCCCATTTGAAAATATTAGAGAGGCCTGTAAGTGTCAACATGGTTAAACCTTAACCATGAGAGACAGGATGTGGGGGACAAAAACAGAAAATCACATTGTTTGATTTTTAAAGAATTTATTTGCAAATCATGGTGGACAATAAGTATTTGGTCATTATTGAAAGTTCATCCCAATACTTTGTTATGTACCATTTGATGGCAATAACGGTGGCCAAACTTTTTCTGTAACTCTTCACACGCTTTTCACACACTGTTGCTCGTATTTTGGCCCATTCCTCCATGCAGCTCTCCTCTAGAGCAGGGGTTTTCAACCCAGTCCTCAAGGCACACTGTGGGTCCTGGTTTTTGTTCCAGCCGATCCAGCAGAGACAGTTGAACCAATGAGGCTTCTGCTAAAACAAGCCACACCTGACTGCAATCAACTGATTGCACTTGTAAAACACCAGATTGGGGAAAAAGTGTTGTCATCTTGTTTGGTAAGAATGAAATCCTGCACCCACAGTGTGCCTTAGTGGAATAGGTTGGGAACCCCTGCTCTAGAGCAGTGATGTTTTGGGGCTGTCGTTGGGCAACACGGACTTTCAACTCCCTCCACAGATTTTCTATGGAGTTGAGACCTGGAGACTGTCTAGGCCACTCCAGGACCTTGAAACGCTTCTTACGAAGCCACTCCTGGCTGTGTGTTTGGGATCATTGTCATGCTGAAAGACCCAGCCACGTATCATCTTCAATGCCCTTGCTGGTGGAAGGAGATTTTCTCTCAAAATCACTCGATACATGGCCCCATTCATTCTTTCCTTTACACAGATCAGTCGTCCTGGTCCATTTGCAGAAAAACAGCCACAAAGCATGATGTTTCCACCCCCATGCTTCACAGTGGGTATGGTGCAATTCAGTATTCTTTTTCCTCCAAACAAGAGAACCTGTGCTTCTACAAAAAGTTCTATTTTGGTTTCATCTGACCATAACACATTCTCCCAGTCCTCTTCTGGATCATTCAAATGCTCTCTAGCGAACCGCAGACGGGCCTGTACGTGTACATTCTTCAGCAGGGGAACACGTCTGGCAGTGCAGGATTTGAGTCCCTGGCGGCACATTGTTTTACTGATAGTAGCCTTTGTTACTGTGGTCCCAGCTATCTGTAGGTCATTCACTAGGTCCCCTCGTGTGGTTCTGGGATTTTTGCTCCCTGTTCTTGTTATCATTTTGACGCCACGGGGTGAGGAGGGAGTTGAAAGTCAGTGTTGTCCAACGACAGCCCCAAAATATCACTGCTCTAGAGGAGGTCTGCATGGAGGAATGGGCCAAAATACCAGCAACAGTGAGTGAAAAGCTTGTGAAGAGTTACAGAAAACATTTGGCCTCCGTTATTGCCAACAAAGGGTACATATCAAAGTATTGAGATGAACTTTTGGTATTGACCAAATACTTATTTTCCACCATGATTTGCAAATAAATGCTTTTAAAATCAAACAATGTGATTTTCTGTTTTTTTTTTGTTTTTTTTTTTCACATTCTGTCTCTCATGGTTGAGGTTTACCCATGTTGACAATTATAGGTGTCTCTAATATTTTCAAGTGGGAGAACTTGCACAATTAGTGGTTGACTAAATACTTATTTGCCCCACTGTATGTTTTTTTTTTTTTTTTTTTCATGTTTTTTCCCACATGATTTTTTTTACAGTACAACGTATCCGTTAAAAATGTTATTTTCTTATTAACTGTTATTCAAGATTCAGTTTGTTCATTCAGAGGGTGACAACAAAAGAAACATGGCTATTACTTTATATGTGAAGTATTTCAAATTTTGCACTGTAGGTCATAAAATGTCCTCCAATTTTGGAATGACCCATTATTTCTGTAAAGCATACATTCCCCCATTTAAATTCAGCACATAAACAAACAGAGACATGCTTGCCACATAATGACATTTTCACTCTACCTCTTACTCATCTTGATTTCCCACACGTTCCCAAACATGGACGCACACACTCACATGCTCACACTCCTCGCCATGCAGTTGGCCTCCATCTGTCACTGTTATTCATGAGGAATGGGAATCCGACCCCATGAGCAATGAGTTCTCACTCTTCAATGGCCCTGTCCGAAAACTCGAGGAATGCAATCCCCTTTTCACTAAGAATCTCAGTAAAAGAATATGAAATAATGGTGTGCAGTCATAGAATGACCGTGCTCATGCTAGCTAGGCAACATGCATTCAATTTCTATAATGTAGAGTGCATTTTAGCTTGACAGAATGACAACTATGTTCAATTATTCAGATTATTAAAGCGGAAGTTCAGAATCTTTGACATTAGACTTATTCATCTTTGAGTTAGCGGGGGTTCAATTAGTTGGTGCAGTTGATTTTAACAAATTCTGTGCAGTTTGTCAGTTATGAGTTAGTTTTAGGGCTCTGGAGTGGCTAAGCTAGCGCCAGTCAATGGCCCAATCTTAGAATGTCAATTAAAAAAAAACAAAAAAACGATATTAACCCTTTAACACCTGGACGTATTTTGTCGGAATTTGAAAGCCTTTGATTTTGCCTTTATATTTCAAAGACAAAAATGGCCTAGTTGGGTCCTTTTTCTCAGGATACCATAACCTTCATGTACAAACTGTTGTTTTCTTCATCACTGACCAATTATAGTCACCATTTTAGACCCAAAAAGACACAATTTTTCTGGCCAAAATTTGAAATATTGATCATAGACTTCATAATTATATTGACGGGACACATTCCCTACACACTGCCCCACGCCTCACTCCGATTTAGGTATTCACAGTCGGTCGCAGTTATTCTCAAACACATCTACAGTCCCTGACAAAAGTCTTGTCGCTTATCCATTTTGTAGAAACAATTGCTAATAACCTGACTTTTAATTATTTAATTGGTTTCAGAAATGGCTCATATGAAAGCTAAGACCCTCCTAAATGATGTTGAATGTACAAAAATATATTTGTTTCACTGAAAAAAGATTGATCATTTCATGAAGACGTAAAGGTCCAATTTTGGCAAGACAAAAGTTTAGTCGCCTACAGAAAGTAGTGTGAAAATTGGACAAAAAATGTACTTCAAATACAAGAATATGTTACATAACATAAGAGAATTAAGTAGTGGTGCTGTGAGATACAAATTGTATAAATTTCGATGACTTCCATGGGCTTGAAAGACTGCATCCATGTGGTTTGGCAAGAATTCATACAAGTCATCAGGAACATAAAAGAAAGCAGTCTTGCATGCCTCCCAGAGTTCATCAACATTCTTGGGTTTCGTCTTCCATGCTTCCTCTTTCATCCTGTTCATGTCTGGTGACTGGGCTAGCCAGTCCTGGTGGATCTTGATCTTCTTTGCCTTGAGGAACTTTGAGGTAGAGATTGAAGCATGCGATGGAGCACCATACTGCTGCAGAATGTGTCCCTTTTTTATGGTTAGGAATGTAAGAGGCAGCTAAGATTTGTTGATATTTCAGACTATTTATGTTGCCTTCCACCCTGCAGATCTCTCGAACACCCCCATACTAGATGTAACCCCAGACCATGATTTTGCCACCACCAAACTTCACTGTTTTGTGGCAAAAGGTGGATTTTTCAGATGAATCATCCATTGAATTACACCACAGTCGCCGCAAATATTGCAGGAGACCTACTGGAGCCCGCATGGATCCAAGATTCAGTCAGAAAACAGTGAATCATCCGTAGAAAATGACAAATCTGGCCCAACCTCTTCCTCAAGTTGACAAAATAATGCATTAGCTTGCGCAAAATTTTAATTTTTCATTCATTCCACACATTTCAAAGTCTCTCAGGTGTTACATGATGAGGCAAACGCTCGCAGGTGGGGTGGACGCCTCCCAGGGGTGTCGCCATCCATGGTGCTGAACCCGTGGCGAGCCCTGTGGCACTGGGACACCACATGATTTACAGTAAGACCAAAAATCATACGAAAAGTCACTCTGGAACGCATTTATTTCGTATCTTGAGGTACCAGTGTATATGAAACGATATTCCTCTTCAATTCCTAGTTTGTATCGAGGTCACAATGTTTGCGGCTAGTCATTGTTTTGAAAAGTAAACTCTCATTCGGTCCGTCGTGAAATTAGGCCAGAGTTTCAAATTGAAGTCAGCGCAAACTCTTTAAATTATTTCCACCGCCATCATTGTCCCTGTGTGACTTTAACTGATGGAGAGAACAAAGTCGTCGAGCGCCGGTGGTCTCCCAATTACATCTCTCGCTCTCCGCATTGGGAGATCTCTGCATAAATCACCTGACAGTGTCATTTGGCAGCTCCTTCTCTACCTACAGCCTAGTTTCTGCCATTACACAGATGTCAGCCACAATTGCGATACCATCATAAAAAGCCAACTGTGTTGTACAGTACATATGGAATATTCCTCCTGCACATCCTTGCACGGCGCAGCACCTTCTCCGCATGGTAATGAGCTGGAAATGGATAAGAAAGGGTCCGGGGGAGTGAGCTATAAGCACAATTGCATTGGCTGATGTGCTTTGGCCAATATTATGATGTTGGTGGATGATAAGAAAGCAAAACACACATCTGGGAAAACACAGACAGGACTCTCAGTTAAGATGGATTGGGAGACGCTGGCCTACTCCATATACACAGAAATAGATGAGCTTCTTACCTCTCCACCAAATGGCATACACATATTTGATGGTTGTGAGACAAGGATGACATGAGCTCAGAATATTATTGGCAGCATGACCAATCTTTCAACTCAGTGCAGATGATTACACTCAGGCAGGCGGAATCAGTATTCCGCCTCCTCACATGCGCATGCAGACACTTCTTTGTATAAGTCTTTGGCTGCCGTTGACGGCGCTAGATGTCCCGTCCATTTCGTTGGCAGCGATTGATTGTTAGCACCGTCTATGAGATATGAGCAATTGCTGTCATTCTTACTACTTCAAATGATTTGGACATTTAAACATTAGTCGCATGCATTGAGTAAATGTAGTTTGGCAAAACCTTGAACAGATCAAGACATACATGAAAACAAAAAGGACATTACTACCAAAAAAAAAAAAAAAATTAATGGGGGAAATAGTCTATTTTTCAGGAATATGCTATTGTAACAAGTGTGAGCCATGTTGTTAAAAGCACCACTGAGGTGTACAAATAGTGGGCGTATCAGGAAGATCGGGTTCGACGACTAGCGGGCAGCAGTAATGAATAAAGACAGACACATTTGATTTGAGTGAAAAATGCATTGAGCGCCGGTATATCGGCTGGGTGGTGCCTGCTCCGGCGGGGGACCCTGCCCTGCCCTGGGCTTGGTGGGCCGCTGGGGGTCCCGTGGCGTGCCGTGCCGGTTGGGGGGCTGTGGCTCGTGGGCTGGGTGGGCAGACGGGGGTGGAGGTGGGCGTGTGGTTGGTGGTGCGTCCCCTCTTGCCATCCCTGAAGGCCGGTTGATGGGTGTGCGGGTGGCCCAGGGGACCACCTTGGATCCCGGGGGGGGACGATGGCTCCTTTACTGGGCTGCGGGTGGAGGGATGGGCTGTGCTGAACCCCCCCCAGGCTGGCTGGGTGGGGGCCGTGCACCTGGGTTGGCGCCCGCATGGCGTCTCTGATTGTCTGCGTGGCTGTCGCGCGCCTGGTGGGGTGGCTGTGGCGCAGCTGGTAGCTGGACTTGTCCTTGGACCGAAGGGTCAGCGGCTCGATTCCCGGCTACGACTGCCCACTGTCGAAGTGCCCTTGGGCAAGGCACTGAACCCTGATTTGCCTTCAATGGGTTGACAGCGCCTTGCATGGCAGCAGCCCCATTGGTGTGTGAGTGTGTGCGTGAATGGGTAAATGTGTACTATTGTAAAGCGCTTTGGGCATGGTAACCATGCAGATAAATGCACTATATAAGTACTGTCCATTTACCATTTTTTGTATGCGTGCAGCTGGATGTGAGATTTGCTTAGTCACAAAATGTTTGCTTGAAAACATTCTGTCAGCCGGTAGAAGTTCATTGAACTTTTTCTTGTTGAATTTTATCATGTCAGAAATGAAAATGACATTTGTGACTCATAACTATCTTTGCTAAAGCCATATTCATCCTGAACTGCCATATATGTCCAATATTCATTTACATGCAATATTCTATGTGGTAAATGGTGTTACACTTATATAGCGCTTTTCCACCTTTCAAGGCGCTTTACACTGTCTCAACATCCACCTACTGGTGACGCAGCACCAGGGGCAACGTGGGGTTCAGTGTCTTGCTCAAGGACACTTAGACGAGTTCATCAGGGTGGAGAATCGAACCCACAACCTCTGGGTTGGGGGACAATTACTCTACCACTGAGCCACGCCACCCCTATGTGCAATACTTACTTACGTGCAATATTAACGTATAATATTCAATGGCTTCACTTTCATAACTGCTGGCACTTCTGTTCACACATATTGTTTGTGCAATACTATATACGTGCAATATTTCAATGCCTTCACTGTCAAACTCCTGCTACTTCAATTCGATATTTGCACTTCCTGAATGTAGGCCTACCTCATACACATTTTATATTTATTTAGATTTTAGACTTGCAAGTCAATCATGTACTACATTTAATTCTGATTGTGTTGCAGTATGTATCCTTATTTTGCTCTCTGTCTTTCCCCTTAAACTCTTTTCTGTCCGGCTGCATTTTCAATAAACATCACAATAAAAAGGAACAACATTTCTCGTCTTGAACACAGTGTGGGTATTCAAGGTGTCGCTCTTGAATGGTTTAAGTCTTACCTAAATGAACGGAGTTTTTGTGTGAAAATGGGCAATTTCATGTTCAAAAAGGCATCGCTTCCACATGGGGTTCCCCAGGGATCTGTTCTCGGCCCTCTTTTATTTTCACTTTATTTATTGCCTCTTGGTTCTGTTTTTAGAAAACATGGTGTTTCATTTCATTTGTATGCTGATGACTGTCAGATCTATTTTCCATTGGCGCAGAATGGCACTTTCTGTCAACTTATTGAATGCCTCAACGATATAAAGTCGTGGCTCTCATGTAATTTTTTAAGTTTGAATGACAGTAAGTCTGAAGTCATGGTGTTCAAACCGAGTAGCCAGGCCTCCCTGAATGTTGACCTCGGTTCATTGTCTCCGTTTCTTAAGAATTATGTCAAAAATCTAGGGGTCCAATTTGATGCTGATTTTAAATTTGAGAAGCAGATTTCTTGTGTTGTTCGGGACTGTTTTTATCAGCTTCGCCAGATTGCTAAGGTGAAATCTATTGTTTCACGCTCTGATATGGAAAAATTGATTCATGCTTTTGTCACAACTCGGCTGGATTACGGTAATTCTTTGTATGCAGGTGTCGGTCAGGCGGCACTGGCCCGTCTGCAACTTGTACAAAACTCTGCTGCTCGACTCCTAACTAGAACCCGCAGGCGTGAACATATCACCCCAATTTTAGCATCTCTTCACTGGCTCCCGGTACATTACCGAATACATTTTAAGATATTATTATTTGTTTTTAAATGTTTGAATAATCTTGCGCCGCCATATTTGTCAGAACTGCTTCAGCCTTACAGTCCAACCAGAACCCTCAGATCAGCTGACCACCTGCTTCTAGTAGTCCCAAGATCAAGGCTGAAGCTTAGGGGTGACCGTGCATTTGCGGTGATGGCGCCCAGGCTGTGGAACCAATTACCACTTACTATTAGACAGGCCCCCCTCACTTACGGATTTTAAATCACGTCTTAAAACATTTTATTTTTCGTCAGCTTTTAATGTGCAATGACAGTTTATGACCTCGTCTTTTATTTATTTTATTTTATGTGTTTGTTTTATCTTTCAAAGTTGACTTATTTTGCTATGTTTTGCTATGTAAAGCACTTTGGTCTCCTTGGCGGATTTTTAAATGTGCTATACAAATAAAGTTGATTGATTGATTGATTGATTGAACAGTGGGAGTATTTCAAAGTCCCCTGATGCACAACAAAACTGCTCCAGCATTAAAAGACATCAGAGCCACTATTCTGCTTGACCTTGCAGCTGAACAGGACAAGTTTATGTAAAAAAAAAAAAAAAAAAAAAAAAAAAATAATATATATATATATATATATATGTGTGTGTATATATATATATATATACACATAAAATAATAAATAAACAAATAGCTTGGAGAGGCCATAATTTAGACAGGAGGATTTTCAGTTTTATGTTTTCTGGGTGTTTTGTGTATATTCTCTTTTGCTACAAAAATTTGTGTGAAATGGTGTTGAAGGAGCCGTGGCTTGGTAATAACTGCCCAGATCGTACCTTAAAATGAACTAAAAAAAAAAAAAAACTAAGGGTGTGGAAAATTTCCTATTCTTAGGTTGTACGTGATTTGGCTGCTGAAGGATCGAGAACGATTCACAAACATCCAAACGCCGATTATTGAAATATGCTAAGTATAGCGGAACTAAAACACAGTCAGCACGGTCTTCGGGACGCAATGCGGAACGGACCGAGAGTCACCATCCACATTCCGCAACGCATGTCACTAGATAAAAAAAAACACAGACAGCCGCTACAAACAACGCCAAGTTGCTACAAACTACGCCCACATAATGCTACGGTAGATATCACATACGGTAGAAATGACAGACTCTGCTGTGTGAGTAAACAGCCACCATCTTAAAGCAGTAGACTTCTCAGAAAGGCTCTGTTGTAGCGAACCTTATTAACTTTTTGTCTAAAATACTCCTGAATCGGCAAAATCATGACTTGAATCTATCTTTAAGAGAGTTTTAAAACTTTCACATGTCGAAAGCAGACAGAAGGGAAATTATGGAATAACGGATGCAATTTTAACAACTATAACTACAACGTTATATCAATTGAATGTAGTTTAAAGCTGCTGATACAGAATGGGGACTTGAGTATTTTATTTACTGTTTTAAACCATTAACTTGATACTTACACAGTAGTTTATTTAAGCCTGACAGGATTTTTGTACTATTTTTGTTACTAATGTACGAAACATTAAAACTGTGCTTCTCAATTATTTTCTGTTACACCCCCCCATGGAAGACGTAAATGTTTCGCGCCCCCCCAAACTCTGCCGCCGCTGTAAATAGTATCATTTGTCTATAATATTACTATTATAAGTACGCCTCTGCCTCACATTGTATCCTTTTTTTCTATTAGAGAAAATAACAGATCAACTTATAAAGTATAACTTTATTAACATTGTTTCGTTTGTAACAGAAAAGACTTAACGTGCATCAATTTGCCTGAATTAAAAAGTCACATCCAAACAGTAAAAATACACTCAAGGTACGTTTTTGACCATTTGATACTGAAAAATAAAATAAGTAAATAATAACAAATTCAAATTGATTAGAAACATTAATTCATGAGGACAATATGCCCAAAACAAATGACCGAAAAAACAAAACTGAATAGAAGAAAAAAAAAAAGAAGTGTTTTTAGACAAAAGGACAGTTTTTATTTTCACTGCTCGCTGCTCCCAGTATCACCTCCAGTTTGCAATGATGTGGGGTTATATTGCACTGAGCATGCTAACAGTGCTCACTGGTTTACTTATATAACACTGACAAAGCGGCACGATTGTTGGCAATATTCGGCACGTTTTCGCTGAAAAACAACCAAGCGGCTTATCAGTGAGATTGGGGTCTAATGTCTTTAAGTGGCGTCCTAATTGATTTGGCTTCCAGCTGTCCGCTATAATCATTTTTAGAGACAGTAAACAGTGGTCTTTCATCGTCTACCACTGTATTAAATGTCAAAGCCAAAAAGCAAACGGCCCGAAAAAAAGCGCATTCTCGGCAGCCGGGGGAGAACCGTAGGTGAGGCCGGTCGGTCGTTGTGACGATCCCAAGCCGAAAATGGCACTTCTCGGGCGGACACGCGAGAACCGGAGAAGACAGTGGGTCGCTGCGTGAGTCCGGCCGGAAAACGGCTTTCGAAAACGGCGCACAGCTCTCCAGCTCTTCATTCATGAGTCTCTTCCGTGTGCTCTTGCTTACTTCAAAAATATTGCGCGCACTTTGAAAATGAGAGCGCCACTGCCACCCACTGAGTGGATGTGCAAGTACACTTTATTCTAGTACGGCAAAAAAAAAAAAAAAAACACATGTTCCCCAAGGTCACACGCGCCACCCCTGGCATCGCTCTGCGCCCCCCTGGGGGGGCGCGCCCCACTATTTGAGAAGTACTGCATTAAAAGCAGCTAATACCTGTGGGTGGGGGGGATTGTGCATCAATAATCGATGTATAATCGAATCGTAGCCTCTGAATCGTAATCGAAGTGTGAGGTGCCCCAAGATTACCACCTCTTAAATAGTCAGTGATAAGTCATAACGTATTTTCCGTACTATAACTTTGGCTGGACACGTCCTGTTGATATATGTCAATTTGAGGACATTTTGGGGACCCTTCCTGTTGATTTGAGGATGTTTTGGGGACACGTCCTGTTGATATCAGGTCACTTCCTGTTGATTCTGGGACATTCAGGGCCACTCCCTGTTGCATGGCTGTCAATGGCATCGACAGCTAAACTTCTCCGTTGTGTACAGGACAGGAATCTGACCTTTTTGCCAGATTGCCGGAAGCACGCCAGCCGAACTGCCAGACCTGCGCTGGCGCAGCGACCCGGACCGGCGAAACCCGGCCATAGGGCCAAACTCCACGTGTTCACCTTAGTCTTAACCTTTTGAACTGACTCCATTTTAAAAGCTGGAAAAAGGCTTCAAAACACAAGTTGACAATTCATTCAGGTCGACAGTGATCAAATGGCAAGGCAAAACAGCAACAGACTGAAGGTGATAGTTACCTTTCTCGCAGACACTGCATTAGTCTAACATAGTCAGTAAAATAAAGCATTTAACCATAGTTTAGGCAGACTTCACTCCATGCCCTTTGACACAGTAAAGGGAACTTATCAGCCCTCGCCTGATAAGGTAAGGAGAAGCCGTCAGTGACTTGTCGGTGGGGTCAGAACACCCTCGCCCTACCGAGATAACAAGTTGATAGCTCAGCGCCTGAGACGTCAAGACATGCGTCAGTTGCCGTGGCAACCACGACCCAGCAATGAAAGATGACACATGAACCTGACTGCCCAAACCCGCCACAGAAGGATGATCCCAAGACAACATCCAGGCACACCTTCCGCCCGGCCCACTCCACCGCAGCTTTCAAAAAACTGAACATTTAGCTAACAACTGTCGCTTCTCGGGAACATTTCGATGTATCCGTTGTTTTGCGGACCCTGGATCCAGCATTGCTTCTCCGTCGTCTGTTTTGCCTTGCTTTTTGATCACTGTCGATGAATAAATTGTCAACTTGTTCCCGGTGAGCTTTCTTTAAACCGTTCAAAATGGAGTCAGTACAAAGGGTTAACACCGGACTGGACGCGCGAAGTTTGGCCCTCCCGGCCAACTTGCTAGAGCTGCGCCAGCGGAACGCCTTCAAGTTAGGCTGTCGCTGTTCCGGTGGCTTGGCTGGGAGGCCGAATTCCTTCAAGACCTAGGCGAAGCGGCAGACTGGTTCTAGGGTCGCCATATCGCAAGTCAACAAAAGATTCCCGAGAAAAAAATGACAACAATTAGTTGAGCATTCAGTCTTTTAAAGGTTCTGGTGAGGCGGGCCATGGTCCGGAAGAAGGGTTTGTTTGGCCATTGTTTAGGATAATCATCTATCGCAGTTTGGGCTGTTTAGTTGGTGCGTCACAGTTGCTGAGTCACCATTATTGGGGCAACCACAGTGGGAGATTTTGGCCACCTCAGCGTCAAAGGGGCGCTTGGAGTCTTATCAGTTGGATATCGGGCATGCTCCGGTGTTCCTTGTGTTGGGACAAGACGTCCTGCCATTTGTTCTGGAGTGTCTTGAAGGGCTGATTGTGGGATTCGGTGTTGTAGACGTGGGCTTGTAGATGTCTTGCCCATTACCTGGTTGTCAGCATCCATCTTGCTCAGTCGCACGCGTTGGGCTTCCGTGGTCAGAGGGCGTCATGTATCTCTTATGCCCTATGTCAAATATATTCTGCTTGTTTTCCTTAAACTATGATATGAATGTTATTTATTTTATATTGGGTGTTTTAGAGTAATACAAACACTCGAACAGTAAATATGAGAAATTATACTATTGCCTGATTGATTATATTAAGTGTGTTAGAGTAATACAGTCGAACGGTAAATACGAGACAACAGAAATGTATACGTTTAGGTATGGGAACACTTTCTCCTCTTTTACGAGAAGTTGACTTTATCCCTCTTTGTTCCTAATTTTGAAAGAACACGTAGGATATGTGATAGGAGTCAGAATAGGCTTGATGGTTTTCAGCTGACCGCTGTGGATTTAGATTAAAAATATCCAATGGCTAATTTAAGAAAATAGAGAAGGTTGACACCAAGCGGGAAATAGTTTTAAGGGTGAAGCACACAGCAGGTTAAGCTCAGATCAGATGAACATAGCACCTCTATTGTCAGGAGTGTTAATGGCCTGGGAAGCTGTTGGAGGAAGCATTACCGGACTGATGTGGGTTCATTCTTTATATGTCCATGATAAAAGTCAACTCCCTTTAAAGCATGGCTATGCTCTTTATCCTTGTGGTTTCTGTCTCCAATCTTTTCTGTAGTCCATCGTAAAAACAAATCTTTTGCTTTAACCCTTCCATGAAGGAACTATGATTTTTTTTTATTGATATAGTACAGGGATCTCAAACCTGCAGACTACGGGATAATATTTCGTGGCTCCCATTTGACATCAAATTGTAGTACAGGTAGTCTCCGGGTTACGCCGTACCCGATTTGCGTGATTTTGACTTTACGACGCTAGGCAAGGACCACCACCGTTTTGTTACCTCACATATCTTAACTCTCCTCCAGCACTTCCCTGTTGAAATGGATTGGACGTCTATTGCTGTCAATAGGTGTGTTTACCAACAACGCCAATACATAATCTGTTAACGGAGCTAGCAGTGAATGTGTTAAGCTAATGATAACTTTTGTCCAATGTAGTAACTGCTGTCCCTGAAAGGATGAAACTTTAATATTCAGTTATCTATAACCTTAACGTCAAATCAAATGAGTCAAGCTGTCACGAGATGAAATAACTCAACCTAAAAGTTGGATTTAAAAGAGTGAACTGAAATCAAATATTACTCGCTACAAAGTTGAAAGGTATCGATGCAGTCAGCATCTAAAGCATCTTGTCTTTGAAGCGGAATGTTTTGGAGGCAAGCGAAGATGGAAATCTGAAGTACATCAAACAACTTTCAGATGAACGAAAACAGATTGCGGGTTAGGCCTTTTCTCAGATCCAGCAGGAAGTTTCCTTGAGAAGTGATCCTTTACACCCAAGCACTTTCTTGGGAAAAAAATATATATACTGTATATATTTGATGTTGCTTATGTAAGCTAAGAAACCGCTGCCCTAACCTTCCTAAAACCAGGGCTGCATTCGCCTATGAACTCTAATTTCATACATTTCTTTGTAGGTTGCTGGCCAAAAGTATTGGCACCACTGCAATTCTGTCAGATAATGCTAAATTTCTCCCAGAAAATGCTGTAATAGTAATATCTTTATTTATTTTTGCTTGCCATGACAAAACACAAAAGAGAATGAAAAAAAAATGAGATCATTATCATTTTACACAAGACTTCAAAAATGGGCCGGGATAACCGTATTGGCACCCTCAGACAAAATAACTGCGGACAACCACTTCCGGTATCCATCCGTGAGTTTCTTACAACGCTCTGCTGGAATTTTAGACCATTCTTCTTTGGCCAACTGCTCCAGGTCTCTGAGATCTGAAGGGTGCCATTTTCAGATCTCTACACAGGTGTTCTATCGGATTCAGGTGTGGACTCATTCCTAGCCTCTTTAGAAGTCTTCAGTGCTTTCTCTCAAACCATTTTCTAGTGCATTTTGAAGTGTGTTTTGCTTCATTGTCCTCCTGGAAGACCCATGACCTCTGAGGGAGACCCAGCTTTCTTACACCGGGCCCTACATTATGCTGCAAAATTCAATTCAATTTATTTGTATAGCCCTCAATCACAAAAGATGTCTCAAAGGACTTTACAGAGGCAATATGATACACAATTACAGTTCAAGTCCTGGGTATCCCCTATCCTTAAGACCCTCCATGCCAGCAAGGAAAATCTCCAAAAACTCCAGAGCCAATTGGGAGAAAAATGAGAAACCTCAGGGAGTACCACAGTTAGGAGAGATCCACTCCCAGGACGGATAGACAGGAACCCCAGAACTGCTAATGAGAATTAGCAGAGGACATTACAGTCCGTAAAAATGCAAAATGTGTTGGTAGTCTTCAGACTTCATAATGCCATGCACACGGTCAAGCAGTCCAGTGCCAGAGGCAGCGAAGCAACCCCAAAACATCAGGGAACCTCCGCCATGTTTGACTTTGGGGACCGTGTTGTTTTCCTTAAAGGCCTCGTATTTTTCCTGTAAACTCTATGTTGATGCCTTTTTTCAAAAAGCTATACTTTAGCCTCATCTGACCGGAGAACATTCATTTTGAAAGTTTTTGGCTTTCTCAGGTAAGTTTTGGCAAACTCCAGCCTGGCTTTTTTATGTCTCTGGGTCAGAAGTGGGGTCTTCCTGGGTAGAATCCCTTTTCATTTAGACACCGACGGATAGTACGGGTTGACACTGTTGTACCCTCGGATTGCAGGACAGCTTGAACTTGTTTGGATGTTAGTCAAGGTACCTTATCCACCATCTGCACAGTCTTTCGTTGATATCTCTCGTCAACTTTTCCGTCAACATCTAGGGAGGTTAGCCACAGTGCCGTGGGCTTTACACTTATTAATGACACTGTGCACGGTACACACAGGAACATTCAGGTTTTTGGAGATGGACTTGTTGCCTTGAAATTGCCCATGCTTCCTCACAATTTTGCTTCTCAAGTCCTCAGACAGTTCTTTGGTCTTCTTTCTTTTCTCCATTCTTAATGTGGTACACACAAGGACACAGGACAGAGGTTGAGTCAATTTTGATCCATTTTAACTGGTTGCAAGTGTGATTTAGTGATTGCCACCACCTGTTATGTGCCACAGGTAAGTAACAGGTGCTGATAATTGCACAAATTAGAGAAGCATCACATGATTTTCCAAAGGGTGCCAATACTTTTGTCTGGCCCATTTATGGAGTTTTATGTAAAATGTAAGGCTGTCAAACGATTAAAATTTTTAATCGAGTTAATTACAGCTTAAAAATTATTTCATCGTAATTAATCGCAATTCAAACCATCTATAAAATATGCCATATTTTTCGGTAAATTATTGTTGGAATGGAAAGAAGACACAAGATGGATAAATACATTCAACATACGGTACATAAGTACTGTATTTGTTTATTATAATAATAAATCAAGATGGCATTAACATTATTAACATTCTGTTAAAGCGATCCATGTATAGAAAGACTTGTAGTTCTTAAAAGATAAGTGTTAGTACAAGTTATAGAAATGTTATATTAAAACCCCTCTTAATGTTTTCATTTTAATAAAATTAGTATAATTTTCAATCAAAAAATAAACTAGTAGGCCGCCATTGTTGATGTCAATAATTACACAATGCCCATGGGTGCTAAAGCCCATAAAATCAGTCGCACCCAACCGCCAGCAGAGGGCGACAAAACTCCCAAAAAACACAAGTAACAAGTTGGCATTGCACTGTGTTGTCATTTTAATCTGTTTGAGTGGGGCATGTGCGTTAAATGTGTCAAATATTTTAACGTGATTAATTTAAAAAATTAATTACCACCCGTTAATGCGATAGTTTTGACAGCCCTAGTAAAATAATAATGATTTCTCCCCCCCCCCCCCCCCATTCTCTTTTGTGTTTTTCATTGCAAGCAAAATAAATGAAGATGTTACTACCAAAGCATTTGTAATTGCAATCATTTTCTGGGAGACATTGAGCATTATCTGCCAATACTTTTGGCCAGCAGTGTAGGCTTGCATTTGTACATTAACTATGAGATTTTTCAGAGGCATTGCAAACAGCACAAATGTGGTGATCCGACTCCATCAGTCATTTGTGCTAGTTGAGGATCATTTAGGGTTCAAACGGAGGAAGACAGCTGTGGCCTACTTTACAGGCCAGAGGTTAACACTGACTTATAGGCATGTGACTCATGATTAGCAAAATTCTCTCCAACTATACTGGCTTGTTTGGAAGCCTTCCATGACAGTTTCCTTGAGCTCACTTTGTCAGTTAGCCTAATATGGATCAAGAACTTTGTCTCTGCTGCGGATTGATGCTTCTAAAAAGTGTAGCCAACAAACAGGATGTCAAAAATGAAGTAGTGTCAATGCTCGCTTTCATCCAACATCTCTGTTTCTTTCTGATAAAGTGTTGTTCTTGAATGTGGCTGAAGCGCACAATGACAATTTTTGTTCAAAAATAGGCTTTTAATTGCGCAAAAGTGACAATCGCCAATATGGAGTCATCATTTGATCCAGACACTCGTATTTTTATCAAGTTGTTTCACATTTATGACAATGAATATTCATGCGATGCCTGAAGTGTTCCACGTTGACACCATCTGGATTAGATTAAACTTGACACCCCGCAGAGAACAGAGTTCTGTTGTTGCTGAACTGCACTGCCAATTTGAACGGTGAAAAAAAAATGCTACAAACGAGGCGACAAAGTGGTGAAAAATCAAGACGTTTCTGCAGAAAGATCACTGTCTATTGTAAATGTCTCTATCATTTTGCTTGCTTGCTTTGGGCTACACTACAGTCTCAACTTTTTCCTCTTTGTTTCTCCAGATTAAATTTTACATGATTTTTGCTTTCGATGCCCACAGTGGCTCTACCAGTTTTACCAATGAGATGTCACAATAATAACACATGACTCCATCATACTATGACCACACACAGACTTGAAGTCGGAAGTCCTATGTCATAGACTTCATATTGATATTGACGGAGCGTGGGGCTGATTATTAGGGGGCCTGCATTGTTGGCGTGTTCATCAAAGCTGACCGAGTGGAATCACAGACAAGAACTTTTTTCGTTGAAAATTATTATGAATTAATGCTTAAATCACTGAATTCCTTATAGATACGGATATAAAACGGTCTCGATTCTTGGTTAAAAGCAAAAAAACGTACAGTTAGCATTTATTTTGCGTAAATATGTCGAAATACGATGCTAGTCTGTCAGTCAATGTGGCGGCCGCCATATGTAAACAGAGCTTTTCGGGTGAAAATTCTTGTGAATAAATGCTTAAATCCCTGAATTATTTATAGATATGGATGTAAGACAGTCTCGATTCTTAGTTAAAAGCAAATTTTTTAAAAATAGTGCAGTTAGCATTTATTTTACGTAAATATGTCGAAGTACGATGCTAGTCTGTCAATCAATGTGGCGGCCACCATATGTAGACAGAGCTTTTCCAGTGAAAATTCTTGTGAATAAACGCTTAAATCCCTGAATTCTTTATAGATATGGACGTAAGACAGTCTCGATTCTTGGTTAAAAGCAAAAAAAAAGTGCAGTTAGCATTTATTTTACGTAAGTATGTCGAAGTACGATGCTAGTCTGTCAATCAATGTGGCAGCCGCCATATGTAGACAGAACTTTTCCGGAGAAAATTCTTGTGAATAAATGGTTAAATCCCTGAATGTTACGTCCGCGAATACGGAAATAAGGTTGGACCAAGCAGCAGACAACAAGCGGGGATGGCGTACAAGGGTTTATTAATCATAAAAGAAAAAACAACACTCGATTGCGGAAAGGTAGAACAAACAAAAAGGGTCCGTGACAGTAGGTCGACGGGGCTCAATAATACAAGGATTTATTGAGCACTAACGAAAAACGACACGCGATTGCGGAAAGGCAGAAAAAACAAAAAGGGTCCGTGACAATAGGTCGACGGGGCTCAATAATACAAACTCGAGGGTAACTAAGACAATAGGCAGATAGCCGGCAAAATACAAATACTCAAATACCTGCACAAGGTAGAGATTCAACGGAGGGCCGCGCAACAAACCAAATCTTAGACAGGGAATAAGCGAGAGTAGCAAGGCGAGAATCTAATGGCGATCAGCAAGCAATATCTCGACAGCTTTTTTCGGGATCAGCCGTGCTTAAATGCTGTGTTGATGAGCCTGCATTGAGTGCAGGTGCGATGTCAGGAACGCCCCCCGCAATGAGCTCTGTAACGAAACATAATCTAACCAGCAGCAGAACGTGACACTGAATTCTTTACAGATATGGACGTAAGACAGTCTCGATTCTTTGTAAAAAGCAAAAAAAAAAAAACAAAAAAAACAGTGCAGTTAGCATTTATTTTATGTAAATATGTCGAAGTACGATGCTAGTCTGTTAGTCAATGTGGCGGCCGCCTTATGTGAACAGCTTTTCCGGTGAAAATTCTTGTGAATAAATGCTTAAATCCCTGAAATCTTTATAGAATTCAAATACATTTTTACTTGTACATGAGTCATATTATTTTAAAGTAACACTACTCTTGTGTGAGTCAAATTTTTGGCTTCTCCACTCACATCTGCTTGGTTGTACAATGGCTCTGCTTGTTTTTCACCCAAAGGTACGTATCTCACAAGTATTCATACTGGCTCCAGCTCTCGCTAGAAAGAGATCTAGTTTGCAGAGACACACTCCAAATCTGAAACTGAGCGTAGACATTCAGTGCAATTGATTGTCTGAAAAATCAATAGAACACACTTGAGCAACAAAACACACTCATCAGTCAACTGTTCCAATACTCTTGATCACAGAAAAATGGGTAGATTCAGACAGAACACGCTCATTCAAGATTTATGGGGCATCAACACCACTCAACGTATGCTTCATACATTATTAGAAGGTGTTGATGCTTCTGCCCATCCAAGCTGACACAAACATACACTTTTTTAAGCTTCACTACAAAAATATGTATTGTTTCTAAACCCACCCATTCTGTTTCCACCATCTGAATGTCACAGGTTGTAACCAAGGGTTACTTTGTGCCGGATCCTGCCGGAACAAGATCCGGCACCTCTTGATTTCGGACTGTAATAAAACAATAATATGCATAAATTAATGTCTTCAAATCCCAAGAATTGCATGTTGTTTATAAAAATTTAACGTAATTTGAAGGAGTTGTTGATGCACTGAAAAGCTGGACCAACAAATCATGCCCCTTCCATTATTAAAAAAAAAAAAAAAAAGCAACTGTAAATTTGCGGCATCTGGGAGCAAGCAGCCAGGGTCAAACGGTATTTCAACATGCCAAAAAGACAGTTGCAATTACTGTCTTTTGTCAAAAAGAAGGAAGACTGTTCAAAACGAGTCAGAAAACCAACAACCGGCGATGAGGGCAGCTGCAGCGATCATGCTAAAGGAGGAGGCATGCTAACAGCAGGAGGCTAGCGCCGCAGCAGCTCGCCAGGTTCACGGACAGCCAGCCAAGTAGGCAGTAGGGTGCTACTGTGGCAGCAGCTAGTCAGGTTCAGCGCCACCCTAAGTGGGGGCCAGCTACAGCACCAGCAGTCAGCCAGGTGGACCACCAACAGCCGGAGATACAGGCCAGTAAGTACCCTTATGGGAAATTCGGGTTTGGGCTGCACAATTTGTAAGGTGGTGGGAACTTTGGGGCCAGAGAAGACGGGCGGGTGAAAGTCGCAAAAGGATGGGTTTGTGTTATTTTATTGTAATCTTAGATAATTTTTTTTTTTTTTTTTTTTTTTTATGTTTTACAAATTCATGTTCAAGACTCTACGTTACTGTAAGTCCCACCTGTGGTTATATAGGCAATTGCCTGTACTGTGCAGAGTATAGCCTAAATATTTGTAAATTGTTGTCATAACATTTATACCATGGATATTATCTGAAATTATGGCTTGTAAGTCCCATAGCATGGCAAGTGGGCATTTGCGTGTTGTTTTCAGCACCATTTTCTGCGTATGTTCCGGGACCTGTGCCCGTCTCGTCATCCCTGCGCTGTCATATGTACTTTGTGTTCCGGCACCGTATGATTTACAAATTTAGCACTAGTTGTAACCATTTAAGGCAGGGGTCATTATCCCGTGGCTCTTGGATCCGCTGCAGCTCGGTTTCTTGAAATAAGAAACAAAATGAGTATTTGATTAAAGAGCATATGACACGAGAAAAAAAGTCTTAAATGGCATTATTATGTGAATTAGAATCATATTTTGAGACGATTCGACTATATACAAAAATTTAGCAAAGCACAGATGACGAGAAATTAGTCTTTTAATCTGCCGGTTAGCCACGCCTACCATTATAGGGCTCTAGCGTCCCCAACAGGTGGATGACGTCAGCGGTAGACTGGGCTCATCGGTTTTACTATTCAGCCCATTGAGGGGGAATTATTCAGAACGAGGAAAACGCGACGAAGAGAGCCGCAAAATGTCATTGTTTCAGTCTCTCTACTCCAATATTTTTACAGGATATTCTTTTTATCCAAGTATTTTTCCCCAATAGCTATATAAATGGCTTGAGAAGGACCAGTCAGCCCGTCAAGGGGGAACGATTCACAATGAGGAAAACGCGACGAAGAGAGCGGCAAAATGTCAGTGTTTCTGTCTCTTTACTTCAATATTTTTACAGGATATTCTTTTTATCCAAGTATTTTCCCCAATTGCTAAATAAATGGCATGGTCATGACAAATAACAGTCTTGTGCTGAATGGAATATGAAATAATAAAAATGCATTTATTCAGGACGACATGGCAAAATGACTCCATAATGGTCAAAACTGTCGACTTCACCTTTACTGTCGCACCTCCCGAACGATATTTTATGACACCTAAATCGGACATATGTCATTTCCCTTCCCCGGCTTCGGAGAATGTAAACAAACCAGAAGGCGTGACAGCTAGCCGACATGCTAACATGAACCGAGGGATGTTTTAAAGTCTTCGAAGCGGAAAATCACACATAACTAGCCTGGATTATTTGACATGACGACCCGGTTGTCGATTGTCTTTGCGGATCGGCAAACCGCCCGGCGGAGAGCAATTTACAGTTCGTTCCCCGGAGGAGGGTGGCTGGAGTTGTTGTGCAGCTAACGTGCTGCTGCTAATGAGCATTAGGAGAGCTTTTTACATGCCTATCAATGACCAAACGTAAGTAGTCCTTTATTTAAAGGAAGTTTGTAGTGTTTACTTTGTAATCGCTGTATTCGTATTTGACATAATACAAAACAAGATGTTTACTCACTTCCTCGTAAGTCCAATGGTCCCACAGTAGTAGGGCTTGGCCAATATCCACGGTGAATGGGAACCTTTTGAAACTCCAAAAAGGCACATACGCCTCTCCCTCATACAGAATGATTTTTCTGCAGCCGTTTGGCTGGCGTGATGCGAAAAATAAACGTATTAATCCTCAAAATCAGCTGAGTCCTTCGTCCTCATACACAACAGTACACTGTAGCGTGAAGAGGACGTCTTCTACCGTACACGTCACAGCGCCCTCCTCCTCAATGCAAGACCGAAGCCGGAAGTCACTCATTTTCCTACTAACTTAATGCTTAATTCCATGATTCATGACTGCCAAACACTGTATGTTATGGAGCCCTCCAGAAACGGGGATAGGAAAAATTGATTTTTCATAGCTAATCTAAACTCATTTACTAATCTGGATTTGCAGATGACTAAACTGTACCAACAGATGACTAACTTATACAAACAGTTTACTAATTTATACCCACAGATGACTAATCTGTACCCACAGTTTAATCACCTGGGGGTACCAGGGTGTTAGGGCCTCTGCTACTCCTTCCCGAGTCCTGGCCCACCTTGGGCAGGAGGGCATGTTTTTATCTAATTGCAGGTTAGGATGTCTGATGGGTGGAGTGGCCACAGGTGCAGGCAATAACGAACAGTCATCTTCAAAAGCCAGTGGACATCGTCCGATCAACTTGTCTGGTTCCTCCGTCAGTTGCATCTCGCCTTCTTTGGTTATTCAATCTGATTACCAGTTAACAACTCGTTTTTGCCCTCGCCCCAGGACCTGTTTTATGCGCATCACTTGTCGGATTCTACGCCTGCCTCCTTCCGAGCCTCATCGTCTCACGCCTGCACAACTGCTCCGAGCAAAACAATTCACACCAGCATCTGCCTTGGCTCTCGCACCAGTCAGGAGCTCTGTCTTGTGGTCGCTAATAAATTAATATTACTCATCACAACCTTGTTTGTCTGCTCTAGGATCCCCTCCATCTCGCTAACCCTAACACCAGGGTGGAAAATAGTTCTCATAGCTAATCTGTACTCACAGTTTAGTCATCTGTACCCACTATTTATTAATCTGTACCCACCCCAATAGCAGGTGATTGTGCGCCAGATCCGGCGTTAGCTAACCAGATGAACATAGCAATGACACCCGCTGAACGTCAGTGCGCCAGATACAGCGGGGATCATCAATCTGACAGTCCAAACCCAATAGCAGGTGACTGTGCACCGGATCCGGTGTCAGCTCGCCAGATCCACATAGCACTCACGCCCGCTGAAGGCCTCAGTGTGCCAGGTGCGGCCGGGATCATAAATGTGACAGTCTAAATAATGGGTTACATATTGCTCCGGGGCGGACCGTGCAGACCGGACGCACTTAAAATCTTAAATTTAACATGTGACATCACAACGGCACGCACCCTGAAGACTGGCCTCCGCTGCGACACTGAGAACACGCAGGATTCAGGACACGTGATCTTGGCGTACGGAGTTTTTATGGTAAGTGCTTCATTCAAAGTCAGAATTGTGTTTTGAAGTCACTTCTCGACTGCTAAACAAGTTATTCAATTGAGCATTCATAAAATGGCTGGTGTATTCAAGTGATCTGCCCTGTCTGCAAGTTAAGTCATTCAAAATGTGTTGCCTAACAACACATGGAGGGAGAAAGCATTTACTCTGTGTTGCTGTAAATGTTTCAATGTTTGAATAGTATTATTGAAACTGAGCTCCTCCTCCTTGTGTTTGTGTAATTGTGTCACTGCCTTGATTGCACAGATGGGTGAGCCTGCAGCTTACATAAACCGGTCCTTGGCCTCATATAATTGCCAGAACAACAACTCACCTACGAGACTTTCAGCTAACAATGAATCTTGTAATCCCGATACTGAACCAAACTGTCTACCAGATTCTTCGGACTCTATCTACCACTTCCCCTCATCGTCAATGAACTCCTGTTACCACTGCCAGTTTGCCTCTGTCTCTGCGGTTAGGTCCCCTGTTACCTCAAAACCATAACAAATAGAATTTGTTGTTTACAGTCTAAAAATGGGTCATTTTCAATGTGGAGTTGCTTGTTCCAATCGGAATATTTTGTGAAAAAACAATGTTTTGTTGTTATATTGTTGTATGCTGCATTAATTTGTTAGCATTAATAAATGGCATGAAAAAGAAGAGTTGTCATTATTGCTTTTAATAGACAAATTTAATTTGCAATATAAACACATTACAGTATGATACATTGAACAAAATGGACCCCAAATTTAATACCGAAGACAGTTTTGATACAAATCTGGCCCAGATTGGGTAACACATCAGGGCCATACATTACTGTCGTGTCTGCTACTTTGGACCAGTTCTGGACCAATACCTGTTGCTGAACCTGCAAGTGACTCCCTACGGAGTTTGGGCCACTGTTCAAAAGTCACTGGTGCGGATCCGTTTTACAAAGTTGGGCCGAAATTTGCAGTTCATCAGGCCCATGTCAGCGCCAGTTATATTTTGCTATCTGGGCACAGTTTGTATGTAATCGGGAGTAAAGTTTTGTTATCTGTGGGTACAGATTAGCTATGAAAAATATTTTTTTCTACCCTGGCACCCAGTGGTCTATGTAGTATGGCTCCTGAAGAATCACATTTGGGGTTATCTCAATCAAAAGGTCCCCGATCTCTGATCTAACTCCTCTAATGGACATGTAAGGGTGGCAGTGCATCAACCTGACAGGCAATCCGCCCTGAGAAAGAGTAATTAATGATTCTCAATTATGTTATAATTGTTTTCATTCAAAGCAAAGTGGCTATTTCAAAACGAGTGACGTGTTGGCCAACATATAAAGCAACATCTGCCAGCAGAAAGAAGCCAAGAGTAAGAGAGAAACTAACGGATGACATTGAGAACATTTTCTTATCAATTTATGCAGTATGACATATTCTGTCGGCGTGTTGCTTTTGGACAGTCGGCCCGCTGCAGAACCCGACTGCGAAAACATTTTTTTTTTTTTTTTTATAGCATTGAAATGAGCAATATTAGGATGCCACCAAATAATCTGACTACTTTGTGTTTGACACCACCACTGCATCATTGCTAGTGTGTAACAAAACTACAGCCTTCGCAATCTTGTTCATGGACACGCACTCAAACACTACAAAGAGTTATGTTTATAGTGCAAATATTCTATATTATTCAGAATGCAAATTTTGGCCTGAGCAGATACAGTATGTGTGTGCATATGTTGCTATGCAATGTACACGCGCATAAGAAGATCAATTTTATCGAAACTACAGCATCATTGGTGAAAATCCCGGTCACTTCAAATTCGGGTTGGGCATCGTACCAATTTGAACGGATCTGGTTCCGATTCCACATTTTGATTTCGGTTCCAAACGATTCACGATTCTGAATCTGTCAATTGGCAGGTTAAGAAAATTGCATAGTTTATACTAGCAGTGTGGTTCAAAGCCGAACCGTACGGTTCGCCCCGGAACGGTTCAATACACCTTTATGAACCGCGCCTTTTCGGTTTTGCAATTAATTCATTCCGATTGCTTGTGGAATGAATTGGTCGAGCTCTGTGTGCCTGTGTGTGACGTGAAGCACCGCGGTGGAGAAATTCCCGCCCCCGCAAGTAAATGTCCGATCGCTGTCAAGCACCTGTGTAATATAAGCAGAGAAATGCCCTCTCTCTGATTTCTCTAAAGCACATAGTTTCGCCCTGACCACTGATAGTTGGACGACCCGTGCTACAGATTTCTACTACCTAACTGTGACGGTCCACTATAACAAGTTGTACGGTCTTGGCGTAATTTGTACAAGTGAGCACTGATTTTTAAATGTGTACGCCGTACGTCACGTTCAAAATCTGTATGTTTTTCGTGCATTACTTTTTTTCCTCTGTTCGGATTTTGTCAATGTTTCGGCAACGAGACGATGTGCGTTAATACATTAGTTGAATGACGCGAGAAAAGTCAGAGACACGGAGAGGGAAGAGGGTTGTGACGCTGTAGCAAATGTGATGCTAGGCAAGGTGGCTCCAATATTTCCTGATTGTAGGCGACAGCCTACAATCTACGCCTAGATATCTCATGCATATAGAACTACATGCGAAATGACAGACTCTGTAGCGTTAGTAAAAAGTGGCCATTTTAGAGCAGTAAACTTCTCAGAAAGGCTCTGTTGTAGTGAACCTTCCTAGCGAACCTAAGTAACTTTTTATCTAAAATACTCCTAAATTGGCAAAATCTTGACGAGTCTGTCTTTAAAGGATGAAACAATGTTCACATGTCGAAAGTAGACAGAAGGGAACTAATGCAAAAACGGGATCAATTTGATCAACTTTAACGGTTGATTCACAACATTAAATGACCTCCAAACATAGCAAAGGTTACTATGTTTTTTTGTTGTTGTTGCTTTTTTTGGGGGAAAAAATGAAAAAAAAAAACATGAATGGTAACACCAGTTATTTTGCCAAGTAACTTTTTTACTACTGTGTGTGTATTTCAGTGGTTAGTCACTGCACTAGCCAAAGAGCTAAGAGGCATTTTAACAGTCGAAAATGTTTACATTTTAAGTCTTTATTTCATTTTCTTCATTTTCTTAAATGCAAAATAAAGGCCTTTTTTTTTTGGTTAAATGCGAAACCGAACCGAAAACATGATCCCAAAACCGAGGTTCAAACCGAACCGTGGGCTAACTGAATCGTTGCACCCCTAGTTTATACTTGTTTCTACAACTCCTCGATTATTTTTTAAATAATATCAACTTTCAATGACCTTTGCCATGAATTTTTCTAAGGGCTATTTTTAACTTGTATATAAATCAGTCTTAGAACTTGAATATGATAAAGTTTCTTTTTAAGGAATCTGACCTCTTAGCCAGATTGCCGGAATCACACCAGCCGAACCGACGGACCCGCGCTGGCGCAGCTCCAACGACCCGGGCCGGCGAAATACCGACAACCCGGCCAAAAGGCCTTGTACTGACTCCATTTTTCAAAGGTTTAAAGAAGGCTCACCGAGAATAATTTGACAATTTATTCACATCAACAGCAAGGCAAACAGAAAATGGGTCCCCGACAGAGAGGTAATTCTGGATCCAGGGTCAGAAAAACAACGAGCACATCGGAATGTCCCCGAGAAGCGACAGTTGTTAGCTAAACGTTCAGTCTTTTTGAAGTCTGCGGTACGGTGGGCCGGACGAAGGGTGTGCCTGGGTGTTGTTTAGGATAATTCTTCTGTTGCGAATTTGGGCGGTCAAGTAAAAGTCTGTTTGTTTCCTTAAACTACGGTTAAATGCTTTATCATAACAAATGTGTCAGAATAATGCAAAGAGTTATACAGTGCTACGAGAAAAGAGAGAAAGATGTTTATTTTTCTCAAGCTCACGGAGAAAACATTTACACATATTCTTTTGCCTTGTTTTAGAGTGTCTTATGCTGCAGACATTTTGACATGTTATTGTGCTCCCACTAATGGGCTAACCTGGTGCAGAATATCAAACAAAAAACAACTTGTAAAACCCAGTCCAGATCAGCAGCGGGTAGGGTATCAAATCAGAAAAAGGTTTTGTTAAGGAAAATGATCATATCTGCCTTCTCAAGCAGTAGGTGTGAGCGTTCTGGACAGATAGTGTCTCCTGCAGTGAAGAACACCCGTTTACTGGGTGTAGATGGAGCTTGAACACTTAACAGCTGGTGGCTGGTGCTCACAGCAGAATAGATAAATAAATGTCTCATATCACAAGTGAAGCACGTGAAAAAGACCTAATGATCCACAATGACACGACAGAATGTTAGGGCCAAATTTTAAAAAAGGACTACGAGATTACTTGTACTATTGCTACGAGAAAGTCACAAATATTAAGTAGGGGTAAGGTAGCTGTGAGGTGCTACGTGCTTTACATACATGTACCTCAGTTGGGAGCTATGACAAAGCATTAGTATAAATTCTTCTTATGATTATAATTTGATAATCTGTCATTGACGACGATAACCCCCTCTCCACATGGATTGGATCTACTACCATTAATGGTAGCCAATGACAAAATCTTCTTTTTGCCACCATTAGTTTGGGTCTCATTTAGTGATGCACCCATACTGATATTTTCAAGCTCCCGATTCCAAAACTGTGTGGTATCGTCCGATGCCAACACTTTATCGATACCACGTTTTTTGAAAAACAACATTTTTCAAAACACTAAATTACTGCATACGCATTTCAATTGACTGTTAAGTAATTGCTATCATAGCTTGGCCAGAAACTGATAACTCGATGTCTGATCATTGGCGGTGTAAGAACGTTCATTTGTTGCAAACTTAGCACCCCAGATAGATTGGACGTCTACAGGTGATAAACTCATTTCAATTTGTGGCAGGCAGGCATGGAAAGACCTTTTATCGCCCCTACCCAAAGGGCCACAGGGCAGCCATGTTGGTAGTGGCAATGTTCCCATCAAAGTCAATGCATTGACATTAAAGGGGAAGTTCAGTATTTTTGACGTTAGGCTTAATCATCGAGTTAGCGGAGGTTTAATCGGTGGAGTTGATTTCAACAAAAGCCATACAGTTTGTTAGTTATTTGTTAGTTCACCGATGACCCATGCAATCAATAGTGTTGTTTTCTGCATAACGTTGTTAAACCTAACCATTGCATGCCAATAACTATAGTATGAAGAATTCAAAAAGGTTCAGATACTTTTTCATACCACTGTATCGATACTAGCATAATTAGTGCAACACTAATATCATTTATTAGAGGCAACACTTCCACTCAGCTGCTAAGTCACATGCAAAAATTGAAGGGAGCTACTTTTCTATTGTAACTAAGCATGAAGAGGCTCTTCAATGTTTTGCTAATGGCCGCCAACACGGCTGCTGTGAGTCATCTATTTCCCCACAGCAGATGAGATGCTAATGCATAAGTTGAATACTTGCTGATGGAAGAGACGGATGATTACAAATAATGCAGGTCCAAGGACTTTGGGTATTTTTTGCATATTGCAAGATCCCACTGAACTACCAAACTGCTTGCATTAAATATTAAAACTTTTTATATAAAATTGCCATTATCAAAAATAGGGACCTTCAAAAAAAATTCTTTTGTTGTGACTTACTGACTTATTCAATGATCTAATGATGCCATATGAAATATTCCAGGCCTGTCAACAATAACGCGTTAACTACCATGATTAATCTGGAAAGATTAACGCATTAAAAGACAATAATGCAATTTACCGTTCACACTAAGTTTGGCCACAACTGCCTTCCTTAGTCCCACACCCTGATGTTTACATTCTCCGCGCGGCAATGCAGGACAAAATGCAGCCACCCACGATGAGTGAGGATGATGACCCAGGACTGCTTCATGGCAAATTCTGTTTTAAAAAGCTGCCTAATGGAAATCTGGATAAAACCAAAGTTGTGTGCACATACTGCTGTAATGAACTGTCCTTCGATCGAAGCTCAACCAGCCTAAAGTACCACCTTCGGGCAAAGCATATCTTCGCTAGTGTTAGCAATGACGCTAACACTGCGGGAACAAGCCGCAGTCATCAAGCTACACTGGCAGCGTGCGGACTCGGACTTCTCAACAAAAAGACAACAAGTAGGTTGATTACTGCTGTCGCTACTTGGGTAGCCAGAGACTGTAGAGTGTAGACCCATTATCATAGTCGAAGACGAGGCCCTTGAAAATCAAATGACAACAACAACCAATGACAAACCACTAGACATGTACAAGGCAGTGCCAGCATCGACTTATGTCCACTACATTGGTGATCTGCGCACAGTGGTGCCCACAGTAAGCTGGCCCACCTAGCAAAAAAAGTATCTGGTCACACCTGCCACAACCGTTCCTTGCGAGAGACTGTTTTCTTTGACAGGGCACATTGTTCTAAAGAAAAGGTCTGCTCTGTTATCTGAAAATGTCAACAAGCTAGTTTGCCTGAGCAGTTGGTTAAAAAATAGAGTATGACTGGCTAACTTAAGCAGTGTTTCTAAACACCTTGACACACAGTTTAGTGTAATGCTTTTCAGTTAAGTGTGTGAAAATTTACAGTTTATTTTTTTAAATCTCATACAGCTTGCAGGCCATTTAGTGTAAAACTGCAAATGCTGCATTTATTTGTGTGAAATGTTCAATTTAACAGACAAGTTGTTTACACATTTTTGAAACACTAGATATTGTTACTGTATTGTTATTGTATTGTATATTGTATTATCTGCTCTTAAATTGTTAGTTAATTTTGGGTAACATGCCAAACGGTACTTGAGCCACATTGTTAGTCTGAGGCACTTTAATCTGTTAAAGCTCTTTGCTGTATAATACAGACAATTTATTTTATTTTTTATTTTATACAAGCTGAGTTGTTAAATAACATTTTAAAACTCTATTTGGTCAAGTATTATCTTAAAACAAATTTTAAGTCAATTATAGTATTTTCCTAAAATATTTTTTCCTGAAGAGCAACTTTATTCATCCCGAGGGAAATGTGATTAATCATGATTAATCACACAGTTGACATATGATTAACTAGATAAAATTTTTTAATCGTTTGACAGCACTAATATATGTATGTATGTATATATAATATACACATACAGCATACTTAGCTTTGCTATTATCTAGGGCTGTCAAACGATTAAAATTTTTAATTGAGTTAATTACAGCTTAAAAATTAATTAATCGTAATTAATCGCAATTCAAACCCTCTATAAGACGGATATATACATTCAACATACGGTCCATAAGTACTGTATTTGTTTATTAAGACAATAAATCAACAAGATGGCATTAACATGATTAACATTCTCTTAAAGCGATCCATGGATAGAAAGATTTGTAGTTCTTAAAAGATAAATGTTAGTACAAGTTATAGAAATTCTATATTAAAACCCCTCTTAATGTTTTCGTTTTATTACAATTTGTAAAATTTTCAATCAAAAAATCAATGCGTAGCCCGCCATTGTTGATGTCAATAATTACACCATGCTCACTCATTGTGCTGAACCTCATAAAATCATTTGGACCCAAGCGCCAGCAGAGGGCGCCAAACACCAAAAAACAAGTAACAAGCGGACATTACACTGCTGTCATTTTAATCTGTTTGAGTGGGGCATGTGCGCGAATTGCGTCAAATAACGTGATTAATTTAAAAAATTAATTACTGCCCGTTATCGCGATAATTTTGACAGCCCTACTATTATCATAGCACAGCTGTTACTGTCCATAGAGGGCATCAAAAAAGAAAAAAGAATACATGTACACATGGCTAAGGTCCCCCTGAACTTTTTGAGTGGTTGGAAGTCAGAAATCAGAAATGACAAAGTTAAAATACCGCAAAGGCATGAACATTCCACGGTCAAAATACCTTGAGTGTAGATAAAGTTATTTCTAACCCCAACAAGGGTTAAAAGTGTGGTTCAAGCTGAATACGAGGTCATCATTGCAGTGTTGACGATGACCATTTTGCATGATTCCAACAGCTTTCAGATTGTGTTTCTGGTACCTCAAAAGAGTCGTAATTAAATAAATGAAAACATTTTGAAATAATAACAAATACATAGCAGACAAATGATGTAACACATTTTACAAGATAAAAAGTGTTTTGCAAAAATTACTTTTATTTCATGTCTTTTTCACAACAGCCGATTTATTTTTATAATGTCAATTTTCAGCATAATGAGATTTTACAAGATAAAGCGCTTTTCACAAAGTCATTTTTTGATAATGTGTTTTTCCACAATGGCCTTTTTATGTTTTTTTTCCCATCACAATAATGTCATTTTCCAGCACAAGGAATTACGGTCTCTCAATCAAGTGCATAAAGCGAGGTCAGTTAAGTGATTGGCTGGATCGTGGAGTCTGGTTAGCTGCCTTAGCGTTTGGAAGCGCTGTTAAACTTCTAGAATCCATCGAATCAAAAACACACTGTCGCTAAAAATCCTCATTCAGGCTGAGGTAAAGGCCTTTCATTACTATCCAACCAATTCGCAACTAACCAATTTAAAGCAATACTGGGTAACTTTTCAACCTTTATAAAATATTTTCATAACATTTGCGATATGTCGACTGACAACTAGTTGAATGACACTTCTGTTATGGCATGAGTGGGTCTGTATCGCTTTCACCGGCACATAGACTTCATAATGGTATTGACGGGTCAGATCGGTCATGCACTGCGCCTTGCATTCAAGTAGGGGGCCCCCCACATCAAGAGGAGCTACTCACAAACACAGGCACGCAGATTTAACGCCGGATTTCTGTCGATAAAGTACGAAAGCTGTACTGTATACAAACAGAAAGGATTGTCCCAGGAGTGATTTGTTTGAGGATTCAAGGTAATTACTGTATTTTTCTTACCGCGGATACATTTTGAAATGTTGTGAAAGAAATCAATGAGAGAAATTAACCGCTACGGACTAGCATCATTCTTTGACATATTTACGTAAGATAAAAGCTAACTGCACTTTTTTTTTTTTTTTTTTTTTGCTTTTAACCAAGAATCGAGCTTGTTTCATACCTATAAAGAATTTGCGGATTTAAGCATTGAGTCATATGAATTTTCACCAGAAAAGCTCTGTTTACATAAGGCGGCCACTAGTTACATTCACTGACAAACTAGCATTGAACTTCAATATATTTACGTATAATAAATGCTAACTGCACGTTTTTTTTGTTTTTAACCAAGAATCGAGACTGTTTTACGTCCATACTTATAAAGAATTTGCAGATTTAAGCATTTATTCACATGAATTTTCACCGGAAAAGCTCTATTTACATATGGCGGCCGCTAGTTACATTCACTAACGCACTAGCATTGTACTTCAATATATTTACGTAAAATAATTGCTCACCGCACTTTTTTGTTTGTTTTTTTAACCAAGAATCGATACTGTTTTACGTCTATACTTATAAAGAATTTGTGGATTTAAGCATTTTTTTCACATGAATTTTCACCGGAAAAGCTCTGTTTACATAACTCGGCCGCTAGCTATATTCACTAGCAGACTAGCATTGTACTTTGACATATTTACGTTTTTTTTTTTTTTTTTTTTTTGCTTTTAACCAAGAATCAAGACTTTTTTACTTTCATATCTATAAAGAATTTGGGGATTTAAGCATTTATTCACAAGAATTTTCAACGAAAAAAGCTCTTTGTCTGTGATTCCACTCGGTCAGCTTTGACGGCCTCGCCAACAATGCAGGCCCCATACTTATCGGCCCCGCGCCCTGTCTCCCATCAATACATTATGAAGTCTATGACCAGCATTAATTAACTTTGAGGGTGGCAGGAACCCTGCCACACACACACACACACAAAAAAAAAACTGATGAGTTCGGGTGGGGGGATTATCCACACTAAGCCACACGGATGCTAACCGTTATATCCTATTGTTTAGCCACAACCGGATTCATTACCTTATTACTATTCATCCTTCATACAGCTGCTGGAAACAGAAATGTTATTTAATCCATCGGCAGGCGACTGGGAGATCATGATTTTACGACACTGTGCGGGTGTGCGCTGGTTCTCACGGGAAACGCAGTCTTCATTAAGGCAAAACACTACTGCTTTTGTCAACTGGTGTTGCTAAATTCGACCAAAACTGAAAAGTTACCTAGTGTTGCTTTATGGTCATATTACATAATTTATTTACAATCATTTATCAAAATGGTTTTTATTTCAAAATTTTGTTTTTATTGATTTAATTATAACTCTTTTGGGATTAAAAGTGTGTTGTTTTAAGTCGGGGGTTGTCAACCTTTATAAATCTAAGCCATTTCAACCCAGTTTTCAGAGAAAGGAACACTGGGAGCCGCAAGAACATATTGACATTTGAAATGATTGTTTCAGCTCGACTGCATATATGCACTTATACAGCTAGTCCCCGAGTTACGAACGATTTCGGTTCCTACGCTGGCGACGTCACCCAAAATTCTGCACAAATCTGAATTAACCCTTTCAGTAGCCCAAAATAACTACCCAAAAAGTCCAAAAGTATTGTATTTTATTTAGTGATGGAGGATACACTGCCCTCTGGTGGCAGTGTTTGGTTTGGCTGGACTGTCATTTCATGACAGAGGAGCAGACTCTCGTCTCACATGGATAAATGACAACTACACTCTGGTTTGGCCCACATAAGGCTGTAAGTTGTTTCAGCTAATATATGTTTGTGTATGCATTTGTAATTAAGTTTACAGCTACAGTTTGTGGAGTTATGTGAAAGCGATTTTCTATGTGAAAGAGAAGACATGTGTTAGCATTTGTAGCATTTAAGATAGCGGACTTTTGTTAGGAAAATTAGGCTAATTTAATCTACTAAATTTACATTTTGGTCAGACTAGATGAACGTTTGAACACAAATTGTTTTGTATCATGTGGTTTATTGTTCAAATGTGTGTTGTTTTGAACAGAAGTGTGTTTTACAGCTTTGCAAATTGTCAAAAGTGAAGGAAGTAAAAAGCTTTAAAAACCTAAACTGTCTGTTTACTGTCAGTCAAGCTGAACAACTTCACGTTAAGTGAGGACAGAACACATCATTTTAATGAGTAAAGTAAAAAATAAGACTGTGAGGTACTTGAAGGTACTGTTTACACAACTAAAAAAAACAAAAAACGACTGAAGATAAAATGGCAGACAAGACTCCGGCGTCGTGAAGTCGAAATCACCTAAGGCTACGTCTACACTAGGACAGATAATTTTCTCCAGGGTATTTTGCCGAACATTTTTATACCTTTCTACACTTACGTTTAAGGTGTGTTTAAGCCCCCCCCACTTCTGCAAGGTACGCCTGCATTTGCGCAAACTACGAATGCATAGAAAGGAGCAGCCTCATATGCTACATCATCGCCCGCGCGGTCTACCTGTGAACCGGAAACTCATTACTCGCCGGCGGCAAATTTCGATGACTACACCTTCTGTCATTATTTTGTGATCACTGTTTTTTTCGTGAACGCAATTGAACGCATCACACAGGAGCGAGAGTGATCGGAGAGCACGCTCTGCTTTTACAAGCAGTCGCCGAGTTGTGATTGAAATACAATCTTTAAAAAACAATGAACGCCTGACATCGTTACTTGGGATGTCACAATCAATGCTCAGTTGCGCTCTCACCACTTGGAAAATAACAAATAGAAGCAAATGGTGTGGCGCTGCGTATATTTCCTGGAAGCCGCAACCAGGAGTGCTTGTGCAGAACTGTGTCGGATCCTGAAAGTGGCGACAGTTTTGACAGGCAGAAATGTCATGAAAAAAAACTGACCGCGTGCCTCTTTGACTTGGGGTAGCACGCAAGTTGCTTTTCGTCGTTTAATTTTCCTCTACGTATTTTTATATACTCATGTTCGGTCGGCATTGAGTTGGGAGGGGCCAGCACCGCAGCTGGCTGATCGGAGACAACGAGGGAGACAAACGCTGTAAAAAGACGCTCATATCCGCGATGGGAGGACCACAAATGGGCACTGAATTGAAGCATATTGTTCAGACGTAGTTTGAAGTTTCAAGAAAAATGTGTGGAAAAGAAAAGAGGAGCAGGAATGCCACATCGTCATCATCCGCCTCCATTGTTTACCGTGTCGTCATGCCGCACTAAAAATGGCGACGGCATGACGTCCCTTCCTTAGCATTCGATTGTTGTACGAAGACAACAGTCCGTATTAAGTGGCGGGAAATATATCCCTACATTATCCGTCTAACAACTAATCCGGATAATAGACATATTAGTGTAGCCGACATGCCGTATAGTCCAACTAATTACACGTTTAAGGCCATTATCCGTCCTAGAGTAGACGTAGCCTAAGTCGAGTACGTCATGACTTGGGGACTACCTGGATATACATATATATCCTTGCACATGTGAATGGCACTTGTGGGTAGTCTCTCCGAACGGTGACTGTAATTTTACATACGTAGTTGGCGGTGTTGTTAATAACGTCGTTAGAATATAACTGCGTTACTAACGGCGTTATTTTTTTCAGTAGTGAGTAATCCAATTAATGGCGTACCGCACGCATGTTATTTTTAGACCGTGACATCGCATCGTAAAGCGGAAGTAAAGCCGAAGTGGGACATTATAGACCCGCCCTTGCATAGAAACAACATAATTTGTGCTACATTTCTCTGGTAATCTTTCAAAAACGAACATGCCGATCACGCATTGCTTTTTTGGAACTTGTAGAAACGACTCTAGACATTACGACACATGAAGGATGTTTTCTTCATTCGTTTCCGGAAACCAAAAACTCGGGAGGAAAAAATGTGAAGACCGAATCAACTTGCGCGGACTTTAACACCAGCTCGGCGAATCCATTCACATTTCATATGCAGTAAATATTTTGTTGGGTTGGCATGGTCTTTCAGAGGACAAAGAGGTAAGCCATTTTTATATTTTTAACTTATTTTTTTTGCGTAACGTTGTGCCGTACTGCTTCTGTCTGACAATGAATGACCTGAAAAGAATTACAATGGTATCTGACTGCCAATGTTACCGTTTCTGTTATGTACATTTGCTACACAAAGCTAACTAAATTACCCCCAAGAACGGGTAAGAGACTTAGGACAACCAGAGGATATATAAGAAAGATAGGGCCAATGGTAAATGATAGCTTGTTGAAACAGGAGAATGTCATTGTCAGTCGCGTCGATAAAAAAGCTAAGGCTATGCTTAGGTCGGCTCGTTTTTTTTCGTCTTTTTCAGCCTTGGACACTCAAGCTCTTTAACTGAACATTTTTATGTTCTTCCACATCTTTGCCAGTGAATTTGGCACCAGGCACATAATTTTCGAAGAGAATTGGTAGGTTTAGCTCTGTACACATCTCCTTCGTACACGATTTCCATTCATTTCCTATTACGGACAAACGGTAGCTTGTCCCTACTTAGCAACAGTAGCTAATGTCATGAATATTAATGAGCAGAAGTGATGTGTTGCTTGCGGTACGCCATAACTTTTCTCATCTTGGCAATGCCGTTACCACTACTGAGGATGGAAAGCCGTGCGTTACTATCGATGCTATATTGGTTGAATGGCGTGATAAAAGTCTGAGGGAGACGGACTCACCGAGACGACAGAGCAGAGCAGGAGTGGGGAGGAGGCAAAAAAGTTGAAATGCCGAGCAAACGCGATGCTAGGTGGCTCCAATAAAACCTGACTGTAGCCGATAGTCTACAAACTACGCCCACATGATATGATAGATATGGCAGACATGGTAGATATCACATATAAATAGAACTAGAGGCGAAATGACAGACACGGGGGCATTAGCAACATGTACAGTATAGGAACTAGATGCGTTAGTAAACAGCCGCCATCTTAAAGCAGTAGACTTCTTAGGAAGGCTCTGTTGTACAGAACAGAACCCTAACCCTAAACCCAAAACTTAACATAGTGTGACCTAAGTGTTTTTTTTTTTTTTTTTTTTTTTTTTTTAAGGAAAAAAAAAACATGAAAATTATCAGCAGTTACTTTGCCAAGTAACTAATTACTCTTACATTCAGGTAACTGAGTTACTAACGCAATTACTTTTTGGGAGAAGTCATTTGTAACTATAATTAATTAATTTTTAAAAGTAAGAATAACAACACTGGTAGTTGGTGAAGTCATGATCAATTGTGATTGTCAACAGAACACTCACAGTTAGCTCGATTTGATCTACTAAAGTTAAGCTTCTTTGTTAAATCTCACGAGTGCCAGAATAAATTTTTAATCAAGTATTCATTTCATGAATATAAAACCGAGCCACATCTGAGGGTTCAAAGAGCCGCAGGTTACAAACCCCTGGTTTAAGTTGTATCTCTTTTAGGATGTAATGCTAATATTACGGCTATTGCATATGTCTCAGATTCTCTAGTCTGACCTTCGACTTGCACGACCTCAAATATAATCAGTCACACCGAAAATGACCCTTCCCTTCATTTATTTATTGTGCATTGTCATCATCAGTGGGGCAATTGGAAATCAAGCCATATCACCATAATGGATTCCAATAACAGGAAGGTGAAATATGCAATTTTTTCCCCCCCGTTTTCAATTTCGCAGCTTGAAATTACATGGCTGCCTTGGATGATAATGATATTCTGCACAATTGCAGTTACAGTAGATGCTAAATATTTATGAGAGAAACATTGCAGATAGCATCAAGAAGTGTGACAGTGGGTGTACGATACATGACAGCACATCAAATCTAACGTCTGAGGTAAATAAACAGAAAAGTGTTCATTATTGTTTTCGAATACAATTGCAAAGCCGTGTTCAGTGTGTGGTAGAATTTGGCAGTTAAGCATAAAGGGACTCTTTGGCTTGTGAATGCTCTTTTCTTAGTCCCATTGACGCCACTGGGTGCCAGTGGTAAAGCATTTTTGACTTGAAGGGGGCAAATGAACATTCGCTGTCGGCGGCAGCCAATGGGGAATATCTTGGAATCTTTACCCAGTCAGCGCATTGGGGTTCCCGCCCATTGGCCGACGTCAAATATGCATATCCAGTGGCGGTTCCTGGCACGGGCGAGTTAAGCGGTCACCCAGGGCGCCAGGCTAGTAGGGGCGCGTGATCTGGTGGAGCGCAACTACACGTTAGCGATGTATCACTGGAATGCGTTGTTCCATGATTTGAGCATAATTGCCTGTAAATATTTTTGTCAATTCGATATATCGAACCAGTAACTTTACCACGAGTGGCCATTTTGAGTAGTGTTGGGATGACATGAGCAGAGGTTATGCGGCTTGTCTCAAGTAACGCCCCGAGGAACGCTTCATTTGGGCAAAACCCAGAAATGATGTGTGAAGCCTCGCTGGGTGGCTGGGCTGGGCCACGTGACCGGTTCAGAAAGTGGATCAAGCAGTTCCGTTCTGAAAGTGGCGATGGAGGCATAGACTTCAATATCAGTTGACAGTAAACGGGGCGCGGAGCCACTCCATTCGGGGCCGATTTTCAAAAAACTGAAAATTGTAATATTTTCAAAACCAAAACAGGCACCTCCCTTGGGCATATACGTATGCGTCATCAAAAAATTCAAAGTTGTTCCCTAATAAACTCCTGATTAATTATTTTTGCATAACAAAACTTAAAATGGCTATAAAATTCTCAGATTTTACGCTAGTGGCACAAAAATTACCAAATGCAGAGATAATCACCTATATGTTCAGGATCAATAGCGATATTTAACATCATAGACTTCATAATATATTGACGGGACGCGGGGCCGATTATTAGGGGGTCCGTCAAAGCTGACCGAGTGGAAATACAAAGAGCTTTTTACGTTGAAAATTCTAGTGAATAAGTGCCTGAATTCTTTATATATATATATGGACGTAAAACAGCCTCGATTCTTAGTTAAAAGAAAAAAAAAAAACGTGCATTTATCATTTATTATATGTAAATACATCAAATGTGCTGCTAGTCTTTTAGCCACTGTGGCGCTGCCTTATCACCACAAAAAGCTTTTTATGTTGAAATTTCTTGTGATCAAATGCTTAAATCCCTGAATTCTTTATAGATATGGACGTAGAACAGTCTCGATTCTTGGTTAAAAGCAAAAAACCGGGCAGTTAGCGATTATTTTACGTAAATATGTCAAATGTGATGCTAGTCCTTAAGCCACTGTGGCATTTCCTTATCACCACAAAGAGCATTTTATGTTGAAAATTCTTGTGAATATATCCTTGAGTTCTTTATAGATATGGATGTAAAACAGTCTTGATTCTTTGTTAAAAGAGCAAAGAACCAGGCAGCATTTATTTGACGTAAATATGTCGAATGTGCTGCTACTCTTTAAGCCACTGTGGCGCCCGCCACCTTATCACCACAAAGAGCTTTTTCCGTTGAAAATTCTTGTTCATAAATGCTTAAATCCCTGAATTCTTCATACATATGGACGTAAAACGGTCTGTATTCTTGGTTAAAAGCAGAAACACGGGCCGTTAGCATTTATTTTACGTAAATATTGCGAATTATACTGTAACGCCAATGCCGTAGCGGTTAATTTCTCCCAATGATTTTTTTCACGTTTCATAATGCATGCATGGTACGAAAAATATAATAATTAGCTTGAATCCTCAGACAAATCACTCCTGAGACAATCCTTCCTGTTTGTATACGGTACAGCTTTTGTACTTTTTTAACCTAAATCCAGCGCCGGATCGCTGCATGTGTTTGAGAATAACTGCGACCAATTTCGACCGACTGAAGCAGAGTGTGGGACGGCCCCCTACTCGAAGGCGTGGCACAGTGGCTGGGGAATGTTTCCAGTCAATATCATTATGAAGTCAGTATATTGTATGAGTCTCGTAATTGTTCTGCGTTAGTTTATTTGGTTGAATGCTAGTATTAGATTCTAAATAGCAGTGTTTCTTATGAGTTTTTTTAACGATAAATACGTATATAATGGCAACTGTTGAGTGCTGTTGGAGATTTGTACTGGTGTAATCTGTAAAATCCCGTTTGCTGTCGCATCTTTGCGCTGCCGATGATTGTTAACTTTTGTAGCAAAGTCTGATTTTGCCTCGACTCCCGTACTCGCAAACAGGGTAGCAATCAGTGAACTCAGCCGCGCTAGGCATTATGGCCAATGTAGTTTTGAACTGCTGCGTTTGGAAACATGCGGGTTGAATAGCTTGTCAGTTTATTTCGGTTATAGATTGCGTACAATCTAGAACATTGAATGAGAATAAAAATTGAGTGGGAATAACAATTTTTCAACGACGATTGTCGTGATAGTAATTTAAAAAATGGTTGAGTTGGCACATAGCTTACTGTGTGTGTATTGACTGGACTACATTTCCATGGGTCTGCATTAGATATATATTTTTTAATTATTCGTTTTTTTTTTGTTTTTTTTTAATTGAGTATTTTTTTTAGGGTAGAATAAAGCCTGTTGAGTAAAAAAAAGTGGGTAATATAGGCATCTTTGAGTGATCTTCGAGTAAAATTCAAGTATCTCGAGGTCGGGCCGAGTGTCCTCTTTTTTTGGAAATCAAAATATGGTCACCCTAGTCTATGTTAAATATGTTACAGAGTTATTATGGAATTGTGTGATTCCACTTGTCCACATTAGAAGGCACAGTAGTGCCCCCAACTCATTTGGTGACCAAAGGTGAGTTGGATAGCATTGTTGCTAAGTTGCTATTAGTTTAGCGCCAAAGAGCAAACCATTTTCAATTGTTCTTTAGCACGTTGTGGCGAGGCCTGTGAGAGTGACCAGCTCACATTGTGTGCGTGTGTTCTGCAGGTACAATTATTGTTCATTATTATTTGTTCAGGCCAGTTGTAATTTGTCATCAGCAAAGCACGTTGTGGCTAGGCCTGTGAGAGTGACCAGCTTGAAAAGTCGAAACCATCCTCGTCTCCTGGAACTATTTTAAAACATAACGCAGAGTCCAGGAGTTCCACGCTCCAAATTGCAGCAGACAAAGAAAAAGGGGTTATATTGGTGCCATGACCCGGATCGGCAGTGAAGGTTTGAGGGGTAAGTGTAACGGGTACACGCAGGTCCGTTGTGGAGCGTGGAAACCTCCCTGCCGATTCCTTCATGTAAGGACGCTAGCGGCTGCGCCGTTGGCTCAAGCTTTATTGGCGCAATGGTTACCGTCCTTGCCTGCCGAGTGGAAGCGGCGTGGCGCGCGTGTTCGCATCCTGGCCTAGTCAGAGATGGGAACCGAATGCGGGGCGGCGCTGACACACCGGCTAATAGGGGTGTGACAAAATATCGAAATGGTGATATATCGTGATACTTTGTATCCAAAAAGGTTATCGGTATGCTCTTGTCAAGAATTGAGATATCATTATAAAAAGGTGTCAATTAAAAAAATAATAAAATAAAAAGGCTGTTATTGACGGTGCTCGACGCCCAATCCATTTAGACGGGTGACGTTTGTTCATTCAAAATCAGTGCATTCCCAGTCATTCAGTCCGATTTTTGGGGCATTTACAGGTCACTTGCTTTTCATTTTAGGGCATTTACAGGTAATTTCCTGTTGAGTTTGAGTCACTGCCTATTCATTTGGGTGATTCCCAGGTCAAATCCTGTTCTGTAACGCAAAATGAACAGCAAGTGACCCATAAATTACCCCAAAATCAACAGGAAGTAACTGAAAATCAATAGGTAAATGACCTTAAGTGGCCCAAAATTACTCATTGCCTGGCATTGGCTGTCATGGACGGCCATATACTTTCAATCCGTTTGAAGTGGGAGGGATGGCAGCGAATGAACGTCATTCGCTGCCTGTTATGAACGTGGGCTGAGAACCCTCAAAACAGGCACGAGAGATAATGAGGATATGAGTTTATTGTAGCAGCAGTTTATCGTTCACAGGGCTGTGGAGTCTGGCGTGAAGATTCCGGGCAAAGGTACCAATAACGAGAGGCGTAGGCAAGATCCTGGAACAAAGCAAAAAAGTCGATGATCAGTTGAGTCCACACAGAGAGATGCAAAACGCGAGAGGGCACTAACAGTAAACTGAAAGAGACGATCCAGCGACGTGGTGGAGCTCTGGCTGGCTTATATAGGCTGTTGATGATGATAGCTGCCGTCGCTCCACCCGTCAGGTGCTGATCCTAATTGATTGACAGACACTTGCCTGGCCCTGGGCCTGACACTGCCACCCTCCCAGTTCAAATGGATTGGACGTCTACTAGTGATAAACTCATTCCAATTCACAGCAGAAGCTTGTTTTTCTGTTTATTACAATGTATCGAAAATCGTTGTCACGCTATATCGTCAGAGCATCGTTTTGTATCGGAAATCGTATCGTGTCGTGAGGTACCAAGAGGTTCCCACTCCTACCGGCTACACATACAAGTTTTTGCCCAAAATAGCAACTTTTTTTTTTATTTAGTGCAAGTTTTCAACAGCTAATAAATCACTCAATTTTTACATCAGAAACTTAATACTTGAGGAAAGCATGCAGAATCATCTTAATTTTACTCAACAAAAGCAAATTTTGCATTTTCCCACATACAAACACCTGTGGTGACCCTTTGTTGTTTGACATAATTGACCCACCGTACTTATGTGTCCATTTGGCCGAGCGCGTTACCGGCTACGTCACAGTCACGTGACAGAGACACTTAATAGCCGTGCGCGTTCCGGCTGAGTTCAGAGTTCACGGGAGTTCAGAGAGCAGCAGCGTTACAGCGGCTGGACACAGCAATTCGAGCTAACAAGACTCTCAACATTTCATAATGCCACACACTGCTTATTTAGGTTGAATTCCGATGTCACTATTGCCTCAGCCGGCTATCTGGCCTTCGTCATTTTTAGACTAAAATGTTACATAAAACACGTAAATGCCGATCTTTTTTTTGTATGGACGCAAAAATGTCTAAATTACCTAAATGGCCTCTGCGCATATAGCTCAAATACCGCCAAATGTGGGCTTCACGAACGGATAAATCAGATCGCATTTACAAGACACGCCACTGGTAATCGCAATAATAGTCACCGAATGATTCTAAACTTTACCAGCGTGTGTCATATTGATGAAACCATAAGACTGTTTAGCGATTCTTTGATTTACCTCCTTGCTATTTATCTAATGAACAAAGTACATTAAGATTTGGACACAACGGGTTCTTGCTCGTGGAATCTTTGAACATAAAATTAAACGTCATTGATCACTGGGAGCCTCCGAGCAGTTAACTAGTTCCAATAAATGCCAGTGTAATTAAATCCTATGTCATTTTTATGGAAGCTAGCGCCAAGTATAAGGGCTTAGACGACTGTAGGCAAAAGACATTTACAAGCTTTTATAATGCAGGCTGGGTGTTGCCATTGTAGTGGTGCTTGAAGGAGCCTCTCCGAGGACAATAATCACCGCATTTCCTGGGTGCAAAGACTCTGGAAAACAATGAACAAGCCTGTAAATAAGCAGGCGCAGCTAGCATATTGCTGAATGTCAAGAGACTGATGAAGGGGGGAAGGAGTACCGTGAGTACTGTATTGCTATTTACGCTGGGATTCCCTTGGGCAAGATATACTATTCATTGCACTTTTGCATGGTGGCCAATTACAGTAGGTAAAAAGAAGAGGTTCATATACAGGGCTCCAGGTTGAGGGTAATTTATAAGCACGCACAGATACTTAGGTATTTAAATATATATGGATGAAGGGATCATTTTTCATCACCCCCTCAAGCCAAGCAGAACCAATCCAATAAAACAGCAGTGAGATTTCGATCATAATAAGGGAGCACAAAATTTTGTGGTAGCATTTACTTTTTAAATGGATCTGGGATACGTGTATTGCAGTTCATAGAGTTTGCATTTTTTCCAGTACTATCTTGCCAGAAGACAAATTTAGAGAGGGGTGAGTGTGTATTAGGGGTGTGACAATGCGTAGATAAGGTCATATACCGCGATACTTTGTAGCCCAAAAGGTTAATCGATATAATATTTTCCTGCCTTTTATTTATCATGAACCATGTTCGTCTTTGTTGTAAAGCACTTTGAGGATCCTTTTTCTAAAGGGCTGTATAAATACATTTGGTTGATTAAAGAATCGATATACGATCGTATCGACGCACGATCTTTTCGACATCCGACGTAAAATTTGACTCGCCGTTTGCTTCTACATCAGACGACATGCTGGAAGTACGCAGATTTTTGACAAAGCCGCAGTTTCTTTGTTTTGCCGGAAGACGGATGCACAGCTAATTTTCTTGTCAGAGAAATCAACTCTGGATCCAAAAAGGATAGTGCAGGTGGAGAGAAAAAAAGAAAAGGTGATGCTTACCATTGAAATGAACGTTCGCCAGTCTTTATAAGTTCAGGTGACAATTCTTATTGCCAAAGAAAGCGCCAGCTCCGTCAGGTTTCAAATCACTTTCCCATGAACTCGTCTAGTGTCCGCTGCTGTTGATGCCAAGATCGAAACAGAAAGTAAGGGGTAGGTTTACATGGTGACTCTCTGAAAATATGAAAAATTTCAAATTGGCATTTGTATGGGCCCGTCTCCAGTCGAACAATGTCGCAATTCCACATGAAAACGATCTAGTATTCATGTCAGGCCCTAGGGGGCAGTGCAGATTTACAAGGCGACAGCCCACTCGAAGCAATGGCATTTTTCTTTTGTTCAAAAAGGCATAAAAATGGACAAATTCAACATATTTAATTTAAAAATATTATTAAAACAGTAAATTAAAGCCGACATTCCGCCATATTTGCTGCTTTAATGTTTAGTAGCACCGCTGCGCACACCCAATGTGACGTGTACGAGTGCTGACGTTATCGGCGCGGTCTCGCGCCGCGGGAGCCTTTGATATGCCCCCCTCAACCCCTCACAATCGAATTCTTCCACTTTGGAGGCAGGATTTAGAATTTTTCCTCTTTGCCGATACAATATGCACGCGAGGCCACTCCACAACACAGTCATTGCGTCTTCGTGTCGCAGAGTCGCCATGTAAACTGCCTCTAAAATAGCACTCTCGTGCTCACCGACACGTCAGCCCCGCGGTGCATACAGGTACAGCAAAAAAAGTCCGCCACATTAGAACCCGATTCGTTACATTATTACATTTATTATTATTATTATTGCTATCAATATATTATTGTTATTCTGATCTTTATTCATAATGTATTTGTTTTGCTCTTTGTAATTGCTATTTACAATATATTCTTATGGGAAAATCCTGCTCGACATCCGACCATTTCGACTTACAAACAAGCTGCTGGAACGTATTAACTTCGTATGGAGCGGTACCACTGTATTGTTTTGAAAAGGTGTCACCAGAGTCTTTTGTGGGCATTTCCAGGTCAGTTCTTACAGTTTATTTCCTGTTGATTTTGAGTCACTTCCTTTTCATTTGGGGACATTCTTGAGTCACCTCCTTCTCAGTAACCCAAAATCAACAAGAAGAGACCTGTAAATGCCCCTAATTCAACAGGAGGTGACCTGAAATGCCCTGAAATGAATTTATTGCTTGCCACTGACGTCTATAAACGCCCAATCCTTTACATGGGAGGTGCATGGTAGGTCGATTGAGCACTGTAGATTGTTCTTAGATGGAAATGTGAATATGTTTTTGTCTACGTGTGGGGGGCATATGGGGGGACAACATGTTGATGACCCCGAAACGCAGTGTCAGCAATAAAATTCCCTTACAAGAATATTTATAATAATAAGTTGACAATGAGCGTTTTTTGTTTCCCATCATTCTTGAGGGGAATTCTAAATCAGGCTGCTTAAGCAATACGTTTCGGCAAGATCATCATCCATTAAATATGGTACGCCCGCCGGTGTTTGTGCCAATGTAGTTACCCCAGTTAAAAATTGTATCCCCTGGGCGGAGCCATATGGAGGTAAATTTGTGTCTTTATTATTCAATCCAAAAAAAAGTTGCTTCAATAAAAAAATTTCTAAAAAGTTGCTTCAATCAAAATATATTTTTTCAATCAAAAAAAAGTTTAAAAAAAAAAAAAAAAGTGCTTCAATTAAAAGAAAAATGTTTTCGAATGGCGGCACGGTGGCTGAGTGGTTAGCACGTCTGCCTCACAGTTCTAAGATCAAGGGTTCAATCCCGGGCTTCGGCCTTCCTGTGTGGAGTTTGCATGTTCTCCCCGTGCCTGCGGGGGTTTCCTCCGGGAACTCCGGTTTCCTCCCACATCCCAAAAACATGCATGGTAGGCTGATTGAACACTCTAAATTGTCCGTAGGTATGAGTGTGCACGTGAATGGTTGTATGTCTCCTTGTGCCCTGCAATTGGCTGGCAACCAGTTCAGGGTGTCCCCTGCCTACTGCCCCGAGTTAGCTGGGATAGGCTCCAGCACCTCTGCGACCCTCGTGAGGAAAAGCGGCATGGAAAATGAATGAATGAATGTTTTCGAATGCAAAAATAATTTTGAAACAAAAAAAAATGCATGTGAAAGCTAGTTTTCTTTGATGGAATTTGATTGGAAGTATATTTGGTTGAAGTAATGTTGATTTGTGTTTGGGCCTAATTTTTTTTTTTTTTTTTTTAATTATATGCAAAGCAAATGACCGTCTAAGGTGCTAGTCACATGATCTGTTTGAAAAATAATTTTGACCCACTATAAAAATATTTTTTTGTTCATTTAATTCATTTTTGTTGCAGTTTTATTGCTTTACAACTTTTATATCTATAGGAAAGTCAATTTCATGCAATGACACATTTCGGCCACCAGGGGGGCCTGGCCCCCTTGCCCCTCCCTTAAAATCTGCTTCTGTATATGTGCCCTGGCTGGCAATCATTTCACAGTGTACCCTGCCTACTACCCATGGTCTGGTGGCATAGGCCCCTGAACCGTCGTGGGGATAAATGGTAAATATAAAGAATGCTCTAAGAAGTCATAGTATGTTTTCTCGAAGTTGACCCTGTTGATTTCAAGAATCTCTGAACTGCATGTTTTGAAGACAATGGCTACGTTGGCGTGGACAAAATTTCCTTAATCCGATCAGTTTTTGGATTAAATGACGATCGCATGCACCGTTTTGATGGACACTAAAAATATTGATCCGATTAGGACTTACGTGTTCATATATCACACATCGCAAGGTATTTTAACATGCGCAGAAAGAGGTGGTTAGTAACGTGTTACATTTACTCCATTACATTTACTTGAGTAACTTTTTGAGAAAAATGTACTTCTAAGAGTAGTTTAACAAAGCCATACTTTTTACTTTTACTTGCCGCTACTTTGGATGACACTAGTCGTTACATTATTCCTCTTTACTCTACATGTTACTCTCTTTTTTTTTTTCCGCCAGCGATGCCAAGAGTAGCTCTACCAGTTTCACCAATGAGACGACACAACAATAACCATATGACTCCGTTATACCAATCTTTCATTCATTCCAATTTCACTATTATAATCTCCATTAGACAGCACTCATGCTCTTTGGACGAATGATACTTCATTTCTGTATTTTTTTTTTTTTTTTTTGTATTCCTTTGGCTTAATGTGGTTATGCAATAGGTTATTGTGCAGTATTATTAATAACCATTCATATAGACTATATAGAACTTTTTTTCTCAGCACAAGGTTAAAAAAAAAAATTAACATCATGAGCAGTTACTCACAAAGTTACTCATTACTTGAGTATTCTTTTCACCAAATACCTTTGTACTTGTACTAGAGTACATTTTTTTTGATGACCATTTTTACTTTTCTTGAGTAAGTAACGATACTCGAGTACAATTTTTGGCTACTCTACCCACCTCTCTGTGCAGATGGATGCTGCCGTCATGTGGTGTCTTAATGATGTTAAATACGGTAAGAAACTACTTGTTTTTTTTTTAAAGATTTATCGTAAATTTGCATTTCTTTTATTTTTTTTAAACGGTAGCAACGTAGTGGACACATTTATAAAAAACTATGTTTGCTAAAATGTTAAGTTACAAAAACTTACCATTTGCATTCGAATACATTTTCTCTTCTACATGAATTAATAGATCTAAAGCAGTTTTTCCCACGCAACAAAATAAATTAAGCCTCTACTGTTTTTGTGCTATGACAACAAAAGCACATGAACGGGTGGTACTCGTAATTAACAATTAGCAAATGGTAAGGATCTTCCTTCCCAGAGCATGTAAAGGCAGCATGACCACATATATCGGAAATAGTAGAAGCCGTACTAACTTTCATGTCAACAAAACATCATTCTGTCCATTTTGATATTACATATTGTTTTGCGTTATTTTATGCATTCTCTCCGTTTTTCTTCTATCAAGTCTTTCAACACTTGTAAAATCGTTGAAAGTCTTAGGCAATGTGTTCATCTCAGATACAGACCAGATTATAACAGATACGCCTATGTTGACGTCACAGACATTCATGGTAAAGACTGAAGGAATCTGACCTTTTAGCCAGATTGCCGGAACCACGCCAGATGAACCGCCAGACCCGCGGTGGCGCAGCGCCAACGATCCGGGCCGGTGAGATCCGGCCAAAAGGCCAAACTCCGCTCGTTCACCTTAGTCCTAACCCCTTGTACTGACTCCTTTTTGAAAGCTGGAAAAAGGCTTCGAAGCACAAGTTGACAATTTATTCAGGTCGACAGCGATCATACAGCACAGAGGGACCCAGGCGAGGATTCAGGGTTACCATATCACAAGTCAACACAAGGTTCCTGAGAAAAAAATGACAATGCTTAGTTAAACATTCAGTCTTTTGAAGGCTCTTGCGGGGTGGGCCGTGGGCAGGAAGGAGGGTGTGTTTGGGCTTTGTTTGTGATTATTGTCTGTTTGTGAATTGGACAGGAGGGTTCGGGAGTTACTGTTGTTAGGGCAATGAGGGTTGTGGATTTTGGCACTTCAGCATCGAAGGGGCTCCTGGAGTCTTGTCAGTTGTGTTATCAGTTGGATATCTGGCTTTATCCGGCATTCCTTGTGTTGGGACAGGGCGTCCCGCCTTATGTTCTGGACTGTCCAGGAGATCTGATTGCGAGGGTTGGTAGTGCAGACGTGGGCTTGTAGATGTCAGCGTCAATCTTGCTTGTCAGCTGCATGACGCACACGTTGGGCTTCCGTGATAAGAAGGTGTCATGTATCTCTTATGCCCTATATTCAGCTAGTTTTCCTTAAACTATGGTATAAGTGCTATTTATTTTATATTAGGTGTGTTAGAGTAATCCAAACAGTAAATACGAGAAACAATACTATTCCCTGATTGATTATATTAAGTGTGTTAGAATAATGCAAACAGTTTGACAGTGCCTACGAGAAAAAGTACAATCTCATTCAAGACTCAATTTTGGAATAAAATGATTTTATGTGCGCCGATCGGACTGTTTACATAAACCAACAATTTCATTCGGAATACAATCTTGATCAGAATGGGCTGGATTATTCCGTATAGGGTGTGCACATGAAGCATTTTTATTCCGATCAGGTTTTTAATCTGAATAAAGGTATCCGTGCGAACATAGACAATGTTTGATACCTGACTGGCGTTCCTTTGAAATGGTAAACGGTCATCATGGTTTTCATTTCCGGTCCTGGAGCAGTTAAGAGAGAACAGCTAGCTAATTGCCACCCAAATCAACACTAATGAATCCATTTTTTTTGCAGTTACTCGCGATTGAATGAGAGTGAGACATAGCAGCAGTGCCACTGGAGGCAGATGATCTTCTTGGGGGTCATTAACTCATTCCCTGGCTTTTATTGGCTTTCTAATGGATGTGGTTACAGTGTATGAGGACACTGATTACCTCCCATTGGCGATGGAGACTACAAGTGTGTATCCAGGCTGTTGCATGCGTGCACACACTTGTGTAGGCGTGTAGCCGCCCCAGAGGTCTCTCCGGTTGAAGGAGGCAGACAAGCAGGGAACACATAAGAAAGCGGGCCGGCTAAACACTTCCCTCCTACCAGCATCTCCCAGGAGACAAAAACAACAGGACCGCGGTGCTCAGCTCATGGAAAATTCTGTTCAGTTGATAGGCCCATCTTACACTAGTAAAGCTCCGGCAATGCTCCTGATGCTGCTAAAGGTAAAAGGCATAAAAAGGTACACACAGCACAAAGCGGGGAATATGAAGTGCTGTGAACAAACTAAAATATTTACTGCGTGAGAGCGCAACGATGGTGAGACAGAGAAAACCTAAGACCAGGGAACATATCGCCGCACTGTGACTTTTGTTTATAGTGTCTTACATTGGCAGCAGATTGCATGAATCCAACAAAATGAATGTGTCATTTACAGACATTGCAGCCTAATCATGCCCATCACTGACTTGAGGTTTTTTTTCTGATTTTAGCAAAAGGTAGTTAGACACTGCCAACAATCTGACTATTAGTAGAGCAATTCTAAAGACAAATGATAACACTTATCGTAACGGCGGAGTGGGTGCGTGTAAAGTGTTTTACTTTTGATAAAAAATCAATTGAAATGAGTCTCAGAATGGTGGTTTTATAAAAGCGTTCATTGTTCGTGTCAACCATAACATACATTTAAAAATGAAAGAAATTATTATGAATTTATTTGTTGTGGATTATGCACCAGTGGAATGAAGAAGTATCTGAACCTTTTGGAATTCCTCACATTTCTCCATAAAATCACCATCAAATGTGATCTGAGCTTTGTCAAAACCACACAGATGAAAATACAGTGTCTACTTTAACTAAAACCACCTAAAGATTTATAGGCTTTCATATTTTGATGAGGATAGTATGCAAACAATGACAGAAGGGGGAAAAATAAGTAAGTGAACAATCACATTTAATGACATGACACTGTCATAGGCATTAATGAATGCTTATTCATCCATCCATTAGCATGAATGCTTATGACAGATGTCATTAAGTGTCATCCGGCAAATATTGTCACTAACTCCATTTATGTCCAGCTTGGATATTTTACATCCATTCAAAAGTGAGATCATTTGCCGGATGACACTAAGGCAAGGTTCAGAGTACAGGTCTTAATGCACAAATCCCATTTTTTGTTGTTTTTCCAACTCCAGTGAAGTATTAACTTGAGGGTCTGAACGGGACAAGTCGCATACAAGTGGACCATTTCAAACCCAATCTGGGTCACTTTCGTATGTGGCTTAAATCTGATCTGGGCCACATTTTTCCAGAATGTGTGAACTGCCAAGTCTCCCAAATCCGAATTCATGCAGCAATTACGTCAGCAAAGAGTGAGAGCGGCAGTCAGCGATTTCGTTGTACATTTGCGTTAGCGCCTAGCTTGAACTCAGCTTTTGCGCAGTAGGCGGGCTTGACCACAGACATAAAAGAATAAAATGAAGAAAAGGATAAGCCTGCTAATGCTCATTTTTTTCTCTGTGCACCATAGGAGCAATATTTCAGTATTGCTTACATGGCCGAGTCGGGGCAAACTGATGCGTTCTATGTGTCCATATAAACTTTGAATATAAGACTAAACAGGGATTATTATGTCTCTCATTTGTGTCCTCTTTTTGGAAATCAAAGCATGACCACCCTTGAATGTCGTACAAGCTATGCAGTCATTTGTTTTGATGCTTCTGCGAATGCGGGTCAGTTTGCTCAGCACATGTCGGACTGCAAGTTAGTGCGCATGCATAATACTTGAATGGGCTCAATGGGCAAAGGCAGTCTGAACGGGCGCGTCATAAAAAAAAAATAGGGCTGTCAAAATTATCGCGTTAACGGGCGGTAATTCATTTTTTAAAATAATCACGTTAAAATATTTGATGCAACTAATGCACATGCCCCGCTCATACAGACTAAAATGACAGTACAGTGTTATGTCCGCTTGTTATTTGTTTTTTGGTGTTTGGCGCCCTCTGCTGGCGTTTGGGTCCAACTGATTTTATGGGTTAGTACCATGAGTGAGCATGGTGTAATTATTGACATCAACAATGGCGAGCTACTAGTTTATTTTTTTGATTGAAAATTTTTACAAATTTTAATAAAATGAAAAGATTAAGAGGGGTTTTAAGACAAAATTTCTATAACTTGTACCAACATTTATCTTGTAAGAACTAAAAGTCTTTCTATCCATGGATCGCTTTAAGAGAATGTTAATATTGTTAATGCCATCTTGTTGATTTATTGTTATAATAAACAAATACAGTACTTATGTACCATATGTTGAATGTATATATCCGTCTTGTGTCTCATCGTTCCATTCCAACAATAATTTACAGAAAAATATGGCATATTTTAGAGATGGTTTGAATTGTGATTAATTACGATTAATTAATTTTTAAGCTGTAATTAACTCGATTAAAAATTTTAATCGTTTGACAGCCCTAAAAAAAAGTATATGACAAAAATCGGAATTGTGCATCAAGACCTGCTGTATGAACCTAGCCTAATTAACCTATTCATGCCAAATTTGGCGGGTGGCGGCTTATAGTCAGATGCACCTTATCGTCTGAAAATTACAGTAATAATATTTTGTAGTAACACCACTCTTACTTGAGTAGAACTTCTGTTACACAATCAGAAAAAAATGGCCATTTCTCTCTCTGGACTTCAGAAATGATTACAGAAAAGTACTGTCCGCCAACTCATTCACCACAATTAAAATGGCAGGTTATAATAGAGAAAGAAATTGACACTACACTGTGTTCCTAGATAAGATTAAAGCCATTTTAATGATAATATGCTGGAATATAATATAATAATTCAACATCAAACACATGGTAGTCAGTTTCTTGACTGTAAGTGATGGAGAGTTCCACCGGCGGGTTTGAATTTTTATAAGGAAGGATTCAGTAGGGGAGCAACTTTCTCAGTTAGCTTCAGCGCCCAAGATACTGGCACTGGCATACACACAGTGCCAACGGGCCTTCCACCTTGTGTGACAGCCGTGAGCATGCATTAAAAAAGTTAAGCTAACAGTGTCAGGGAAAGTGCCATAGCTGCTTGACTGACATTTGTTTAGAAAAATAAATTGAGCTCGGTTGATGTACGTGCACGGGTGGCGGCGAATGTGCGTCATGAACGGGTTTCTGCAGCAATGTGAAGATTTACATATTCATTACAGTCAAAAGTATAAGAAGACAGCAGCGTAAGGGATGTAAATCCAGCTGCCTGTGAGAGTATTTTTATTTGTGGAATGTTGCTTCCAACCATCCACCGGCGCGTGAATTAGTAAGACCTACAGTGGGTTAAGATGCAGAAACCGAGGCTGATGTAGCAGACTGTTGATGTCTACATATTGTATGTTTATTTGCAAAGGTAGTGTTGCTTGCAATTTCATAACAGAGCTAAACATTTCTTAAGTGATTGTTTACGGTTTCTATTATCATTATTATCTGTTCTTCATCAGTTGATGCAAGCATTTACACCCCATTAAAATGTGTTGAATTCAACCGAAGAGCTGTCTTAGCAGAGCCCCCGCAACATTTCCAATAACCAGTTCAGAGGTTGAATTCTCATCACGTAAGTCAAAGGAATTCATATTATACAGTATATCTAAATGAGATGCAGACAGTGTTATGTGTTAGAAGCGTGCTATAACTAAACATTTGAAAACAACTCATTGATTGATTAGTACGAGTCTCCGTCCCTCTCCGGGGCCCCGGCGGCTGTCGCTGCCCCTCTGCTTGTGGGATCGTCGACGGGGGCCAGTGTGGTCTGGGGTGGGGCTTGTTTCCCCTGCCGGTGGGGTGGATATCCCCTGGTCTCCGGCGCTCGGTGCGGCGCCTGTCCGGGGTGGGGGCTTGGGCAGCTGTGGGGCGCTGGGGGTAGTCTGGGGCAGGTGTTGATCGGGGCCCTGGCGCTTTCCCCGCCCTGCGGCCGGTGGTTCAGGCGGCCGGGGCCACGCCCTCGGGAGCCTGCCTCTTAATTCATGCACTCATCACTTTATTTATTACTTAATGCATCACACACCAAGGTTGCGGGATGGATGGGACCTGTTTGGGGGGTGGGGGGGTGACACCACGGTTGCCTCCTCATGACAGGCCCCGTCATTCCCGCACCTCTTTTAATGTACACCACACATCATACTCCACGGGGGAGCTCCAGCAAGGGGTGGTGGGACGGGCGGCTGGGTTGAACCTCCATGCAGGGGTCCCACTGCCCTAAGCCGAGCTCTCCTATTTTGATGCATACACTGCACTACCCTCGCCCCACAATCCCATCACGGTGCTTGGTAATGGCTGCCAGTCGGGGACCTGGCAGCCACAGTAATAGGGTGGTAGGTGGGTTCCACACTTTTTCTCTATGGCGTGACTCTATGGCGTGACTCCCATGGTATGGCTTCCTCTCTGCCAGGGCTGCCGGCTGGGGGGGCTGCAGCTCTTGGGCTGGGTGTGCTGGCGGGGGGGCGGGGGGGGCTTGGTGCGTCCCCTCTTCCCATCCCTGAAGGTCGGTTGATGGGAATGCAGGTGGCCCGGGGGACCACCCTGCATCCCTGGGGATGGCGTTAGCCCAATTGCTGGGCTGCGGGAGGAGGATGGGCTGCGTTGGCTAGCCCCCCGACCCCCCCCCCCCCACCCGCCAGATTGGCTGGGGAAGAGCCGGGGCCCTGGGGTGGCACCCACACGGCATCTCCATTCACATATTAGATGGGACTCATGCATGACTATGTGAAATTAGACACACTCAAGTAGGTATCCTCAGTGTCAGGATTAGCGAAGAGACAGCATAGAATAGGATGCCAACATACACTTGTAAGGAATTCACATAAATACTGGGTTCTAGACCACATGGATGATTTAGGTACACACTCCTTCCAACCACTTATCTCTCAGACCCCCCACACCCCCCTTTCCTTGGTTATCAGGTCTCCCACATGGTGTCAAACGGAAATACAACTAGCTAACGATAGCTCCAACAAATTCATAGTTAGTTAGTCTATTAACTCATTCACTCCAGGCCATTTTCACTGGAGCAAGGCTCTTTGCTCCCGGCCGTTTTACTGGATTTTGACTGATTTTGAAAGGTCCACAGAAAATTCTGTTCTATTGCTATATAAACATGGAACCCACCAAAAGAAAGATTAAACTCGTTTCTTTCAGCAGAAAAAAAAGTTCATATCTTTTTCCATTCTTTAGAAATCAGCATTAGAAAATAGCTTAGTATGAGCAGTTTTCCAATTTCTGATGAAAAAACAGAGGAATTGAGCTTTTTGTAAAAGCATACATTTCAAACATAACTTTGACTTATACACAGCTACTTCTTGCTTTAGTTACATCCCAAACATCTGAAAAATGTTTTCCTTTTACAAAATAAGATAAACAACAAGACAAATAGAGCTTTTGATAGCAAAGCAACAATTTATTTACACATAACTAACTGAAAGATGACGCTGTTCTGGCCGCAACAACCGGTTAAACTTTTCCGTCATCGCCGTGTCTCATAAAGTTGAATTTTTTTTAGTCTTTGTGGGCTCTGCTCGCGAGCAGCACAAACTCAAAGACATCGTCCGCTGCCCTAGTGTCCCTAGTCGTTCTGCACTGTCGTCCAGCGCCTGGCATCCCGGACGTCCTACCGGATGTTCTGCTCGGTCGTCTGCCGCCCGGCATCCATTCGGTCGTCTTCTGCTGGGGCTCGGCCGTGCGGCTTGGCCGTTCGTTGCTGTTGAATCGGGTTGCGGGTCTTACTAAATGCGCTACTGCCCTCCAGTGGCCAGTTTTATTTCTTTAAAATGGATTTTCAGCTCTGTGCTTTGGAGTTAAATTGAATCACGATCCAAAGATGTCTTTTTTGAAGAAAAAAAAGGAAAACTGACACTGAACACTGACACTGAAACAATTAATTAAACAATTAATAATAGAACATATTTAAATATAATAATAATGGGCAATTTTAATATCCACTTAGACAATATCAACCTGCCTCTCACCAAGAAATTTAATTCCTGTTTAGAAAGTTTTGGCTGTCAGCAATATATCACCTTCCCCACACACTCAAAAGGACACATCCTGGACTTAATCTGCTGCTCAGGCGTCACCCCCTTGAACCTCACAGCCAATCAACTCCCAATTACTGACCATTTTCTCATATCATTCACAGTCAGTCTCACCCTATCCATCCCAAAAATATCGCGCCTTATCACATTCCGGAATTTGAGGAATATCACCCCAGCCACCCTCATCTCCAGTATCCACTCCTCCTGTCTTTCCGAATTCCATAATCTAGCCAACCCCGAAGATCTGGCTTCCCATTACAATAAAGGACTTGCCAACATTCTCAATACCCTCGCCCCACTGAAAACCCGATCCGTCCGCTTCACTATTTCTGCCCCTTGGTTCACTCCCACTCTACGTCACATGAAGGCTAACGGTCGTCGGCTGGAACGCCTCTCCCGGAAAACAGGTCTAACTATCCATAAAGAAATGTACAAAAACCACATATCAGCCTACAAGGCTTCAATTATCAAGGCCAAAACCCTCTACTATTCCAGACTAATCACCACCAGTCAAAGCAGCACCAAAACTCTCTTCTCACTCCTCAACAACATCACCCAACCCAAAGATTCCCTTCCCCCTCACTGTTACAGTGCCTCCTTTTGCGGCTCTATTATGAAATTTTTCACTGAAAAAGTTAAGAACATTCATGATGACCTTGCATCAACCCCCAATCCCAGCATATCTTCCGACTGGCACCCGTCCCCACACCCATTCTCCTCCTTCCACCTCCCCACCCCATTTGAGATTGCCGAACTCATCCGGAAATCCAGTCCATCCACCTGCCATCTGGACCCCATGCCCACTCAACTAGTTATAAACTCTGCTCACCCTCCCTGGTCCCGTTCATCTCTGCTATCATCCACTCATCCCTCACCTCTGGAATTGTACCCGCTTCTTTCAAAACTGCAGCCGTTGCACCAATCCTCAAGAAACCTGGTGCCGACCACTCCGACTTCAATAACTTCTGCCCCATATCCAACCTCCCTTTCATTTCCAAAATCCTCGAAAGAACAGTCGCCTCACAACTCCACTCTCACTTATCCCAGAATAACCTTTATGAACAGTTTCAATCTGGTTTCCGCCCACTACACAGCACTGAAACAGCACTCGTTAAAATAACCAATGACCTCCTCATGGCAGCTGATTCTGGCCTGCTCTCCATCCTCATCCTCCTAGACCTATCTGCAGCCTTTGATGCAATTAGTCACACCACACTCCTCCACCGGCTTTCCACTATTGGCATCACCTCCACCCCGTTGAACTGGTTTTCTTCCTATCTATCTGAGCGCAGTCAATATATCCAACTGAAGTCATTTAAATCCAGACCCTCCCCTGTAACCTCCGGTGTGCCTCAGGGCTATGTCCTATTCTTCATCATATACCTGTTACGTTTCTGGGTGAGCGGGGGACCCAAGCGCAGAGAGGGAAGACAAGGTGGCAGTGGTAACAATTGTTTATTGCTGTATGTGAAGGCAGTCTCTGTCCAGATAGTCAGGCGGGCGATTAGTGTGTAATCAGGTGAGCTGTGAAGGCAGGTGAGCTGTGAAGGCAGGAGAGCAGTGCAGGATCTGTGAACAAAGGTAACACGAGCGAAAGCAAGGCAGTACAGATTTCTGGAATTTTCAAGGGCTAGTGTCACAAACTCGTCAAGTAGAGTAGTTGATCTGGCGATGAAGTGATGCCAGGGACTGGCTTAAGTAGGCTGCTAACGATGACCGACCGCACCTGGTCCCAGGCTCACCCATCTGCCCAATCCTGCAATCAAGACACACGCACGCACACACACACACACACACACACACACAACCAGGGAGGTGGAGCAGGGCTCAGGGGACGGAGGCCCTAACAATACCTACTCCCCCTTGGCAATATTTTTCGTAAATTCAACATCCAATTTCACTGCTATGCCGACGACACCCAACTCTACCTCACTTCTGAACCCTCCTCCTCTCACCCGCCCTCATCTTTGACTGACTGTATCACTGAAATAAAAATCTGGTTTACCCACAATTTCCTAAAACTTAACAGAAATAAAACTGAGGTGCTCCTCGTTGGTGCTAAATTCACCATCTCAAAAAACCATAACATATCCATTACCATTGAATACTCCACTGTTTCACCCTCCCCCCAAGTCAAGAGCCTAGGAGTAATCCTCGACAACACACTTTCCTTTCAATCGCACATCAATAACATTACCCGGATTGCCCACTTTCACCTACGCACCATGAATCGCCTCCGCCCTTCCCTCACACCACATTCTGCTGCAATCCCGGTTCACAGCCTTGTCACTTCCCGTCTGGACTACTGCAACTCCCTCCTCTTCGGCCTCCCTCGTAAAACTCTCCATAAACTCCAACTGGTCCAGAATTCAGCTGCCCGCATCATAACCCGTATCCCGTCCATCCACCACATCACTTCAGTCCTCCAACAGCTTCACTGGCTCCCGGTCCACTTTCGAACACAGTTCAAAGTTCTCCTCCTCACATCCAAGGCCATCCATAACCTCTCCCCTCCATACCTGTCTGATCTCATTCATGTTACTACTCCCTCCTGTGCCCTTAGATCCTCCTCCTCCATTCAACTGTCTGTCCCCACCGCTCACCTTAGCACCATGGGGGAGCCGAGCCGACTTTGGAATTCACTCCCACCCGATCTCAGGAACACAGATTCCCTCCCCCTTTTTCAAACAAAACTCAAAACTCACCTGTTTAGACTACCCTATACATAATAAGCACTTAGTTCTGGTCTTCTTAACTGCCCCTATATCTCTTTTAGTATTTTAAATTTCCTCATATGTTATATACTTTCATTTTGTCTCTTTTAATATTTTTAAATGTTTGTACGGTGACCTTGAGTGCCAGAAAGGCGCCTTTAAATAAAATGTATTAATATTGTTATTATTTATACATTTTGGGGAGCAAGTGAGTTAATATGTTGTTGTTTGTGCTTTTTCTGTCTCTCTCTCCCTTTTTTTCTTTTGTTCCCCCATAACCCCTTCCTGTTCGCTGCTTTCTCCTAATAAAAGAGGTACGCTGAATGATCACAATGGATGTCACATTAAAAATGTTCAGATAAATCGGACACTCAGATCTCCATTCTCCGTGTGAAGCATTTGCAGAGGACAGGACAAAAAAAAAAAGTTTTTGGAAAAAAAAAGTTTGTTCTACTTTTCACTGGCAATTATCATATATTAATGAAAATAGATTCAATTTGTTTGGCAATTTGTGCCAACAAATGCACAAAAGAGAGAAAACGCTGATTACTTCGGAAGTCGTCGGCAGTGTTCAAACAATATGTTCAATATGGAAATAAATCATTTCAATTTAATTCCATAAAATTCCAATTCGAATCAAAAACATGAGATTTCTGGGTGACTGTAGCATTGGTCACATGGTCTCATCCGAAGCTTAAAACAAATGTTGCTGTGCGGATTTGAATAATGAATGAAATATGTTAACATAAACATCATTGTATTTCTATTTCAGTACAACATCTTCATAAGCACCTCTTAATGTGTAATTTATGAGACAGAAATGCGGAAATGTTTTTTATAAGTGTTACTAATGGATAGAGTTGGTGTGGTCAACAATGTGTGATTAATGTTTAGAAATTCCACCAAACAAACATCAGCAAAGACGGTCAAGATAAACTTGGCTGTTGCCGTGGTGATGAGGTCCGACTGGCAGTCATGACAATGACTCTCCTAATGAGTGCATGTTCACCAAGAAATATTACAGAGGACATTTTCATTAGTTCTCCAAGTGTATGCTGGCAGCAACATGGAAAGTGTTTTAAGTAACAAAAACAAAACAAAAAAATGGTCCAAAACATCCTTTTTCCATCGCAACCTCTGTGGGCTCCTTTTATTAAAGAGTGTGAAGTATTTTATTTTTGAAAGTGAAAGTACAAACAAAATGGCAAAAATAGCGTGGGAGAAACAACAGCAAAACAGACTAGGGCTGTTCAATTTTGTCCAAAAGAAAATCCCGATAATTTTCTCTCAAATCCGATTTTCTCGATATTGATTACGATTTCTTGGCATAATTAAAATAATTCAAAAGAAAGTATTTGGAATGTCCTCTTTTTAAACTTTTTTTTTTTCCTTATTATAACGGAAAGTACCAGTGAATTTAACTCCATTAATACACTGAAGGAATCTGACCTTTTAGCCAGATTGCCGGAATCCCACTAGCCGAACTGGCACTGGCCATGTCCGACGACCCTGGCCGCTGAGACTCCGACGACCCTGGCCGCTGAGACACCGACAACCCGGCCAAAAGGCCAAATTCCGCACGTTCACCTTAGTCTTAACCCTTGTAATGAAAATGTCTGCTTCGCACTTCCGGTCCGGTCGAGTGGCAGTGTATTAGCAGTGTATTGACGACGATAAAACTACGAAATCAAGCCAGAGCAACCCATGGAATCTTCAAAAATTGATTCAGCACGACCTAGATGACACGTAGATGAGATTGGATGGCAGTTCGTGTCACTTCGTTGATCATTCGTGGACAAAATTATTAACAACGGTCAGCCTGTGTTAACGTGAGGAATGGATTGATACTACGGCCATTAGTGACCAAAATGTGGTGAAATTACAAGTTATATTACATTTGCCGACTGCAGAAGGGCTGACATGGATTGTTTTGTTACAAGGAAATGCTACAAGGTTATGTACATATGATGTAAACACAAATAGTATGTCATTCTTTTTTTTATTGCAGGCATTGATCGCAATAAAACATTTAGACATGATTCAATTTCTTGTTTTATTTAAAACGATTGGTGCACTCCAAAACAGGTCAATAAATCACATTTATAAAAGTATTGCAAAAATAGCATACGAGAATGTGATATCAGACCGCAGAGCTCCGGAGCCTTGTGAACAAATAGCGACATCACGGAGGCCCTCGGCGGCATTTAGATGTGCTTTTTTCCCGTCCTCGGTAATTCCAGCTCCAATAGCATATATTTAAAGATGCTACCGTTCACAAGTTCGTAGTTAACGATATATGTTCGATATATGTCCATCAACGTACAAGTCAAGTTGTCTTCTCTTTTATAACAGCATTTCCCAGCTGTAAACAAACGAATAAAAACTTGTAACACTTGGATTTATGCGGTGCATTCAAACACGATTAGCAACAGGCGGCTAGCAGCAGTAGCAGAAGCTAGTTGTTGTAAAAATGATAAATTTTCGTAATTACAATCATCATCGTAATATCAATAGCAAAGGCAACAAGTCGTTTCATGCGCCAGATTTTAGGTTTCGTATTTTTAGAGCACATTACCTTCCATAACAGCGGGGGCATGACTGCAGGAGCTGTCAGTTTTGTACATCTCCTTCCCTCCCACCTGTATGACGAGTACGAGCACCCATGGTTTGGAAATCGACATGGTACGAAGCATGGAGGCCTTGGCTTGGTTCTCCACCCGCCTACATCAAAATAACATTCCCGGGATCTTGTGTAAAGACCTTCCAACTTCGATTCCACCGCCATTGACTTCAACGGTAAACAGGCGGAAACGGAAGGGGAAGGAAGACATAAGGAAGTAAACCGGAAGTACCTTGGAAACTTGTCTATACACAGGCGACAATCTAGTCCACCAATTGGATGACGCGCTGGCACACCGGGTGCACCAATAAGAACCTCGCGTTGATGTGTCAATCACGGTGCTGCCGCCAGACCACGTTGACGCTACAATATTCTGACTGAATAGCCAACGACGTCATGCATTAAGAGAGACAACAGCTAATTAATATGCCACCCTGTGGTCTGGGGTGTGAATTGCAACCTGTCAAAATAACGGACGGACTTCAGTTTTTTCCGTCACCGTTTTAAAAAACCGGTCAACGACGGAAAATATTCGGTTAACGCGACCCCTGATTAAGTGTGTTAAAGTAATACAAACAGTCAATCTGGAAATATGAGAAAAGATGCGATTCCCTTCAACACACAGAACAATCCGTTGGGATTAAGAACATTTTATTTATACAACAGACTCCAGCCATGTTGTTAATTAAAGTGATAATGAAAGAAGAAAGTGCTCATATCATTTGAAACGAAATCAAACATGAGAAAAGGTAGTCAATCTGGAAACCAAATGGTTTGTCAGCAAGTCAGTCAGCCAACCAGCTAGCCAGCCAGTCAGTCGACCAAGTCAACCAGGTGAAGTAGGTAGACAACCAGGCTCAGAGTGATGTGCTGGCACATTTCTCTCTGGTCTTACATAAATTAATGATTAGTGCAAAACTGTCACTCAGTAATAACAATATGCAAGGTGGCAATCACCTTGTCTAAACAAGCACAAATATGCAGCCCAGTGAAGGTAACAAACACACTGATCCCTTAGTTTTACGAGAGATGTCGGGTCAAACATTAATGGGCAGTAATTAAAGTAACTAATTACAGTTACAAATTACTTCTCCCCAAAAAATAATTGCATTAGTAACTATGTTACCTGAATGTAAGAGTAATTAATTACTTGGCAAAGTAACTGGTGTTACCTTTCATGGTTTTTTTTTTCTCTTTTTACATTAAAAAAGATAAATAAATAAATAAATAAATAAATAAATATTGTAATCTTTGCTACGTTTGGAAGTCATCTAATTTTCAAGTCAAGATTTTGCCAATTTAGAAGTATTTTAGATAAAAAGTTACCTAGGTTTGCCAGGAAAGTTCTCTAGAACAGAGCCTTCCTGAGAAGTTTACTGTTTTAAGATGGCGGCTGTTGACTAAGCCAGCGAGTCTATCATTTCGCATCTAGTTCTCTATACTAATGCCGCCGTGTCTGCCATTTCACATCGAGTTCTATATACCGTGGCATCATTGGGGCGTAGTTTGTAGGATATCGGCTACAGTCAGATATTATTGGAGCCACCTAGCGTCGCGTTTGTAACGGCGTCACAACTCCCTTCCCTCCTCCCCACTCCCGTGCTGCTCTCTCGTCTCCATGAGAATGTGTGTCTGACTTTTTTCACACCATTCAACCAAAGTAGTAACGCACACCCTTACATCCTTAGTAACGGTAACGGCCAGTATGAGAAAAGTAATTAATTAGATTACTCACTACTGAAAAAATAAAGCCGTTAGTTACGACGTGATACTCTTACGGCATTATTAACAACACTGTTAATGGGCCAATGAACAATGTGCATAGAGATTAAATTTTAATTATGACTCGGGAACGTAACATCATTTTTAGCAGAAAAGTCGGTTTTGGTTCAAATTTGATTCATCGAACAGCCTTAAAACAAACCAATCAAACATGTGAACTTCAATATTTAATATGACCCTATTTCACTTGAAAATGTATAGGTAACATTCATTACAGATATGCGTTCATGCTTCAGAGGTTTCAACTAGATATCCGATTCTTATACAGCCCAGATCGAAATTTGGAAAGATCGGGGTTGGACTGCTAACAAAGCATGGGGGAAAAATCTAATATGTGTCACATGTGGTCAAACAAATCGGAATCAACCTACAATGTCAATGTAGCCTTTGAGCAGTCAAAGCAGGTGAGACAATACTTTTGGGAGTCTACAAACACAAAATCCAGATAGTAAAGCCCTTTTTATGTCTGCTATCATCTCTCCCTCCTCCTATAGAATGAGTAAAGCCGTGGCTTTCTTGTGCAACAAAGAAAAATAAATCCATCCACGAGGTGCAGTCACCGACGAAAAGCCTCAACGTTAACCTCCTGACGTTCTACGACGTCATCACTTCCAAATTTGGTATTGCTGGCAAGCGGGGTGCCGGTGTCTGTACACGTTGCCACTGGACCTTTTCACTCTAGGAAACACCTTCAAGATGCCTGGAGCAGTCAGAGTCTGCATAGAGCCAGATGTGGCTTCTTTGATGACGGCCATCTACGACACTAAACAGGAGTGATGTGTTATCTATATTTTAAGTCAAAATGAATAGGATCCAAAATATCTTTTCCGAAGATTATGCATACATTAATCTTGCCAGTTTACACGTCAGTAACACACCTGCTTTAGAACGTTCATCAGGTGATTGCTAACAGGAAACAGGTGAGGGTCATGACCAGTGTTGTTAATCTTACTGAAAAAAAGTAATTAATTATAGTTACAAATTACTTCTCCCAAAAAGTAATTGCGTTAGTAACTCAATTACCTGAATGTAAGAGTAATTAGTTACTTGGCAAAGTAATTGGTGATAATTACTTTTTTTTTTTTTTTCCTCAAAAAAAAAAAAAAAAAAAAAAACATTGGCCACACTATGTGAAGTTTTTTGTGAAGGTTTTTGGTACAATTGGCCCGAGCCCAATTCTTTACCCTAATTTACCCTTTACCCTGAATCAGCTGTTAAAAGTTGTTAAAATTGCTCCCATTATTGCATTAGTTCCCTTCTCTCTACTTTCGACATATGAAAGTTTTCAAACTGTTTCATCATTTAAAGATAGATTCAAGTCAAGATTTTGCCGATTTAGAAGTATTTTAGATAAAAAGTTACTTAGGTTCGCTAGGAAGGTTCTCTACAACAGAGCCGTCCTAAAAAGTACTGCTTTAAGATGGCGGCTGTCTACTAACTCATTTAGTGCCATGTCTGTCATTTTGCATCTAGTTATATCTATGTACAGTAAGTGTAATATCTATCATGTCTACCATATCTACCATAACATGCGCGCGTAGTTTGTACTAGCTATCGGCTACAACATGTATTATTGGAGCTACCTAGCATCGCGTTTGCTCGGCGTCACAACTTTCTTGTCTCCTCCATACTCCTGCTCTGTCGTCTCGGTGAGTCCGTCTCCCTCAGACTTTTCGACCAATATAGTAACGCATAGTAACGCATGCCTTTCCGTCCTCAGTAACGGTAACGGCGTTGCCAAGATGAGAAAAGTAATTAATTAGATTACCCACTACTGAAAAAAATAACGCCGTTAGTAACGCCGTTATATTGTAACGCCGTTATTAACAACACTGGTCATGACTCAGGTGTTCACAAGCAAGGATGAAGTATGGTTCAAAAAATTATTTGTAAAAACTCAATGTCATTCAGTTTGAATGTTAAATGTTTGTTTTGCAGTGTTTCCATGTGAACACAGGTTGAAATTGATTTCACACAATGCCTCAGCGTCATTGAAATTGTGGTTGGTGTTTTATAGAAGGCATGCTGATCATTTCCATGCAAAGGGTGAATCAAGGTGACAAGCAAAACAAAATGGGGGAGGGAAATGCAATACCTCAGAGACGTCATTGCTCTTTTCTGAGGAAAGGCACATTGTTCGCACTGTAATGAACAGAAGAAAACGCAGTGAAAATAAAAGCATCAACAGCAATTTTAACCAGTACATATTATGTGAAAGGTCCCAAGAAATAGTGACTATGCCAAAAATTGAAAATGACAACCCTAATGTAATTTTACATGTAAAAAACAAATATTTTTTTCCTTTGACCATTTCATACTTATTTAATTCAAAACAATGTATCCGAGAATACCCAATTTTTTCAGCAATACTGGTTGTGATGTCACAACCATGATTAATGGCCATGCGTATCTTCGAGTGCTAAGCTAGCTAGTACCGTACATAGTACACTGTACATACTGTACATGGCCACACAGCAACAACATTTATGGTTGTCTACATGGCTGTCCGCCAAAGTCATGTCCATTTTCCCAAAAAAGAAATGGCTGCAGTGCATCAAAATCTGGTCGTTGGCCAAAGTAAATCTAGTCCCACTGGGTCAATCTTGTAGCCGTGACCTAATCGGCAGTGTCACAGCAGGATCCAGGATGCACAGATGTGTCCGTGGATGCCACAACTTCATTTAAAATTGTACAGACGGATGCATTTGGATGCAGGCTGAGCTTCCGGAATGTGTGCCACATTCAGCTTTGCCCTCAGAAGTTGTTATTCTGCCAGTTGATGTTTTTTCTTCAAAATATTTGAACAGAGTCGAATTGTGTATCTTTTGATCTTTAATGTATTCGCTGAAAGAAACCACTTTGAATGATTGTGCTGCAATGCACTTGAAAAGTGCGCTGCTTTAAGAAAAAAAAAAAACACCTCAACTTGTCAGTTATATAGTGTTTTTATTTTTTTTCCCAAATTCTCTTGCACAAAAACCAGCGTCGGTTTCAGTATTGTACCTTCTTTTTGTGTTGCGTTATTTGATTACTGACCAAGAAAAACTGAAATCCTTGATGAAGAAGAGCCCATAACCATGCAGCAGGTGAGGGGGTTGCAAATACAGTGATCCCTCTTTTTTCACTGTACCCCCCCCAAATGATAATTGAAATCAGCGAGGTAGAGGTGTGGCTTATTTGGATTAAAAACTTTTTTTGGGGGGGGGGGGGGGGGGCATTGTATTCATTTACATCTAGAATTGGAAATAGCTATAATGGTACCTCTACATACAAAGTTAATTCATTCCAGGGGCTTGTTTGTAAGTCGAAATGGTCGTATGTCGAGCAGTATTTTCCCATAAGAATACATTATAATTCCATGTATTGGTTCCACAGCCCAAAAACTAACACTAAATCCTTAACGGGATCTTCGATCTTCAAGACAAGTAATTCTTAAAAGATAAATGTTAGTATGAGTTATAATAATTTGATATTAAAACCCCTCTTAACTCATTCACTCGCAGCCATTTTCACCAGAGCAAGGCCCTTCGCTCCCGGCCGTTTTAGTGGACTTTGACTGATTTTGCAAGGCCCACAGAAAATTCTGTTCTACTGCTATATAAACATGGAACCCACCAAAAAAACATAACACTCTCTTCTTTCAGCAGAAAAAAAGTTAGTTCATATCTTTTTCCATTCTTTAGAAATCAGCATTAGACTATAGCTTAGTTTGAGCAATTTTCCAATTTCTGATGAAAAAACAAGAGAAATTTAGCTTTTTGTGAAAGCATACATTTCAAACATGACTTTGACTTTAACGCAGCTATTTTTATCTTATGTGCAACCCACACGTCTGAATAATGTTTTCCATCGCTCCACTGGTTTTCAGTCCATTTTAGAATTGATTTCAAACTTTTACTGTTTGTTTTTAATTCTATTAATGGCCAGGCTCCTTCATACTAATCGGAAATTTTAACCATCCGTAACACTGGCAGGACTCTTCGTTCTACCGACCAACTTCATTTGCACGTTCCGAGGTCCAAACTCAAACAGCGGGGAGACTGATCTTTTGCGGTTGCTGCCCCCAGGTTGTGGAATAGTCTTCCCCCTGAAATCAGCACCACTACAAATTTAGGCCTTTTTAATTAAATCTCGGTTAAAGACATACCTTTTTAGACTCGCCTTTCCCCCAGATTAGTGTAGCCTAGTTTTATTTCTTAAGGGTTTTTAATGTTTTCGGATTTTATCTGCTTTATTGTTTTATTTGCTGTCTGACTTTTATCGTAATGTGTTGTTTTGTTTCTTTTTTTTTCTTAATAATACTTTCCTGCCTTTTATTTACTATGAGCCATGTTTGTCTTTGTTGTAAAGCACTTTGGGGACCTTTCGGGTTTTGTAAAGGGCTATATATATATACATTTGATTTGATATAAGACATGATTTTTCCCTTCTTTGTTCACAAAGTATAATTCTTTATTAAATGCTTCATTTCGTGAGTCCTCTCAAATCAACTCATGATGCTTAGAACAGCACTCAACACAAGTTAAGTTGCCATAGCCCACTACAGCCAATGTTTAACAAGTTAAACGAGTCGGTGCCTTTGAAAGATAGCACTCTCAGGCTACGTCTACACTGGGACAGACCATTTTTTCCAGGATATTTTCTGACTATCTTTACACCTGTCCACACTTACGTTTAAGGTGCATTTAAGGCCCCCTGCTTCTGCAAGGTACGCCTGCATTTGTGCAAACTACGAATGCGTGGTTCACCTCTGAACCAGAAACTCATTAATTGCCGGTGGCAAATTTCGAAATGACTACACCCTCTAGACCAGGGGTCCTCAAATACAAATCTTGAAGGTCCACAATTTTTTTTTTTTCATACAAGAATGGGTCCTTTTTTTAATGTCGGTCGACTAAAGGCAGGTCGAAGGTGGTAAAGGTAGTTTTCTTTTGACCAAACAAAAATACAGTGCACATTCTGATTAAATAAAAATAAACAAAACATTTAATTTACACTTAAAATAAATAAAAACATGCAAGTACAATGTTTACACATGTACACTAAATAATTGACTAGATCTGTCATGAAGGTGCAAACAATAACTATTCACAGTACATTTTGTAACTGTAAAACACTGCTGGGTAAAAAGAAAACATGCAAGTAGTACAGTAAATGTGTGAGAGAATTTATTCATGCTTAAAACACAACCATTATACATTATATGTTGAATGCTTTTGTTATGCTTGCATGAGAACATTATAGCATAGAGTATCATTGTTTTAATAATCTGTTGTAATCTTTTTGAGTGGGCCTTCTCATGGCCTTGACGATTGTAGACGGTATCAATATGCCCAAATATGGACTGTTATGTTCTGTTGTTTTTCAATATGCCCTGAATGAATACAAAGGAGGACATTGGTTTCTTATCGTTGTTCCAGCTGGGACCGGTGCTCAAGGTCTCAGCTCAAAGATGTTTTTGTATGGAAATATACCCAACTTTGTGAGATATTGAGTTTCGTTTCTTAGTCTCGTTTTTCGAGCTTCGGCAACGCCCTTTTCAACAGTATAAATCCCAGCCTCTATTGTACTGCTTTGTACTTTCTGGGTGATCTCAGCTCATGGCTGGGTCATATCATTTTGTACCCGTGATATATCATGTTTATAAAGTCTTCGAAGGAGGCAATCCTTGGCTGTTTGATTCATTTTTCTCATTTTGTTATCTGTTGATACTTGTCTCGAAGTTCAAACTTGAGCTTCCCTGACAACATGTTCACATGTACAGAACATAAATGACAAGCTCTGTCATTAAAGTGCAAACATAATAATTATTGACTGTAACTTCAACTGTAAAACACTGCTCAATGAGACAAATGGCATTTGGGGGTCACAAAGCTGTTTACTCACATCATCAGCCAGTACTTCAGTGCGTCTTGTGGTTGATGAATCTGAGAGCGAGATTTGTTTGATTTTTGTTGTCATTTCCTCCTGGACGCATATTTTTCAGTCCATTCCTCATTGAAACGGCGATTTTCGTTGTCCAATGTTCTTCTCTTGGTCAAGTTTGTGCGTGCCATTTTGTTAGATTCGGTCTTCTACTGGTGGCATGTGAACAAACAATGCAAAGTGCCGGGTGCGACTTGTGTTTAACACTGCTGCGGTCCGTCTGCTCTAGCTAGCTAGCTAGCAGCATGCAGGCTCTCTCAGCCAATCAACGCATCCATGCACGCTCGCTCAGCCAATCAGTGCATCGGTATCTTAGAGATGACAACAGATGAGGGAACACGGAAGATATTTATAGTCCAATCTTTTTAATGGTTTTTCCATAACAAAGCAACATATAACAAACAATATAGAACAACATCGAATAAACAAAAACAGAATATTAATGCTATCCAAAAACTGACATGGAAGCAGCAATCAGTGCACACACTCAATGACAAAAAAAAAGAAAAAAGAAACAACATAGACAAACCATGCACAAGTACATTGTCTGGGATATCAAATACGGCTACTTAATTTGAAGATTTCACTCCAAAGACTCAGGGGGAGCACAGGCTCTATGGGTAGGTAGGCAGAACTGGGCAGCATCCGAGAGTATTTCATGGGGGGCATATAAATTCAGCATTTTCAAAACAATATATGGGAATATGAATACATTGGAATTGAAAGCAGAGGGGAACATGGAAGATATTTGACTAAAAACGGAAAAATTTAGCAATAGAATAGTAGCGCATAGCGATAAATTGGCGATTCATACAAATAATATATGTTAAAAAAAAGTTTTTTCTTTTCTTTTCTTTTTTTTTTTTTTGGGGGGGGGGGGGGAGAGTGCTGTTTGCTCTGGGTCCGCAGAGAGGTGTGCCGTGGTCCGGTCGTGGAACGCGGTCCGCTAATTGAGGACCCCGGTTCTAGACTGTCAATATTTTGTGATCACGTTTTTTTTTTTTCGTGAATGCAATTGAACGCATCACGCAGGAGCGAGAGTGAAGGGAGAGCACACTTGGCTTTTATGAGCAGTCGCCGAGTTGTGATTGAAATAAATCTTTAGAAAACAACGAAAGCCTGACATCGTTACTTGGGATGTTACAACCGATGGTCAGTTGCGCTCTCAGCACTTGGAAAATAACAAATAAAAGCATATGGTGTGGCGCTGCGTATATTTCCCGGAAGCCGCAATCAGGAGTGCTTGTGCATAACAGTGGCAATCCTGGAAGTGGCGACAGTTTTGACGGGCAGGAATGTCATAGAAAAAACTGATCGCGCGCCTCTTTGACTGGGGTTACCACGCAGGTCACTTTTCAGGGTTTAATTTTCCTCTACGCATTTTTATATACTCATGTTCGGTCGGCATTGAGTTGGGAGGTAGCTGGCTGATCGGCGACAACGCGGGAGACACAGCTCTGTAAAAAACGCTCATCTCCGCGTATCCGCGATAGGTGGACCACAAATGGGCACTGAATTGAATCATATCATTGAGACGTAGCTTGAAGGTTCAAGAAAAATGTGTGGAAAAGAAAAGAGGAGCAGGAATGCCACGTCGTCATTGTCCGCCTCCATTGTTTACGATGCAGTCATGCCGCACTAAAAATGGCGACGGCATAACGTCACTTCCTTAGCATCCGATTGTTGTACGAAGACAGCAGTCCATATTAGGCGGCAGGAAATATTACCCGTCTAACAATTAATCCAGATAATAGGCATACTAGTGTAGCCGACATGCCGTATAGTCCAACTAATTACACGTTTAAGGCAATTATCTGTCTTAGTAAAGACGTAGCCTCAAGGTTCTGTGGCAAGTTCAAAGCAGCACCCTTGTCACTCATCATTAACTTTAACAAGTTGCAGCTGCCTGGTGAGAAAGAAAAGCTTCAGGAGGGAGAGTACGTGGGCTGTACGTAATCGGACGGGACATCTCGATAAAATCCTGCATTTATTTATTTTTCTTAAATGAAAAAAAAATCCACGATGGACTGAGGGCGCGATGTTTGAAGCGCGAAGTAGCGAGGGACCACTGTATTCTCATCATCATTTCATTCTAAAGCTATTGTCTTCAAGATGCTTGGCCTCCATTAGTTCAGGCAGCATGACTCATTAGCACGGCTTAAATGTTTGGGATGCTTTTCGGAGGCTAAACTGAGAGAGAAAGTTCTCCACGCAAGAGCAGTTCACAGTATGTCCCTCTGACAGTGTCTGATGTGGCAAAGGAGCGATACAGACAGAACTCTTGATTACTTAGAGGGAAAATCCAAAGTGCTATTACAGTTGACAACGCTGCCAATATAGACATAAATAGCAAGACCAAATCATGACATACCTTTACATTATTGATATTAGAATATATGTCTGAAGGCAATTGATTTTTGCCTGAGCAGTCCCTTCAATTGAGATATATTCAGTATGAGAGCCATATGAAATGGCTTTTCCCTGAAAGAGGAGAGGTTCCTAGAACCACATCCTGCTTCAAGGAATCCATGCATTATAAAATCTATACGCAATATGAGTACAAAATTGAGATCAAAAGTTGTTAATTAAATAACTTGCGGAAAAGAAATACGGTGGTATGAAAAAGTAACTGAACCGTTTTTTATTTCTCACATTACTGCTTAAAATCACCATCAAATGTGATCTGATCTTCGTCAAAATCACACAGATGAAAAAACAGTGTCTACTTCTTTAACCGAGACCACCCAAACACTTATAGTTTTTCATATTTGAATGAGGATAGCATGCAAACAATGACAGAAAGGGGAAAAATAAGTAAGTGAACCATCACATTTAATATTTTGTGGCCCATCCTTTGGCTGGAATAACTTCGACCAGATGCTTCCTGTAGTTGCAGATCAGTCTGGCACATTGATCTTGGCCAATTCTTCTCTACAAAACTGCTGTAGTTCAGTCAGATTCCCGGGATGTCTAGCATGAATCGCTGTCTTTAGGTCATGCCACAGCATCTCAATGGGGTTCAAGTCTGGACCTGGACTCAGCCACTCCAGAACGTGTATTTTGTTGTTCTGAAACCATTCTGAAGTCGATTGACTTCTACGTTTTGGATCATTGTCTTGTTGCAGCATCCGTCCTCTTTTTAGCTTCAACTGTCGGACACACGGCCTCAGGTTTTCCTGCAAAACATCCTGATAAACTTTTGAATGTATTCTTCCTTTAAGGATTGCAAGTTGTCCAGGCCCTGAGGTAGCAAAACAGCCCCAAATCATGATGCTTCGTGGTGGGAATGAGGTGCTGATGGGAGAAATATAGTGTGACCCAAAAATGGATCCACATATTGTGATGACTGCCTTTGAGATGTATGAATTCTTTTGGGACTGACTGTACAACTTCTTATACTGTATCAACTTCTTGTTTACCGCCACTCTGGCGCCTTCTGCCTCGTAGCCATAGTAACTATCATAACATTTACCGCTGAGACTGCAAAACATGTTAACCAACCATTTTTGGACACGGGGCTCATCTCCTTAAGGGGTTGAGCAAAGACATGTTAAGATTACCATTTTTGGGCAGGCAGCGTGTCTCTTGAGAGTGAGGGCTGGCCACCCCTGCTCTCACGTGGCGTGCGCCTATAAGAGCCGGGACATTTCCCACCCTCGTTGGAGTCAGCCCTTGGATAACGTACGGATCGCTCGGCCTTATTCCTCTGCCAGCTCGACCGGGGTGTTGGCTCTCCGGCCTTTTGTCAATGGTACAAGTTTTCATTGCTAAGGAATATCTTGTGTGCTTTAACGGTAGCGCGGGGATTTTAGAAGTGACAATCTATATCTAGCGTTATTGTTTCTTGTGTGCTTGTGTGCTTTAACGGTAGCTTGGGGATTTTGGACGTTACAATCTGGATCTAGCGTTATTGTTATTACATGTTGTGCTTGTTTTGCTTGACTTTGTGGGATTGTAATAATAAACATCATATATTTCGCAATCGTAATCAATAAACATCGTATATTTTGATAAAGTGTGCCTGTTGCTGACTCACTGCGGACCCGGAAATTTCGGAAAACAGGTGTTGATGTTGGTGAGCTGTTCCATTTTTCCTCTACACATGACGTTTGTGTGTTATTCCCAAACAATTAAACAATTGTTTCATCAGTCCACAAAATATTTTGGCAAAACTTCCGTGGAGTGTCCAAGTGCCTTTTTGCGAACATTAAACGAGCAACAATGTTTTTTTAGACAGCAGTGGCTTCCTCCGTGGAGTCCTCCCATGAAAACCATTCTTGGCCATAGTTGTACATATACTAGTAGTTGATGCGTGCACAGAGATATTGGACTGTGCCAGTGATTTCTGAAAGTCTTTAGCAGACACTCTAGGGTTCTTTTTACCTCTCTGAGTGTTCTGTGCTGAACTCTTGACGTCCTTTTTGGTGGACGGCCACTCCTTGGGAGATAAGCAACAGTGCCAAACTCTCTCCATTTGAAGACAACCTCTCTGATTTTCAATTGATGAACATCCAGGCATTTCAAGATGGCTTTCCCAGCTTTATACAAATCAACAATCCTTAATCGCAGGTCTTTTGACTGAGCTGTGATGCACATCAGACAATGCTTCTCATCAAGACAATTCTTACCAGGTGTGTATTTTATAGTGAGCAGTGCAGCTTTAAACCAATCATCAGTGATTGGACACACACTTGACTTAAAATGTTTGGTAAAAATTGGTTTCAATTGCTCCTTAAGTCTCCTTAGGCAGAGCCTTCACTTACTTATTCCCCCCCTTCTGTCATTGTTTGTATGCTATCTTCATTAAAATATGAAAACCAATAAATGTTTGGGCGGTTTTAGTTCAAGCAGACACTCTGTGTGATTTTGACAAAGATCAGATCACATTTAATGGTGATTTCATGCAGAAATATGAGAAATTCCAAAAGGTTCAGATACTATTTCATACCACTGTATACTATTGGGCCTACTAACAGAAAACAATCCGTATCAGTCACTTGTACTTGCGATTTTAGTTCCAGATTAAAAAGACATATATGATGACAGTAACTATGAAGGTTATTCAGTTTGTAGTTGATCAATACAGTACTTTCAATTGACCTTTCTCAACTCCGCCTCTTAAATGGTCATCGACCAATCGTGTATAGTAGAGACTGTTGTTAAGGATCCGACAAACTTTCGGATGCCCCATTCAGATTCAGAGATGTATTTGTCATTGACACTTGCTCTCATAAGTTGTGTAATTGATTGATTTCAACTACCATGAAACTTTACGGACGAAGACTATATCAGATACAAGGTACCCCAGGAGCATAGCAGTGTCAATGCCGTTCTTTCCCTTGCTATAATCGGAAGAATAACTGGATTCCAATTGACTAGAGCCGCTGTGGGTCCTGGTTTTCGCTCCTAAAGTAAGCAACCTTATCCTGTGCTAAGTGCTATATGTATTATGCACCATAGTTCATTCTAATGTTTGTCAGTCAATACGTAATTAGCCTGGCCAAGTGCTTAAATAGTAACATTCAGTGGGCTGAATTTGACAGGGATTCATTATTCAAGTAAGCTATGCAATATTTAGGCCCTGATAGCAATAAATAATTCAAGCCCAGATGATCAATTATGTATAGATTTGACAGAACTAAATGAAGTATTTCTATAGCCTTTGTCCACACGGAGCATGGATGAAGATGCCATAATTAAGAGGCCCGCACAATTTTGTTTGAGTTAAGGCTTTAAAACGTCAATCAGGGCACATTCAGTCGATGGAAACTCATTTGACTGTATAGATTCCAGCGCTTCAACCAAAACACGCGTGCACCGACACGGCTCCTGCAGCTGCATCCATTCTGAAGGCGCCACATTGTGCACACACTGCGTGCCACGGCAATTTAGAACTTCATTATTGCGCTATCACTGAGATTAATTATGCAGGAAATTTCTATTTTCCTCCCCCTCAGTCATCAGGGAGGCAGCAAATAAATGGCACAGGTGTGATTTAAGTGCGTGCCCTTACAGTTACGTGGTTGAAATACTCGTAAAATCACATACAGAATCAATTCACCCGGCTTTTTGACCCTATTTGCTCACTCTGCGCACCATACTTTTTTCATAGTTTGCTGGGGCACAGGGGCAAAACTTGGCGGGTGGTGGTGCGACTACACCCGGACGCGAGCCTAAGGCGGCGTTTTTCAAGCACTGTGCTGCAGCACGGCGTCGTATCAGGTGTGCCGTGGAAAATCCTCCACTTTCAACTTATTGATTTAAAAATGTTTTCGCAAAACGAATCCGCAAATGCGCCAAATCGGAGAGACAGCGATAACCAAAAGTGGTATTTGACATTTGGTAAAATGGATTTTGCCATGTGTCATTTTTTTGGCATGTAGATTTTTTTTTTTTTTTTTTTTTTTGCCATGTGGCATTTTTTCCCATGTGGCAAAATTGAATGTGGCATTTTTAATCGGCATGTGGCAAAAGGGATTTTGGTTTGTGTCATTTTTGCAGGCCACGCACGTCCACGCCATTGACGGCTATGCGCGTCCAAATTTTCCATTCTTTTTAAATGGCAGAAAAACGTTTGGCAGTGATTTTTGACCATTAGAACGCATTGACATTCAACTGGCACCCAAGTAAGGCTATGCCATTGACGGTTAGGCACGTCCAAATGTTCCATTCATATTAAAAGGCAGAAAAAACAGATGTGGCTGTGATTTTTGACCATACATTTTACATTACAGCACATCCATTTTGCCACATACCAAAAAAAGGCCCCATGGCAAAATCAATTTTACCACATGGCAAAACAAAACAAAAAAAAATGCACATGGCAAAAAATAATGCCACATGGCAAAAATCCATTTTGCCGCATGGCAAATAGCACTTTTCTCCTCGGCCCTGCTGAAATCTGGTGTCTGTGCTCTCCAGTGGTTGGCAATCATGCAATACTCTTCCATATCAGTAGGTGTCAATAGCTAGCTAAAGACAGGTCTTCGCCGGGTTACGAACAAGTTCCATCCCTACTCTGGCAACGTAAACCAAATTTCTACGTAAATTGGAATGAACCCTTTAAGAACCCCTAAATACCCCGTAAATCTCAAAATTACTATCCAAAAATATGTATTATATGCAGTGTTGTTAATAATGGCGTTACAATATTACAATATTTTTTCCAGTAGTAATGAGTAATCGAATGAATTACTTTGCTCAGCTTGGCAACGCTGTTACCGTTACTGAGGCGGGAAAGGCGTGCGTTACTATACGTTATTAAGTTGGTTGAATAAAAAAAGTCAGAGAGAGTGGGGAAGACGCCGTTGCAAACGCGATGCTAGGTGGCTCCAATAATACCTGACTGTAGCCTACAAACTATGCCCACATGATACGGTAGATATCACATATTATAGAACTAGATGCAAATGATAGACACGGCTGCATAGGCAACATGTTTTAAGGACTACATGCGTTAGTAAACAGCCGCCATCTTAAAGCAGTAGACCTCTCAAAGACTCTGTTGTAGAGATCCTTCCTAGCGAACCTACTTTTTTTTTTTTTTAATCTAAAATGGTCCTAAATTGGCAAAATCTTGACTTAAATCTATCTTTAAATGATGAAACAGTTTTAAAACTTACACATGTTGAAAGTAGACAGAAGGGAACTAATGCAATAGCGGGAGCAATTTTAACAACTTTAACGGTTGATTCACAACTTTAAATGACTTCCACACATAGCAAAGGTTACTATCTAGTTATCGCTTGTGTCTAGTTAAGTGGAGGGTAAAGAATTTGGCTAGTGCCAATTGTCCCAAAAAAACCTTTAAACTTCACATTGTGTGACCTTTTTTTTTTTTTTTTTTTTTTTTTTTTTTTTGAGGAAAAAAAAAAAAAAAAACATGAAAATTATCATTAGTTACTTTGCCAAGTAACTAATTACTCTTAAATTCAGGTAAATGAGTTACTAACGCAATTACTTTTGGGGCGAAGTAATTTGTAACTGTAATGAATTACTTTTTTAAAGTAAAATTAACAACACTGATTATATGTCATTGCACTGTCCTCGCCTAAACTTTGGCGTTAAGTCCGAGCTAGACAGCAAGCTAAACTGTAATCTTTCCCCACTCCCTTGGCTGCCCTACTTCGTGGAACCAAATGTGCTCTTCCTTGTGTGCTCAAATACGTTCTTCCTCGTGTGTACATGCACTCTTACTCACGTGCATACTACCTGCTCTGTCTTTCCTGCGGCAAAATAAAAGCATGCATCATAAAAAAAACGGCAATTTTATAATCAAATACATGTTTCGCCAAAGGGCAGAACGGTCATCTTAGCCAAAGGGCAGAACGGTCATCTTAATAAAATAAAGTAAAAAATAAGTGTGAGGTAGAATAGGGAAGTTTACGCGGAAAAAAAGACAAAATGACTGAAAACGACGAAATGGCGGACGAGACTCCGGCGTAGCAAAGTTGAAATCACTACAGTGGTATGAAAAAGTATCTGAACCTTTTGGAATATCTCACATTTCTGCATAAAATCACTATCAAATGTGATCTGATGCTTGTCAAAACCACACGGATAAAAAAAAAAAAATGTCTGCTTTACCTTAAACCATCCAAACATTTATAGGTGAACCCTCCGCCTAAGGAGACTTAAAGAGCAACTGAAAGCATTATTTACCTTTTGTTTTTTTTTACCAAACATTTTAAGTCAGGTGGGTGCTCAATAAAGGATGAGTGGTTTAAAGCTGCCATGCCCACTATAAAACACACACCTGGTAAGAATGGTATTGATGAGAAGCATTGTCTGATGCGCATCATGGCTCGGTCAAAAGACCTACGATCAAGGATTGTTGATTTGTATAAAGCTGGGAAAGGATACAAAACCATCTCTAAAGTCTGTTCATCAATCCACAGTCAGAGAAGCTGTCTACAAATGGAGAGAGTTTGGCACTGTTGCTTCTCTCCCAAGGAGTGGCCGTCCAGCAAAGATGAGGCCGAGAGTTCAGTGCAGAATACTCAGAGAGGTAAAAAAGAACTCTAGAGTGTCTTCTCAATGTCCAATATCTCTGTGCACGCATCAACTATATGTAAAACTATGGCCAAGAATGAAGTTCATGGGCGGACTCCACAGAGGAAGCCACTGCTGTCTTGAAAAAAGAAAAAAGCAAAAGAACAAAATACATGTTCTGGAGTGACCAAGTCAAAGCACAGACTTGAACCCCATTGAGATGCAGTGGCATGACCTAAAGACAGCAATTCATGCCAGACATCCCAGGAATCTGACTGAACTACAGGAATTTTTATGGAGAAGAATGGGTCAAGTTTAGTTCTGATCCATTTGCCAGACTGATCTGCAGCTAAAGGAAGTGTCTGGTGAAAGTTATTACTGTCAAAGGGGGGGGGGGGCACAAAATATGAAATGTGATGGTTCACTTACTTATTTTTTCCCTCTTCTGTCATTGTTTGCATGCAATCCTGATTAAAATATGATAACCTATAAACGTTTGGGTGGTTTTAGTTCAAGAAGACACTGTTTTTACATCAGTGTGATTTTGAAAAAGATCATATTTGATGGTGATTTTATGCAGTAATGTGAGAAATTCCAAAAGGTTCAGAAACTATTTCATACCAGTGTAAATATATCTTCTATCTGTCTTTCTATCTATCTAAAAAGAGAGTAGTATCGGTATGGTATCGGCCGATAATGCACAGCCAGGTATCGGTATCGGCGCCCAAAAAAATGATATTATGCAACACTACTTGTAATGTATATATACAGTGGTGCAAATAAGTATTTAGTAAACCACTAATTGTGGAAGTTCTCCCACTTGAAAATATTAGAGAGGCCTGTATTTGTCAACATGGGTAAACCTCAACCATGAGAGACAGAATGTGGAAGCAAACCCCAGAAAATCACATTGTTTGATTTTTAAGGAATATATTTGCAAATCATGGTGGAAAATAAGTATTTGGTCTATACCAAAAGTTCATGTCAATACTTTGTTATGTACCTTTTGTTGGCAATAACGGAGGCCAAACGTTTTCTGTAACTCTTCACAAGCTTCTCACACACTGTTGCTGGTATTTTGGCCCATTCCTCCATGCAGATCTCCTCTAGAGCAGTGATGTTTTGGGGCTGTCGTTGGGCAACACGGACTTTCAACTCCCTCCTCACCCTGTGGCGTCAAAATGATGACAAGAACGGGGAGCAAAAATCCCAGAACCACACAGGGGGCACCTAGTTAATAACCTACAGAGAGCTGGGACCACAGTAACAAAGGCTACTATCAGTAACACAATGCGCCGCCAGGGACTCAAATCCTGCACTGCCAGACGTGTCCCCCTGCTGACGAAAGTACACATCCAGGCCCGTCTGCAGTTGGCTAGAGAGCATTTGGATGATGCAGAAGAGGACTGGGAGAATGTGTTTTGGTCAGATGAAACCAAAATAGAACTTTTTGGGAGAAACACGGGTTCTCTTGTTTAGAGGAAAAAGAATACTGGATTGCACCATACCCACTGTGAAGCATGGGGGTGGAAACATCATGCTTTGGGGTTGTTTTTCTGCAAAGGGACCAGGATGACTGATCTGTGTAAAGGAACGAATGAATGGGGCCACGTATCGAGAGATTTTGAGTGAAAATCTCCTTCCATCAGCCAGGGTATTGAAGATGAGACGTGGCTGGGTCTTTCAGCATGACAATGATCCCAAACACACAGCCAGGGCAACAAAGGAGTGGCTTCGTAAGAAGCGTTTCAAGGTCCTGGAGTGGCCTAGCCAGTCTCCTGGTCACAACACCGTAGAAAATCTGTGGAGGGAGTTGAAAGTCCGTGTTGCGCAATGACAGCCCCAAAACATCACTGCTCTAGAGGAGATCTGCATGGAGGAATGGGCCAAAATACCAGCAACAGTGTGCGAAAAGCTTGTGAAGAGTTACAGAAATGTTTGGCCTCCGTTATTGCCAACATAGGGTACATAACAAAGTATTGAGATGAACTTTGGTATTGACCACTTATTTTCCACCATGATTTGCAAATAAATTATTTAAAAATCCAACAATGATATTTTCAGGTTTCCCCCCCCCCCACACATTCTGTGTCTCATGGTTGAGGTTTACCCATGTTGACAATTACAGGCCTCTCTAATATTTTCAAGTGGGAGAACTTCCACAATTAGTGGTTGACTAAATACTTATTTGCCCTACTGATATAGACTAAAATCTGATCAAAGAACTGAAAAAAGATCATCCATTCTTTCGTACACATCTTCAACAATGTAACTCTGTAAAATGACTTCATTCAATAATTAATTTAGTTCTACATCTGCACTTGTATCCACATTTTACGTGAACATAATACATCTGCCACAGAAGTAATGCAAGGTGACACACATCGCTGCCTTAACCTTTTAACTCCTCGTGTTTGCGAGGGAGCAATTTGCATCTTGGCTTTTGATCACAAACCGCACAGACTTGAGACCACGGGAATGCAATTCCGAAGGCTCCTGAATAAATTACGGGAAGGCATCATAAACTGTTTTCCCCCTCTTCCAGAGATCCCGCAGGACCGACAGGTAAACAAAGTGCAGTCGTGTCAACTGGAACAGCTTGTTATCCGGCAAATCTTGATGGAGGTGAATTAAATGGAAGTGAAACAACTGAAAGGGGATTAAGTGCAATCCTGCTGTAATTTTTCAAGGTCATTGCATAAGCAAAACAGAGGAGCGTAGCAAGTGCACAATAATGAGGGTGGATGGAAGTAAACCCAGCATCTGAGGCCACGATAGAGACGGAAATAAACGCCATTCTATTTTTACAGCGTAACTCCTCAAGCTTTTTTCGATGACGAATGGCCGTCTCCGCGTCAGAAAAAAGCGTCCCACTGGGAGCGCCTTGTTTTTTTATGAATTCTTTGACCTCGACAGTGACAAAGTGAAAGCAAAGACAGACCCCATCCTAATAGAGTTAAACAAAACTAAGTCTGTGTCGAGTTTATTTTCAGCTGGCGCGTGTGTACATTTTGTGTTTGTGTAAAAAGCCGGGGAGCAAAGGGGACACTATATGAATTAGGAAATGCAATTTCTGTCGAAATTTCAGCGGGAGCTTTGCTGTGATGGTTGGTAAAGCTGTTGATTTTGGGGCGTTTAGGGGCCACTCCCTGTTCATTTCAGGGTACTTGCTGTTAATATGGGGGCATTTCGGGGCCATTTCCTGTTTATATCAGGTCAAGAGCATACCCCACTGAAGGAATCTGACCTTTTAGCCAGACTGCCGGAATCGCGCCAGCCGAACCGCCGGACCCGCGCTAGCGTAGCTCCAACCACCTGGGCTGGCGGGACCCCGGCATCCCGGCCAAAAGCCCAAACACCGCGCGTTCACCTTAGTATTTACCCTTTGTACTGACTCCATTTTGAAAGATTTAAAGAAGGCTCACTGAAAACAAGTTGACAATTTATTCAGGTCGAAAGCGACCAAACAGTAAGGCGAAACAGAGCCCCTATCACAAATCAACAAAAGTTTCCCGAGAAAAATGTCCACGATTAGTTAAACATTCAGTCTTTTGAAGGCTCTCGCAGGGCGGGCTGTGGTCAGAAGATGGGTGCATTTAGGATAATCTTCTATCGCAGTTTGGGCTGTTTAGTTCAACTGAGGTGGGAGGTTGGGCCTGCCTTGACGTCTGAGAGACGCCACGCTATCAAACTTAGTTCTTCTTGTTCTCGGGTGTCGCTTTGGTAGGCTGGGGTGTCTTGGCCACACCAAAAAGATGACGACGGGGTCTTTTCCTTTGCTTATCAGGTGAGGGCTGATATGGAATGTACTGATGACTCAGCGCTGGTCTCCTGCTTTGTGAGCAGTGCGTCTGTGTATTATAACATATATCATAATTCTTATAATATAATCTAAAACTATGGTTAAATGTCTTTTTTTATTACATCGATAATGCAAACAGTTAGACGGTGCCTACGAGAAAAGGTACGATCTCCTTTAGCACGGATACTATTTTTAGATCGCAAGGCTTCGTGACGTCACCATCGGAAACCGGAAGGGGGTCAACATAGAAGCGCACACGCATACAACCCATGCAAGTACTGCTTGTTTTCTGCCGCTAATCTTTCAAAAAATAACATGCCAAGTAAACACTGCTGCTACGGAAATTGTAGAAACGACTCTAGACATTAAGACCGTCCACGTGAAGGATGTTTTCCTCATAGGTTGCCCGAAAATGAGAAAGAGGGGAAAAATGGATCAATTTGTGCGGCTGTCCAAAAGACCAGTTTAACGCCAGCAAGGTGAAGCCATTCACCTTCATATGCAGTAAACATTTTGTTGGGGGCCGTGGTCCTACAGAGAACAATCCTGATCATTGCCTGCCACTGCCTGCCCTGAAGAGGTAAGCCATTTTGATATAGTATATGATATGTATTTTTTAGTAGGGCTGCAGCTATCGAATATTTTAGTAATCGAGTATTCGACTGAAAATTCTATCAATGAATGGAGTCATCGTACAAAACATTTTTATAGGTAAAGAGCAACCCTAGATATACATGAGAAAACAAGACATTTCACCGAATATTGAACCGTTTTCAGAAAATGTATTTTTGATGTAGATTGTTGAAAACAGCCAATAATTGCATCCCAGATGTGACTAGAGGGAAAACAACAACAAATTCACGGCTTTCACTCAAAAAACTTCTTTAAAAAAAATTTTTTTTAAATGTCATTACGCTTAAACACATCCCTTAAAAGTTAGCTGTTTTTCCCAGGTATTTCAATTGAATTTCCATTTGTGTCAAGCTATCTTTAAGTTCTAGTTAAGTTTAAAATTAGTCTAAATTGTAAGTCCTGATAGGATTTTGAGTTTTTGAAGTGTTCAAAACAAATGGATGATACCAGTGCTACTTGGTGTTTTATCCAGCAATGACTACTGAGCTAAAATGGACAGTTTTTATTTTACCCTTATCACTCTACAGAGCTGAGTTTTTACAGATTAAATAAAGCCTATATGTAAGACACGTTAGCCACACATCAACAGTAGTCATAATTAATAGAAACCTAACCCTCCGTAGGGCTTAAGTTACGTTAGCAAGGTGCAGTAACGTTAATCTTATTTATTAGCGCTGAGAAGTCTACTTTAAGGTGGCAGCTGTTTACTAACGCTGGCGAGTCTGTCATTACGCATCTAGTGCTATATACATGGGCTAACGTGGCCGAGTCTGTCATTTCGCATCTAGTTCCATGTGATATCTATGAGACGCATCAGACGCTACATGCTACCACCGTAGCATCATGCGGGCGTAGCTTGTAGCAACGTTGGCATAGTTTGTTGCAGCGGTCGGCTGAATTCAGGTATTATTGCTTCTTCATCTACAGACGTGACGTCAGCGCGCTGTCCCGCATTAAAAGTAGTCCGGGCAAAACGTGATGATTAACGCTGGCAAAATTAAACAATTCCTCGAGGCTAAAAAAATTACTCGGATCAATTTTTAAACTCGAGTTACTCGAATTACTCTAGGATTTGTTTCAGCTCAATTTTTTTGCGTGGCGTTTTGCCGTGCTGCTTCTGTCTGACAATGAATACCCTGTAAAAAATTAAATTGTATTTATACATCTCAACAGCCGTATAGGCCTATTTTTCTAAAATAAATTAGCCATGTTTGGCCTTGGTCTTTTTGTAGTAAACCTGTTCATGCCTACAGGTAGGTTCTAGATTTAACAGCTTTACCTTTTCTGTTGTAAAGAAACACTATTAGTAAGAGGGAAGTGTAAATAAATGAATAGAATTAAGATTTGATGAAAAAATGAAAAGTGTTCATTGGATGTCACTGAGTAGCATTTGTGATCGCTACACAAAAATAGCATTATAAATTACCCCCAAGAAACGGTCAGAGACGTAAGACAACCAGAGAATATAATATATAAGAAAAACAGGGCATATGGTGGTAAAGGATGGCTTGTTGAAACAGGAGAATATCATTGTCAGTGGCGTAAGCCAGACAATGCACACAAGAAAAAGGTGTCGATAAAAAAGCTACCCCTGAATCAGGTCGTCTTTTTTCCCCATCTTTTTCAGCCCTCGAAACTCAAGCCATCTCTTTAACTGAACATTTGTATGTTCTTCCACATCTTTACCACAAGTTTGGCACCAGGGACATTTGCAAGAGTCAATGACTTTGATGTATAATGGCGTCGACGAACGCGAGCGTCTCTAGCGTGGACGTTCAAGGCCGTCAATGGAATGGACGTACATGGGGATCAATAGCAGTTGAATGTCAATAGCCTTTAACGGAAAACTTTTGGTCAAAAATTACAAAAACTATTGAAGATATGTTTTTGAGTGTGCCAATGTAGTTTTTTTGGAGGTGTGGGTTGGAAATCAATAGGAGTGAAGTTTTTGTTCCATTGAAATGTATGGTGAATAGGGGCATCGGAAATCAATGGGAAATTTTGGCAAATATAAATGAATGCTTATGTTTTTGGCCAAAGCATATTTTGTTCTCCTTAGCATCCTAAAGTTTTTATGTGTGAATTATGTGATTCCGAAAAAAAAAAAATATATATATATATATATATATATATATATATATATATATATATATATATATATATATATATATAAAACAAGTAGCATTTTAAAATTTCACAAAACATGATTTGGGGGCCAACAACAATTTTTGGAGTGTCAAACAAAAGGGAGCCAGCGTCGCACAAGAATTATGGTCATTTTGCTGTTTTGAACTAGCTTTGCAACGACAGGTCATTAAAAAGCATTAAACGTCATTAAATGGATTGTGTCAAAATTCACGCCTCGAAAAGCATTTAACTGTTCAACACTGTTGCTCTCAAATGTGCTCTTGTGCCTAATTGTCTAGGGGGCGTGGCCATAGTGGATTAATTTGTGTCAGGTGCTGTTCAACAGTAAAATGGCCACTTGCCTTGCTGTGTGAATGTGTGCAAGTTGGTCAAACCTGAAGCGTTTCCTCTGTATAATGGTTTAGTCGCTTTTCCAGCCTAAGATGGCATCCTCAACATAAACTAAATGTTTGAGGTATTGAAAGTTAGGTCAACTTGACAGATTTTTTTAAACATAATCTATTAGAGTTGTCCAATATTATCGAGTAGAAAATAATATCGGCTGATAAAATAATTTTAAAATGATATCGGATAATATCGACATTGGTTTTTCATGAGTGGCTTCGGGCCAATATAAATGTTGCCTTCAAAGTGAACGTAGAAGCCTTATGCCTTTGTACAAGGGCTGGTCACAGCTTAGCACAGCATTTATGCATATTGACCATTAGATGTCTCCAAACTAAGATTTGATATGTGAGCAGACTATTTGCATTCATGGTGCGAAAATTAAATGAACGATAAATGATTGAAAATCAATTATAAACTCATTACATACCTCATTCACTGTACTGAAGCTGAGTGCCTTTGTTGTTCGTTTCAGCCAGAAGCACTGTGAGAGTCCTATGTGATATGGCAGTGCCTTATTGGCCCTTTGCACTTGCACCTGATCAAAAAAAAAAAAAAACAGAAATTGCACTATTTTAACAGCAAGAATAAGGCCTGAAGGGAATAGTACCTTTTTTCATATTTACCGTTCGACTGTTTGGATTACTCTAACACACTTAATACAACCAATCAGGGAACAGTACCTTTTTTCATATTTGCCGTTCGACTGTTTGGATTACTCTCACATACCCAATATAAAAAAAAATAGCATTCATATCATAGATACATATAGATAAGAGATACATGACGCCTTCTGACCACGGAAGCCCAACGCGTGCATCATGCAGCTGACTGAGCAAGATTGACAGTGACTACCAGGTAATAGGCAAGACATCTACAAGCCCACGTCAGCAACACCAAATTCCGCCATCAGCTCTTCAGGACAGCCCAAAACAAATGACGGGACATCCCGTACTACCACAACACCCGATAACAAAAACAACTCTAAGTTTGATAGCTCGTCGCCTCTCAGACGTCAAGGCAGGCCGGACCTCCCACCTCAGTTGCCTCGGTAACCATGAACCAGCAACGAACAGTGACGCACGAACTTGACCGCCCAAATCTGCAACAGAAGAATTATCCTAAACGACACTCAGGCACACCCTTTATCCGGCCCACCGTACCGCAGACTTCAAAAAGACGTTTAGCTAACAACTGTCGCTTCTCGGGGACATTCCGATGTGCTCGTTGTTTTGCTGACCCTGGATCCAGAATTGCCTCTCTGTCGGGGACCCATTTGCTGTTTGACTTGCTGTTTGAGCGCTGTCGAACAGAATAAATTGTCAGTTTGTGTTTCGAAACCTTTCAGCTTTCAAAATGGAGTCAGTACAAGGGATTAAGACTAAGGTGAACGCGCAGAGTTTGGCCTTTTGGCCGGGTTGTCGGATTTTCGCCGTCCCGGGTCGTTGGACCTGCGCCAGCGCGGGTCCGGCAGTTCAGCTGGCGTAATTCCGGCAATCTGGCTAAAAGGTCAGATTCCTTCAGGCCCAATATGTTGTGTTCCTGCTTTAAGTTTAACATTGATATCTTATTCCCTGCCTGCGGGGGTACAAGAGGGACCGGTCTCCTGAGGAGTGAGGGGTAACCAGCAACACCTGTAGCTCATTAGTAGCCTTTTTAAACCCAGGCCAAATGGCCAGTTAAAATAAATTCAAGACCGCCTCTTCAACTGGGTCCTTGGCCTTTCCTGACCGTCCGTAACACAATATAGGCAGTTTTTCCCCATAACTTCAGTTGAATTTGTTCTCCTATTTTTCTTAGTTTTTTGGAAAACCGTTAAGTTCTTACTTTTATCATTATTAAAGTATCCGGTGCAGTATTATATTGTCAACTATCAGCCAATAAGTATCCATGATGTGGTTTCCAAAGTTGCTGAGAGAAAGGAGGAAAAAATTATAAATGAACATTTAAATAAAGACCACTCTCTTTTTCGTCCAATGCAATTTGGTTTCTGTGAAAATCATTCCACAATTTCCAAAGAGTTGGTTTTTAGAAGAGATCAAACGCATGTTGGACACCAAACCTTGCGTTGGTGCATTATTTCTAGAGCTATGAAAAGCGTTTGATGATAGACGTCTTAATGTATTGACGGGACACTGGGCGCGGGGCCGATTCAGAGGGAGAATATCTCGTCAAAGCTGTCCGAGTGGAAACACAAAGAGCTTTTTCCGTTGAAAATTCTTGTGAATAAATGCTAAAATCCCTGAATTCTTCATAGATATGGACGTAAAACAGTCTCCATTCTTGGTTAAAAGCAAAAAAAAAAAAAAAAAAAAAACGTGCAGGTAGCATTTATTTTACGTAAATATTGCGAAGTATAATGCCAATGCTGTAGCAGCTAATTTCTCCCATTGATTTTTTTTTTCAAAATGCATGCATGGTACAAAAATATAATGATTACCTTGAATCCTCGAGTAAATCACTCTTCCTGTTTGTATGCGGTACAGCTATTGTACTTTTTCCACCTAAAACCGGCGTTAGATAGCTGCGTGTGACCGACTGCTAATAAATGAAGCTGAGTGTTGGACGGCCCCCTTCGAGAAAGCGTGACGAAGGAAATGGGGAATGTGTCATGTCAATCCATTATGACGTCTATGGCTTGATTGTCTAAATTAACCCATTTTAATTTTCCTTGGGTGCAATTCAGTGGATAAAATCATATTTAGAATTCAGGAAACAGTGTGTCCGCATTACAGTGTCAAATCCACATTTCTGGGCAATGTGCCATTGGGGGAAAAAAAAACCTGAATATTATAGATGGTAGCTTTTGCATTTGATGCAAAGCTACCATCAATGATTAAAACAGCCTGGAAAGAATGTAGCGCTACAAGTGTGTTTACAAGTGTTGGTTTCCTAGTGATCGACCAGAAAGTGGGTATTAATCCCTTGAGCTGTGTGTTTGACACCGCTGACTCTCAACGCCAACCTCAATTTCCGGAAGGTGTCCTGGAAGCAATCTGGAGATGCTCCAAGCTTCTTGTCTGTTTTGTTAATTCTCTCAGTATTCCTATCGATTAGTCCAATTTACAAGGTTCCTTGTCCATTTGCTGTAGACTTTGCCAGGGATTATTGGATTTGGACAGGCTTCTTTGGTTTTCCTTGATTTAAAGCCACATTAGGCTCTATTTATTGATATTATCGTGGAAGTGAACGATTCCAAAGTCATGTAAAACTGTTACATTGTTGGTGCTCCTTTAGTGACAATGGCTGGGAGCCAAATAATACATTTTTATTACTCAGGCAGACAGAAATCCTTGTAATATTAAGTTACAGTGAAATAAAACGGGCCAAGGAATAGCAAATTTAGCCAACCAATCATTAATAATAATAACAATTGACATGTTTTTCCAAGCATTTTTCTTCTAAGGGGGACATAATACAATTTTAATAGGGTAGGTATAATGGTATAAGCATAAAAAAAAAGTGTTTTTGTGTCTTTCCATCCTATTTCTTTTAATACGATAAGCGTTTCAGATTTTCAGCAAATTCAAATAAAATATGAGCTGTGTTCTTATAAATGAATAGTTTGACAGTGAATTTGAATGTGTATTTGACTTATAAGTCACTCGTTTAGTTGATTGGACGTCAGTAGCGGTTCCTTGCACAGGTAGGTTGTAGAGGCGTGCAAAATTTCCGAACCTCAGATTATCCGCGATTCGGCCGTGGAAGATTCGAGAACGATTCACAAACATCCAAATTCCGATTATTGAATTATACCAGGTAAAGCGGAAATAAAACACAGTCAGCACGGTCTTCGGGACGCAATGAGGAACGGACCGAGAGTAAATATCATGTTATACTCATGCCGGTAGATTGAAAAAAAAAAAAAAAAACCTGACTGTGGCCGTCAGCCGCTACAAACAGCGCCCAATTGCTAGTTGCTACAAACATACGGCAACATACAGCTATGGTAAATATCACATATTCTAAAACTAGATGTGAAATGACAGACGACGGCCGTGTTAGATCATATACCAAGAACTAGATGCGAAATGACAGACTTTCCCACACTAGTAAACAGGCGCCATCTTAAAGCAGTAGACTTCTCTAGGGGGCAGTTTACATGGCGACTCTGCGACACAAAGACGCAATGACTGAGTAGCGGACTCGCCTCGTGTGCATTTGGTGTCGGTGAAGACGAAAAATTCTGAATCCTGCCTCCAAAGTGGAAAAATCCGATTGCCGGGGATTGAGGGGGGCTTCCTCGGCATGCATATCAAAGGCTCCTGCGGCGCGAGACCGCGACGTTAACGTCAGCACTCGTACACGTCACATTAGGCGTGCGCAGCGGTGGTACTAAACATTAAAAACAGCAAATATGGCGGAATGTCGGCTTTAATTTACTGTTTTAATAATATTTTTAAATTAATATATTGAATGTTTCAATTTTTGTGCCTTTTTGAACAAAAGAAAAATGCCATTGCTTCAAGTGGGCGGGCATATTTTTTTCTGGGCTGAGGGAGCTTGGTGGGGTCAAAGTGCATCATTCTCTGTCACCCTGTAAATCTGCACTGCCCCCTAGGGCCTGGCATGAATACTACATCGTTTTCATGCGGAATTGCGACATTGTTCAAATGGAGACGCAAATGCAAATTTGAAATTTTTCGTATTCTCGGAGAGTCACCATGTAAACGGCCCCTAGAAGGCTCTGTTGTAGTGAACCTAATTACTTTTTATCGGGAAAAAAAAAAAAAAATCAGCAAAATCTTGACTTGAATCTATCTTTAAATGATGAAACGGTTTTAAAACTTTCACGTTTAAAGTAGACAGAAGGGAAATTATGGAATAATGGGAGCAATTTTAACATTAACGGTTGATTCACAACATTAAATTAATTGAATGTAGTTTAAAGCTGCCGATACAGAATGGGGACTTGAGTATTTTATTAACGGTTTTTAACGGTTAACTTGATACTGAAATAGTTGTTTGTTTCGCCTGAGAGGGTTCTTGAACCATTTTTGGAACTAGTATACAAAAAATTAAACGCGGCGGGGGTGGGGGGGGCCTTGTGGTGCATCAATAATCGATTTATAATCGAATCGGAGCCTCTGAATCGTAATCGAATTGTTAGGTGCCCAAAGATTCCCACCTCTAGTAGGTTGGGCGGTCGCCCAGATACTATATTGCTAAGGGTTCACGACGGAATGTCTATCTACTAGCGCCCCTATATGGAAGCATATCTAGCAAGAAATGAAACAACAGTGTTAGGATGTACTGGGGAACTGGACCCCAAAGCAGACAAGGGAGATGGCGGTAATTATTTACAAGTTTTATTGTCGGGCGCGTGCAGATGGTCACCGTAGCGCACGTGCACGTTAGGTGCTAGCAGGCAAGTGTAGTTGTGATCTCAGGCAACGGTACAGGTCAGGGAGCAGGCGCGAGGAATCCTGGGACGGAACAAGGGTCAGATTAGCCGGGAGTATATATGTCCGTAGATACCTGAGTGCTGGACGTGACTGACGGGAATGCCGAAAGAGTTGGTCTGGCGATGAGTGGCAACGACGATCAGGCTTTTGTAGGCCGCTGATGTTAATAGCTCGCAGCTGTCCTCGCTTCCCCCAGTCTGGTCTCCAGCCTGTAATCAAGGAGCCCTAACAGACTGGAACTGTAACTAAGGAATAAATTCATCATTTTACATGTGTAGCACCGTAGTGCATGCTGGGGGGGGGGGGGTCATACTTCTGATATACTGTACTTGTTTTCTTAAACTATGATTTAAATGCTATTTATTTTATTTTGGGTGTGTTAGTCAAACAGTAAATAAGGGTAAAGATACTATTTCCTTCAGACAATATATATGTATATTTAAATGGGACTATTTTATACTATTAATATTTCTACTTTTTTTTTTTTTTTTTGCATTTGGGGTTAAATTGTCAGATTGTATAGAACCGTTTGAAACGTTTAGATTTTTTTATTAACCATCCCTGAGTCAGACCTTTGACTGCGAATCAAGCTATGCATTGAATCTTTTTTTTTAGTGTTTTTTTTTTATGTGAAATATTCTCACCCCTCTACTCTAGCACACCCAGTCAAAATATATCAGACGTCTAGCGCCGTCAATGGCACTGAAAAATGAGCATTCGTAGCCATTCTTCCAGTTTAAATGGCTGTTTTTGTCAATGGCAGGCAATGACTTACTTAGATACTGTCAGTAACTAATAAGAATTTCCTTACATTTACTAATCTAGACAAAAAATTGTAATGAATGCATGTTTACAAATTCTCCTCATCATGAACAACTCATTTGCATTTCATTGGCTCAGAAGGACAACATAAAAAGGTAAAAACCAACCACGGTTTGAGTAAACGATACAAGGGATTTTTCCTACGGCGTCTGTAATCGCTGCATATTTTACTGAATGTTAACAATAACTGAACAGAATGCCAAAAGAAAGAACAAACAGGTTGCATGTCTCATATGTTTTGCAAATGAGCCTTTACTGTACGGATGAAGCTTGACTTTGGAGCCATTTTTCACAGAGTAAACCTGGCAACCGACACGACATCCCTCCCCAGGGACGGCACCACGGCTCGGACGGGCAAAGTGTACGTGTTGGGGAACGCCAAGTGAACACCCATTTTGCTTTCAAGCGGATGAAACTTTGTGTCATAAACTAGGCTTTACATGCACATCCCACCCTAAAGGGCTCATTGATCATGAAAATGAAGGCTGGGCATATTTATACACCAGCCAGACTCCGGCAGTCAAAAAGTCTCAACATTTGTTTTCCTGGTTGTCACTTTGTCCCCAGGGAGCTGTGCACCACCTGTTTGGTTTTCCGGCGCAGAATAATTGCGGGGAGGACGGTCCCTCCCTCGCCTTAACATTTTCAGCGATATTTGTTGGACATGTTAGCCTGTAGCTCTCCAGTCAAACACAAAAGAAAAGGAACAAGCGCAAGCTTGACAGCCAGAATGATTAATGAGCTGCCTTCAATTAGGAGGAAAAAAAGAGAATCATCAATCTTAAAATGACATTTTTCAATAACGGATGCTCTTTTGTCACCGGTACTTTTATTGCACTGAAAATGCTCTTAGGTATATTGCACATGACGGCATTTCAGCACCACAGATTGGTCATTAAGTGTATGTATACATGTAAAAAAAAAAATACTACAACAAATTTACTTTTGCTCGAGTCTACATGTTAAATGTTGCTTTTGGGTCAATTTCTGTAGATTTACGGTAGCTTCCTATTCATTTTGAAGTATTCTGGGGTCACTTCTTCGTTAACTCATTGGCTGTGATTGAAGGCTCTTAGATGTCCAATTCAGAGCCATGTGGAAAGAGAGTTGCAACACTCCCATAGGGACCCATTATAGGATTTTTCTTCCGGGTAATGGTGTCAAGTATATTTGGAGGTAAGTTGATTTAAAAAAAAAAAAAAAAAAAACGAAAAATTTTCAACTGTCTGTATTTCATCAGAGGCGCTTTATGATGTACAGTATATGTTGCGCTTAATGTGTATACGCATTAGAGGTGTGCATTGGCACTGCCCTCACGATTCGATTCGATTACGATTCAGAGGGCCACGATTCGATCCGATTCGATTCAGAGGGTCACGATTCGATTCGGTTCGATTCTGCAATGCATCGCAATGCATTAAAGCTTGGGATGCATTAAAATTCTAAAGCAAAGCATATTTTTCGTGAATCATGAGGCAAAACAAGCGATCAGACATTAAACAAATTTTTATTGGCTTTTGTGTCACTCCTGGTTGAAGTCAAATGAAAATAGTATACTTTCAGATATATATATATATATAAAAACAGATCACAGCATTTAATTAGTGCTTTCTCTTTTTTTTACACAGTCGCAGCCTTTCACACAGTGCAACATCTGAACTCCTGTGCAAAATCAGTAATAACAGTCACTGTATTTTAGTCACAACGACCCATCAATAAAAATATTCAAGTAAATATTAAAGAAAACGACAAAGAAAGTATTGTAGTGCAGCAGCATCTTTATCGCAATAACAATCCAGGGAATTGATTGATATTTGAATGTAAGGTAGCTCCCTCTACAGTTGAGCCTAGATCTTGAGCCCGAACCTGAACCCAACCCGACCGAATTTCGGGCCGGGTTGGGCCCAAAATGTCAATTTACGTTCGGGTCGGATCGGGCCGGACTTCACTCTCGCTAACGTTTTTTAAAATAAAATATATTTGTAGGCTATACTAAAAGAATGTATGGATGTTAAACTAAGGAATACTTGTTATAAAATAAATAAATTGGATGAAATAGAGAGAAGGCGCTTTTGTAATCACAAACATGAGCCAGTGCGTTGTTTGCGCACATGAACGCCGTGGCCCTGCCCTCCTTTTAATCTTCCCCCCTGCTCTTGGCGCTCTCTGCGAGTCTGCAACGCTGCATCCTGGTATTTCCTTTTTGAATTTCGATATAGAGCCGCAAGAGGTGAAAAGCAAACTAAAGACGGTGGGATTGAAAAGGCAAGAATCCACAAGTGGTGTGTGGAAAGGATTTAAATTGATAGTGGAAGATGTTACAGAAAACTGTCGGCCTTGCCGAATGCAACAAATGTGGTGCTTTGCTCTCGTACGAGAGCAGAAAGACTGAGCAGGCATTTTAAAAACTGTACTGGCCTAAAAGATATTAGTCAAACATCGTTATTTTTATTTATTTCAAGGGCTGCACCTCTTCGTGCTAAGCAGGACATCGTGGTGTTCCTTAAAACGTCATTATTTTGTTTCAGTGCTCCTTAAGGCAGGTTGTTCTTTTGTGTGTTCTGATGCGAGTCATTAAAATAAAGAATGTTATTTAAAAGTATTTTAGTTTATTTTTGAATATGCTGCTGTTCCTCTCCTTGTCAGAGAGGCGCGTATAGTGAGCACTATATCCCACATAGAAATATATTTAACAAACGCTTCCAGCTTCATTTCGTTGTATAAATATATATATATATATTATATAAATATGTAGACAAGTTAAACATTAAGAAAACTTGCGTTTTTTTCTGCCAACTCGAAGAAATTGAAATAAATGTCTATTGCATTTTGCCGACGAATTGACGCATGAACTATCCACCTGATAGAACAGACACAGAAATATAAACGATATAAATGTTTATTGAATATGCATCTTACAGTCTTGTTTATCTGGGAGAATTTGTTACAAAAGACAGGTTTTAATTTATCATTATGCACATAGGCATCGTCCAAGTTGTGATCACACAAAACGCAACCACGCATTGCATCCCCGCATTTGCTCCTCCTGCTGAGTCCTCACAAATAAAACGGGCTCAGGCCTTCAAATGAAACGTACATTTTCAGGGGGTGGGGGTTCGGGCTCGAGCCTACAAATAAAACGTAAAATTTCGGACTCTCGGCCTTTAATACACGGGGCCGGGTCGGGTCGGGCTGGATTTTTTAGGCCCAAACTAAGCTCTAATTGAGAGAGCAGAGAGATAGGACATAACATAACAATGGCTGAAGCGGAGAAAGTGGGAGCGAGAAAGATTATTGATGCACCTAACACATTAAAAGGAGACATTTTGGCTTCAACGAGGTTGGTGGGAAACTTGACCAGAGTAATGCGGTGTGTAAAAAATTAAACATGAGAATAATAATACAAATGGGGAAACCAAATCCATTGCATCACCGGAATTGCGCAGGGAAGATTTTTGAACGTACTTATATATTTTAAAATGCGCTGAATCGATTCGGCTTGTTGCCCGCATCGAATCGAATCGTCCATGCCCCGCATCGGGATGCATCACCGTATCGATTATTGTTGACACCCTTAATATGCATAGCGTAATTATACATATGGCGGAAAACACTCAGGTGACTTGAAGTGACCCCCAATTTGGCCAACTTTCAAAATTGTCCGATATGCATGTGTGATACATCATTGGAAAGCTTAAAATCTCAATTTTGCTGGGGGAAAAATTTTGAACAGGAGCGCATTAAAAAAAAAAAAAAAAGTTTTTTAAACAGCAAAGCCCTATATGGAGGTGAGAGCACGCGAGAGCAGAATTACAGACGCCATGACTTTAACGAGATATTATCACGTACTTACCTTGTTTCAAACCAAAAACTCAATGTAGCATGCATCACAGAGTGTCGAGACAGAGCTGTGAATGGCCACAGCTGGAATTTGGGGGGATTTTATTGGGTGAAACAACATGCAGAAATCGCAGACATCAAGGAGTGGTCGAGATTTTGATTTTCATATACTACCCTTTAAATATTTTTTTTTTTTTTAAATTTTCTTTGTTTGGATTGATTATCATCTAACATGACGGGGAAAGTAACAAAAAAATTACAATTAAGCGATAGTTATGAGGTCCACATCCGTGACTTTTTAACAAACACCATTTTTTTTCATTGTAACGTCATTTGTTTAAAAGTTTAAAATATGAGAGTGAATTATTATTATTATCATTTTGATTTTTTTAAACGAAATATTAGACATGAATTAATGATTCTAAGCTAAAAATGACAGACATTTTGAATAATAAATATAGTTAATTATCTTCTTTTTATGGCTGGGTTCAAACAAAAGCGGTTGCGCGACGTCCGTAAATGGGGTTTTCCAGGGTAAAACGGACAAATTAAAAATAGTTTTGGGGGCTTAATGTGCCATGATCTGCTATGGCAGCATATAGAAATATTGTTATATCAAACACAACAGTTCTTTTGTCTTAAAATACAGCAGTTTCTTTTAAAGGGGAGTGCAGGAGCAGAAACTGTTCTTTCAGTCTTGTCTGTGTTTTCCGCCATATAGATATATTTTATCTTGGCTGACGAGTGATTTTCTCTTACCAGTTAGCAGTCGGCTTCAAAATTAAGGTATCGCCAGGGAGAAACGGATTACAATTTAAAAGCGACTTCAACTCTTTCATAGGCCTTTGTGACGCATACAGTATTTGAGAGTATTGGTTGACAACCAGCTTCCATTTGCTTGTTAGCTCGATTTTGTAAGTTTTGAAGGTATCGCCTTCATCGTAGAATACCATGTTAGTGCATGACAACCTGTATTCTTTACAGCAAAATGTTGAAGATATATACAGTGGGGAGAACAAGTATTTGATACACTGTCAATGGAAAAACCCATTGGCAGTGTATCAAATACTTGTTCTCCCCACTGTATGGCGGAAAACACAGACAAGACTGAAAAAGCAGTTTCTGTGATTTTCTGTTTTTTTTTTTTTCCCACAAAAATGTTGAAGATATATATGCTGGAAAACACAGACAAGACTGAAAAAGCAGTTTCTGTGATTTTCTGTGTTTTTTTTTTTCTCCACATTCTGTCCCTCATGGTTGAGGTTTACCCATGGTAACAATTACAGGCCTCTCTAATCTTTTCAAGTAGGCGAACTTGCACAATTGGTGGTTGACTAAATATTTATTTGCCCCACTGAATGTGCGCCGAGGACTAGTGAGCATCAGAGCTACTATCCAGGAGGAAACTACATCCCTCCAAGAGTACATCATGAAAATGACCCCCAGTGATGACCTACTCGGTGAATGTCTCAGGCAACAGAAGCCCAGTAAGGAGGAGGACCCTGAGGAGCTATCATGGAAGGACAAGCCCCTGCATGGTATATGCCACCGACAAATTGAGGAGGTAGCTGACATGGTGAAAACATACCAGTGGCTAGAAAAGGCCGGACTGAAAGACAGCACGGAGGCACTGATCATGGCAGCACAAGATCAATAGAGGCCAGGGTCTATCACACCATACAGGACCCTGGGTGCAGGCTATTGTAACCCAGTGTTAAATAACAAGGAAATTCATGTTTTATAAAATCGAATTATTTCCAATGCACCTGAATGCACCACGGCGAAATGTACGCCATCTCTTGCTTGCCCACTCGTTTTGAGAGAGAGAGAGCGGGAACGTTAGTCGTTAGGAAAGCTTCTCGAAGTTTCCACGTAAGTAGTATAAGACAAAATAGTGTTCCCTGATAATTTAAGTTTGTTTATTCACATTTTATTTTGGGCTCAAAGGTGTTGGAGACGACTGCGGTACATATTGAGCCAACGAGAGAAAAGTTATAGAAGCAAAACTATCCTGGTGAGTGTTCCCATATATGCTAATGGATTAGCTGTCGATGTGTGCTAAACAATTTGGATATATCCACACGAAAAATGATAAAATAAAACCAGTCAGGACAATTGTTATGGACTGATATGGACAAAAGAATTGTGAGTAGAGTTCTGTTATGTCATTTATGTTGAGTTGTGAAAAAAAGAACAAAAGTTTTTAGCGAACTTTTCAATGCGTTTTTTTCTAGCATTAGCACATGAGCTGTGCTTGTGGGGGGGGGGCGGAATAATGGTGTTAACTATGTATATGAGAGTCCAATATATATATATATATATATATTATTTTTTTATTTTAGCTAATTCATTACTGGTATGTGTGTTGCATTGTTTGCACCTTGAGTAATGAAACTGCGCATTTCGTGCAGGCTGTTTTTTTTTTGGATTGATTCACTCGTGGAAAAGAGACTACTTGCTGCGACCTGGACTGAACCCCAACAACGAACGCCACCAGAGGCGTAAAGGAAAATTTACAGAGGAGAACACTGATGTCCTTGACCACCTATGTTCGTTGAGGGCGGTGGGACAAAAGGATTCATCAGCAGTCATTGGATTTTTTTTATTCTTGAGATCTCAGATTTTTTCATTTTTTGGGGGGTCAGGCCTGACACCAGACTAAAGGAGAAAACAAACGATCGCAATTTAATTTTATTTATTTTTACCTCACTGACTCTAGGTTTTGCTATTTAATTTAAAACGTTTTCATTGCATTTATTGTTTATAAATTGTTCAAATTCAAAAAATACAGTTGTGTTCCATTACATGTTCTTTTGTCAGTGTGTCTTATGTTGTTGAGTGCCGCTGCCAATCTCCTACGGAACCTAGATTAGTTGAACCCTAAAATTATACAATTTACAACCCAGTCACACGGGTAGAAGGGTTACACTATGCAAAGAGGCCCCTGAGTCAGTTCAGCACATCACAGCAGGGTGCAAGATGCTGGCAGGTAGGGTGTACAGGAATATCTGTTCTGAGTACAGACTGGAGACCCCAGAGTCAAGGTGGGCAACACCCCCAAAGGTGGTCGAGAGCAACCTGGCCGAGATCCTGTGGGACTTCCAGATCCGGACAGACAAACTGGTGATGGCCAACCAGCCTGAAATAGTGGTGGTGGATAAACATCAGAAGACAGCAGTAGTGATAGATGTAGCAATCGCGAGCAATAGCAACATCAGAAAAAGAAGAACACGAAAAGCTGGAGAAATATCAAGGGTTGAAGGAAGAGTTGGAGAAAATGTGGGGAGTGAAGGCAACAGTGGTGCCAGTAGTGATCGGGACACTAGGGGCAGTAACCCCCAAGCTGGGTGCATGGCTCCAACAGAACAACGTCCGACGTCTCCGTTCAGAAGAGCGCAATCCTAGGGCCAGCTAAGATCCTGCGCAGAACCCTCAAGCTCCCAGGCCTCTGGTCGAGGACCCGAGCTTCAAAGGCCCGGGTGGGCGAGACGACAATTATTTTTCTTTTTATATATGTATATACAGGTTGTCCCCGGGTTACAAACGAGTTCTGTTCTACATTGGCGACATAAATCGAATTTCCGCAGAAAGTCTGAATTAACCCTTTAAGTAGCCCAAAGGAACTATCCAAAAAGTATTGTATTTTGTTTCATGATGGAGGATACACTGCCCTCTGGTGGCAACGTTGGGTCTGGCATCTTTTGACTGAGGAGCAGACTCTTGTCTGACATGGATAAAGGACAGCTGCGCTCTGGTTTGGCCCACATTAGGCTGTAAGTTGTTTCAGTGTATATATGTTTGTGTATGCATATGGAATTGTTATGGCCTCTGCCTTTCCCACCTGAGGCCTGACCCACCTTGGTTAGGTGTGCATGCTTTTAACTGATTACAGGTTGGGACGGGTGGAGCGGCTACAGGTATGGACAATTACCATCAGCCATCCTTAACTCATTTGCTCACAAAAACGTATTAATACATTTTTTTAATGTTTCAGTGTCCCTAAAACATATTTATACGTCTTTTATGTTTTTTTTCACAAGAGAAATCTCTAGGTTCTGATGCAACTTTGCTCGAAAGCGCAATGCTGAAAATCCATTTTAAAGCAGTAAAACTGGCCACTGGAGGGCAGTAGCGCATTTGGTAACCCCATTCAATGGAATGAACGGCCGGGGCGCCGGCTGAAGACGACCGAATGGACGACCAGGACGCCAGGCGCGGGAAGTCCGAGCAGGACGATCGGGAGTACGTCCGGGACGCCAGGCGACGAACGACCAAGTGCGACGACCAGGAGGCCGTCCAGGATGCCAGGTGGCGGACAACCCTGGACGATCAGGGCCACCAGTGCAGCGGACGATGCCGTTGAGTCCGTGCTGCTCGCCGAGCAGAGCCCGCGCCGCCGTGCTCGGCCGCTCGCGTCCCCCGCATCCTCCGGTGTCCCGCGACTCAGCCGGAAACGCACACAGCCAAACCAAATCCCCCCGGGAACACAAGTTCTCCAGGCGAACTCCGCCACGAGGCAGTAGTCACCACAAAAGAAAGACTAAAAAAATCCATCTTGATGAGACACCACAGGCGGTGACGAGGGAAAAGCCCACCCCGTCCACCCAGACAGACGCGGTGGCCACAACAGCGCCATCTCCCAGCCCAACAGTTCAGCCATGTGCAAATAAATTGTTACTTTGCTATCAAAAGCTTAATTTGTCTTGTTGTTTATGTTATTTTGTAAAAGGAAAACATTATTCAGATGTGTGGGATGTCACATAAGCAAAAAATAGCTGTGTTAAAGTCAAAGTTATGTTTGAAATCCTATGCTTTTACAAAAAGCTCAACTTCGGTGTTTTTTCATCAGAAATTAGAAAATTGCTCAAACTAAGCTATTTTCAAATGCTGATTTCTAAAGAATGAAAAAAGATATGAACTAACTTTTCCTGCTGAAAGACGAGAGTCTAATCTTTCTTTTGGTGGGTTCCATGTTTACATAGCAATAGAACTGAATTTTCTGTGGGTCTTGCAAAGCCAGTCAGAATACATTAAAACGGCCTGGAGTGAAGAGGGTTGCACCGATGAAAATGGCTGGGAGTGAATTAGTTAAAAGCCAGTGGACTCTGCCACCTCGTCATCCGATCAACTTGTCTGTTGTATCTCGCAATTCCTTCATGATAGCTCTGATACCCGGCTCACGACTAATTTGCTCTCGCCTCAGGTCCTGTTTTATGCTTGCTCCCTGTCGGATTCCACGCCTGCCTCCTTCTGAGCTTCCACATCTTACGCCAGCCCAGGTACCCCGAGCAGAGCGATCAACACCTGCCACGGTCTCTCTTGTGCTCACTAATAAAAGACACAGTATCACCCCAACCAGCTTGTCTGCTCTGGGATCCCCTTCTGCATGTGCACCCCTAAAAGCAGGGGTGTCCAAACATTTTGCAAAGGGGGCCAGATTTGGTGTGATAAAAATGTGGGGGGCCGACCATGGCTGACGTCCTTTACGTAGAACAATATTATTTAAGCAAATTTTAGCAAGCCATTCTGTGTGTCACATTTGCTTTATCATTATTTTTTTTAAATGAATAATTTCAACAAACTCGCAACTAGCCTTTGTGGCGTTCGGCTCTCGGTATCTTACTGCTGTGAAATTAAACTAGCTTCAAGTTGCTTCAATTTCTCGCGGCGTATCTTCCCTGTAATGTTGTTGTACATGTCAGCGTGTCTTGTTTGGTAATATCGCCTCACATTGAACTCTTTAAAAATAGCGACTGTCTCTTTGTAAATGAGGCAGACACAGTTGTGGGTATTTTAGTGAAGAAATAGTCCAATTTCCACCTATCCTTGAAGCGTCGGCTGTCGCAGTCAACTTTTTTTGTTGTTGTTGATTGTTGCCATTTTAGAAAATTGGAAGTCAAGCGTCACACGGGGTAATGTTGCTTAGAGTGCTGCTGCCTTTTAGTGGGTAAAGGAGGAGCAGCATTTAATGTGTAAGCTACTTAATATGCTGGTAGCAGTACTGCTAACCAATTTATTAAGTCTGTGTGCGGGCCAGATGTTATTGACTTGATGACAGAGGCTGGGGGCCGGATGAAATTTGACCACGGGCCGCATTTGGCCCCCGGGCCGCACTTTGGACATGTCTGCCTAAAAGGAATTAAGTTTACTGTTACAGTTTGTGGAGTTAAGTGTGAGCGATTTGCTATGAGTATTGTAAATACGTTAGCATTTGTAGCATTTAAGCTAGCGGACTTTTGTTCGGTAAATTAGGCTAATTTAATCCACTAAATTAACATATTGATTGACTTAATGGACGTTTGAACACCAATTATTTTTTTGTCAAGTGTTTTATTGGTGAAATATGTGTCGTTTTGAACGTAAGTGTACATATTTGCATTACAGCTTTATACCGCCAATAAGCTCGAGGCGGTGGTTACCGAACTTGCCTGCCCGACTAGAATTGTCGCGGCGCGTGGGTTCGCGTCCCAGCCTAGTCAGAGGTGGGAGCGGAACGCGGGGCGGCACAGATCAGACTCGGGTTACAAATGGGGGCTCGTCCGGGATCGGCAGCGAAGGTTTCGGGGGGAGAGTGTAACGGGTACACAGAAAGTGTATCCGTTGTAGCACGTGGAAACCTCCCCGCCGATTCCTTCATGTAAGGACGCTAACGGCTGCACCGTTGGCTCGAGCTTTATTGGCACAGTGGTTACCGAACTTGCCTGCCGACTAGAATTCGTCGCGGCGCGCAGGTTCGCGTCCCAGCCTAGTCAGAGGTGGGAGCGGACCGCGGGGCGGCACAGAACAGACTCGGGTTACACAAAGATGAGAAAAGTAAATAATTACATTACTCACTACTGAAAAAAATACCGCCATTAGTACGGCTGTTATACTCTAACGCTGTTATGAACAACACTGTTGACGGTGCGTGGGGCTGATGAATAGGGGGCCTATCTCCGTCAAAGCTGACCGAGTGGAAACACGGACAAAGAGCTTTTTACCTTGAAAATTCTTGTAAATAAATGCTTAAATCCTTGAATTCTTTATAGATATGGATGTAAAACAGTCTCGATTCTTGGTTAAAAGCAAAAAAAAAAAAAAAAAACGGGCAGTTGGCATTTATTTTACGTAAATATGTCAAATGTGCTGCTAGTCCTTAAGTCACTGCGGCGCCGCCTTATCACAACAAAGCGCTTTTTACGTTGAAATGTTTGGGAATAAAAGCTTAAATCCCTGAATTCTTTATAGATATGGATGTAAAACAGTCTCGATTCTTGGTTAAAAGCAAAAAAAAAACAACAAAAACGGGCAGTTAGCATTTATTTTACGTTGATATGTCGAATGTGCTGCTATACTTTACGTCACCGTGGCGCCGCCTTACCACCACAAAGAGCTTTTTACGTTGAAATTCTTATGAATAAATGCTTAAATCCCTAAATTCTATATAGATACGGACGTAAAACAGTCTCGAAAGCCCATGCAGTTAGCATTTATTTTCCGTAAATATTGGGAACTGACGCCTATTTCTCCCACTGATTTTTTTTTTTTTTCACATGCGTGGTAGAAAAAATATAAAAATGACCTTGAATCCTCAAGCAAATCACTCCTGAGACAATCCTTCAGTTTGTATGCGGTACTGCTTTCATACTTTTTCCAACCTTTTTCCAATCCGGCGTTAAATTGCTGCGTGTGATTGTTAGAGATTAACTCCTGTTGATGCTGGATGTGCGTAGTCCTGAAGGCGTGGCGCAGTGTGTGACGAATGTGACCTGTCAATATAATTAATAAGTCTATGAACTAGCCACCTCTGCACCTGTGCCAATCCTATCTATTACCAAGTTGTAAGTAGAAGTTGTTATGCAAAAAGGATGGCTCTCAAAAGTAGATTCTGTGTTGGAAAGACTAAACTTCTCCAAGAACATGTACGCTGAAGTTGGGAGCAGTGCGGCTCAATTGTAAACACATCGGCGAGACGTGTGCGGATGAAGACAATAATGAGGGAAGCCATTCTCATGCGCTTTGTTTACGGCTGACCTTTCGGGATTGCGAGTGAGCTCACAAGCACTCCTTTGTTTCCTTCTCCTGTCCATTCTTCTGACAGTCTGCTCTTGACTCTTCTACCTCGCATGTTTTGCCTCCCCATTGAAAACATGATTATGTGAGTGCAGCTTTGTTCGCAAGCTGCCTTTGTTTGAATTTCAATTGTTGCTGCGTCACGCTCTAGGAAATGCATTCACAAGATTCATTCTTTTGATTTGTTTGTGTTTATTGGAGATCCGTTTGGAAAGGGAACTTTTTTAGCTGCAGCTATACAGTAGATAGATGGAGTATATTAAAACAAAAAAAGCTAACAGCTACTCATTCATTTCCTTTTGACAACTGCATTTTCTCTGTTGTTTTCCCATTCAATAGAACAACTATAAGCTTTAAATCATTCTGGTTCATGGGCCGCATTCATGGCTATTAGATCTCACGTGCAGTGGCGGACTTGGCAATTTTGGGGCTAAGGCGAACATATCCAGAGGCCCTCTTCATGGGTCAGGGGTTAAAAAGGAGAGAAGGGTGTGGAGGAAATATGTTCCGGTACACTAGGGCTGTCCTAAACGACAAATTTTCTCATGATTAGTCAGCCGACTAGTTTTACGATTAGTTGACTAATCTAATAATTTTCTTTTTTTTACTAATTTAGCAATGAAATTTTAGTTGACGCTTATTAATTCACAAAACCATTTTGGAACACTTAAATTCTTTATCAAAGTACAAATAATCATGTAAATAAAAATAATTCATCACAAATAAACAATGAGGTTAAATGCTGATGGCATTTACTAGTGCAAAAGAATGGAAAGTAAACAGATTCAGAAAGCTGACTTTGCCTTTCCAACATATTCAAAACAATTCTTTAAAAAAAATTCTAGCTTTATTATTATAGTATACTACTATATATAATAGTAGTATAATAATTATTGATTGCCAATCATATTTGCCATAAAGAGTGTCATTTGAAAGCTATTCTTAGTGTAGAATCTGTATTCTGTAGTAATTACTCAACCTATTATAATATTAATTCTGAAGTATGTGGGATTAACTCCATAAATCGTTATTTATATGACGAACATGACGTGCATTTATTTTGAAATGTTCACCGAAAGTACATTCGCTAAACCGCTAACCGAAAGCTTTACACTCCGTAATAAAACATTCTTCGTCATTGCTTGTGGTGTCACTAATAGATTTAATTTTTTTTCGTTAGCAAATGCTGTTAAGCAGCTGTTGAGTGTTATTGTATGACTGATTGGAACTGTACTGCATTGTTTCGCCACAAGGTGTGCTGTCGTGTATTTTACATTCGGTGAGAAGAAGAAGAAGAAAGTTAAGGGAGGCATTAGCGGCCTGTTATCAACTTCTCCCTCGCTGCACTTTTGCTCCCATGGAGAGCACGTTTGGTCATGTATTAAAAATAAATGATAGCCGACGTACAAAGTAGCAAGTGAGCTGTGAAAATAGCGAGCTTAGTGGGGTGAAAAACGCGGGAGAGCTAAGTGAAGCTAACAAACAGCTAAGCGGAGCTAAGCGATGCTAAACAGAGCTAAGCGAAGCTAAGCGACTGATACTCAGTCCGTCGCCGTGGAGCAGTCCATTGTAGTGCGTGTGTGTGTGTGTGTGTGTTGGGGGGGGGGGGCATAATATAAAGGCAGCATTGAAATAGCTTTTGTTTTTTCTTTAGTTTTTTGTTTGTTTGGTATGCTGACATAATTATACATGACGAATAGTTGGGGGTGCTGCTGGCTCCAGTGGCCCAGGCCCTTGCTCGTTGGGGCAAGGGCAGCTGGTTGGGGGCCCCCTACTGGTTGGGGGCCTAGGGCGATCGCCTATTTCGCCCGGATAGTAGATCCGCCTATGCTCACGTGGGCCTGACCAGATTATTTTGGGCCAAATAAGTTAATTTGCTGCCATTGACAACGCTAAACGCCAAATCCATTTTGACTCCCAGTCCATATATTGTATATTGGACCTCTAGTACTGTCAATGGCACTGAGAGATCATCATTTACAGGCAGTCCTCCGAGTTAGGGAGGCTACCGTCAATGCCAGGAAACGAGTTAATTTTGGGTCACGTACGTGTTCATTTTAGGGTACTTCTGTTGGTTTTGAGTCATTTCCCCGATAGCAGGTGACTGTGCGGCGGATCCGGTGTCAGCTCGCCAGATTCACAGAGCAATCACGCCTGCTTATACCTGTCAAATTGTACGGTTTCGCGTAATTTGTTCAAGTGAGCACTGATTTCTAAATGTGTACGCCGTACGTTCAAAATCTGTACGTTTTTCGTGCATTACGGAGTGTTTTTCTCTGTTCGGATTTTGTCACTGTTTCGGCAACGAGACAGTGTGCATTACTATGCGTTACTACGTTGGTTGGTCTTAAAGCAGTAGAGATCTCAGAAAGGGTCTGTTGTAGTGAATCTTCCTAGCGAACTTAAGTAACTTTTTATCTAGAATACTCCTAAATCAGCAAAATCTTGACTTGAATCTATCTTTAAATGATGAAACAGTTTTAAAACCCTAACCCTAACCCTTTAAAAACGGAAGCAATTTTAAGAACTTTAACGGTTGATTCAGAACATTAAATGACTTCCAAACATAGCAAAGGTTACTATGTTTTTTCTTTTTCCTTTTGGAAAAATGAAAAAGAAAACATGAAAGGTAACACCAGTTACTTTGCCAATTAACTTATTACCCTTACATTCAGGCAACTGAGTTACTAACTCAATTACTTTTTGGGAGGAGTAATTTGTAACTGTAACTAATTACTTTTTAAAAGTAAGATTAACTACACTTTTCATAAAGATGCAGTCTGCAGAATGAAAAGTGACAAAAGCGGAGATTTTATTTTGCCAATTTGTTGCCGAACACAATTTGCCCGCAACTATTGCTGATCACTTCTCAGAATTAGCAAAAGAAATGTTCCCTGACTCAATGATTGCATCGGTAAGTTCAATTTATCAATTGACCTTTTTCATTTACAATCGGATCCACTAACGAACTATGTTCAAGTCAAACTGAATTGCTCGCTGAAGTGCAGCCATCAAAAGACATGATAGAAATTGCCAAAAGTGCTACATACAATTATAACAAAAGTCACTGTTAAATTTTAGTAATCCTGATGTAGCTGAAGATATTGATTGTTCTTTGATTGCACCAAGTTATATTTGACAATATTACCAATAAGTTGATATTATTTTTAAAATTGAATTTTATTTTTGTTTCATATTGCATGCTAATAAAACGTTGTAAGATTAGTACTAAATATGTCAGGGCATACGTCACTATTTGTAAGATTGCCAATGGCCTCGGGTTTACAGGTATGCCTGCTGGACGTCATTGCACCAGATGCGACCGGTATCATCAATCTGATAGTCCCAATAATCAGTTACGGACTGTTCAGGGGCGGACCGTGCAGACCGAACACGCTCATAATCGGAAATTTAACGGTTGACGTGTGACCTGACAACAGCGCGCACCCTGAAGGCGGGCATCTGCGCTGCGACATTAAACAGGAGTCAGGACACGGCATCTCGGCGTACGGCAAATTCATATGGTAAGTGCTTTTTTCAAAGACGTGGTCAGATTTTGACGCCACTGCTTGACTGTTAAACAAGTTATTCAGTCGTGCGTTAATTAAATGGCCGGTATATTTGAGTGATCTGCCATGTCTTCAAGTTAAGTAATTCCAAATTTGTTGCAGACGAACATACGGAGGGAGAAAACATTCAATCTGCCCAATCTATTTTCACCTCCCTGTCAAAATGGATTGGATGTCTAGTGCCGTCAATGACAATGAAAGATGAGCATTCACGGCCAGTCCTTCCAGTTTAAGTGAATTGGATGTCTATGGTTGTCAATGGCAGGCAACGAGTTAATTTTGCATCACTTCCTCGTCATTTTAAGATACTTATGGATCACTTCCTGTAAATTACGACTCATTTCCTCTTGATTTTTCATGCATTTTTGGGATGCCTCCTGTTGATTTGGTGTCATTTCCTTGCCAATTCATTGGCTGCCATTGAAGTTGCTAGACGTCCAAACCATTTTGACCAGGAGGGGGCGAATGGACGAATGCTGTATAATGTCACTGTAGAAACGAACGTTAGCCAAGCGCAGTAGTGTTCGCACTCGATCACACTAATCTATGTCAAAATACAGTGGTGCCTTAAGATATGAAGGCTTCTGTACATGAAAAATTCATTTTACGAAAAGTTTTTCAAAGACTTTTCGCTTCAAATTTCGAAACTTATTCATCATATGAAAGATAATACCAACAGTAATAAATCATTCCCACTTGCAGCAATGCAATAATGTAACTACATTTGCCTATAAATGTAAACAAATGAAATATACGCACTACAATGCTCATGTATATGAAACAAAAGAAGAGTAGAACTTACAAGCTGCCAAAGTTAGCTCATCTTATATACTGTATATATACACTCACCGGCCACTTTATTAGGTACACCATGCTAGTAACGGGTTGGACCCCCTTTTGCCTTCAGAACTGCCTCAATTCTTCGTGGCATAGACTCAACAAGGTGCTGGAAGCATTCCTCAGAGAGTTTGGTCCATATTGACATGATGGCATCACACAGTTGGCGCAGATTTGTCGGCTGCACATCCATGATGCCAATCTCCCGTTCCACCACATCCCAAAGATGCTCTATTGGATTGGGATCTGGTGACTGTGGAGGCCATTTGAGTACAGTGAACTCATTGTCATGTTCAAGATACCAGTCTGAGATGATTCCAGCTTTATGACATGGCACATTATCCTGCTGAAAGTAGCCATCAGAAGTTGGGTACATTGTTGTCATAAAGGGATGGACATGGTCAGCAACAATACCTAGGTAGGCTGTGGCGTTCCAACGATGCTCAAGTAGTACCAATGGGCTCAAAGAGTGCCAAGAAAATATTCCCCACACCATTACACCACCACCACCAGCCTGAACTGTTGATACAAGGCCGGATGGATCCATGCTTTCATGTTCTTGAGGCCAAATTCTGACCCTACCGTCCGAATGTCGCAGCAGAAATTGAGACTCATCAGACCAGGCAACCTTTTTCCAATCTTCTATTGTCCAATTTCAATGAGCTTGTGCAAATTGTAGCCTCAGTTTCCTGTTCTTAGCTGAAAGGAGTGGCACCCAGCGTGGTCTTCTGCCGCTGTAGCCCATCTGCCTCAAAGTTCGACGTACTGTGCTTTCAGAGATGCTCTTATGCCTACCTTGGTTGTCACGGGTGGTTATTTGAGTCACTGTTGCCTTTCTATCAGCTCGAACTAGTCCGGCCATTCTCCTCTGACCTCTGGCATCAACAAGGCATTTCCGCCCACAGAACCGCCGCTCACTGGATATTTTTTCCTTTTCGGACCATTCTCTAAACCCTAGAGATGGTTGTGCGTGAAAATCCCAGTAGATCAGCAGTTTCTGAAATACTCAGACCAGCCCTTCTGGCACCAACAACCATGCCACGTTCAAAGTCACTCAAATCACCTTTCTTCCCCATACTGATGCTTGGTTTGAACTGCAGGAGATTGTCTTAAACCATGTCTACATGCCTAAATGCACTGAGTTGCCGCCATGTGATTGGCTGATTAGAAATTAAGTGTTAACGAGCAGTTGGACAGGTGTACCTAATAAAGTGGCCGGTGAGAGTATATACAGCATATATTTGTAAAAATGCATTTATTCAGGACGACACGGCAAAATGACTCCCAAATGGTCAAAACTGTCGACTTCACCTTTTCTGTCACACCTCCCAAACGATATTTTATGCCACCTAAATTGGGCCTAAGTCAGTTCACTTCCACGGCTTTGGAGAATGTAAACAAATCAAGAGGCGTGACAGCTAGCCGACATGCTAACCCGAACAGAGTATGTTTCAAAGTCTTCGAAGGGTTCCTGTCTATCCGTCCTGGGAGTGGATCTCTCCTGACTGACAAGGTTTCTCATTTTTCTCCCGAAGACTGGAGTTTTTGGAGTTTTTCCTTGCCGACATGGAGGGTCTAAGGATGGGGGATACCCAGGACTTGAATGTATTTATTCATCTTTGTTGCTTCATTTGCTGTTTCTGATTGTGTATCATATTGCCTCTGCAAAGCCCTTTGAGACATCCTTGTTGTGATCCAGGGCTATACAAATAAAATTGAATTCAATTGAATTGAATTGAAGCGGGAAATCACACATAACTAGCCCGGATCATTTCACATGACGACTGGGTTGTCGATTGTCTTCGCCGATCTGTAGCCCGCCCGGCGGAGAGCAATTTACAGCTCGTTCCCCTGCTACTATGGACAGGAGAGCTTGCCGGGGAAGCAGCTGGACAATGACCGCCGAACAAACTGGCCGACGTCAGAGGAGCGTGTAGCTGCCAAACGGTCAACACGAATATGGCAAAATAATGCTTTACTACACGGCAAAGTCGTAAACAGCGGAGAGACTCAGAAGGGGAGGGCGGTTGCAGTTGTTGTGCAGCTAAAATGTGCAGCTAATGTGTATGAGGAGAGTTTTTTTACATGCCCATCCGTGAGCAAACGTAAGTAGTCCTTCATTTAAAGAAAGTTTGTAGTGTTTACTTTGTAATCGCTGTATTCGCGGCTATTTTTAACACAAAGTTGCAATTTTTGATCGGTCAGAGAATTTGACAGAACACCCGGCATATGAAGGGAGCAATAAGCTGAGTATAGTGCTCTCCCAGCGGGGGGATGTGCGACAAGCCGCCGGTCGTCGGCCGAGGGGACAAGGAGCACGTCAGCCACAAAATGCAAGCCACCTACATATTAAAATGATCCCAGTATTTGACATAATACAAAAGACGATGTTTACTCACTTCCTCGTAAGTCCCATGGTCCCACAGTAGTAGGGCTTGTTTTGGCCAATATCCACCGGTGAATAGGAACCTTTTGAAACCCCAAAAACACCTCCCGCTCGTACAGTAAGATTTTTCTGCAGCCGTTTGGCTGGCATGATGCGAAAAATAAACGTATTAATCCGCAAAATCAGCTGAATCCTTAGTCCTTCTCATACAACAGTATGGCTGTATAGTGAAGTGGACTCCTTCCACAGCGCCGTCTTTCTCAACTCGAGACTGTTGCCGGAAGTCACTTATTTTCATGGCGCGGGATTCAAAAAACTAAACAAATATAGCAATCGCTTCCCCACACCTACAAGCGGTCAATTTCATTCAGGAGCATAAAATACCACGTGTATTATGAAATAAACATGCTTTTTTTTTTTTTCAAGTGCCACTAAGTGGCAACAAAGCATTAAAAATAAAGTCAATCACAAGACATTAGGAGCAAATTTAATGTGGTGTTTTAGTAGCGAATTGGGGATTCACATTTAAGACAATTCATTGTATGGAATAAAAATTGTGATACAGGAGCCACTCCGGAACAAATTAATTTAGTATGTCGAGGTATCACTGTAAAAGCATGTGATTTTTTTTTTTTTTTATGTACAGTATGAATGAGCTACAACATGCTTGTAAGGCAAAACAATCTTGCAAGCCGGATCGGACCTCCTGGTGGGCAGTGTTGTTAATCTTACTTTTAAAAAGTAATTAATTACAGTTACAAATGACTTCTCCCAAAAAGTAATTGCGTTAGTAACTCAGTTACATGAATGTAAGAGTAATTAGTTACTTGGCAAAGTAACTGGTGATAATTTTCATGTTGTTGTTGTTTTTTTCGTCAAAAAAAAAAAAAAAATTAAATAAAATAAAACAGGTCACACAATGTTTAAGTTTAAAGTTGTCAAAGTTTAAAGGGTTTTTGGGGACAATTGGTCCTAGCCCAGTTCTTTACCCTAAACTTAACCCTTTAACACCGAACGTATCGGCAGTGACGCATTTACGCATCGCGTCTTTGAAGCTTCGTCACGCTGTAATTACGTCACCCACGTGCCGCTGCTTGGTCTCGTTTGAAAGTGCGGAAGTTGATGTCCACACCACTTTTTATTTGAAGTCAATCGACCAAGAAAAACGGGAGATAATGTCATTTGAATTTTATATTTTTATTGCACTCATAAATATGCATTAAAACGCTGAATGGACCTATCTCATATTTCCATCATTTCTTGTCCTTTTTCAAAACCGAAAGCAGCACATAAGACTACACATCCCAAGAGCCGTTGTAATGTGAAGAAGGACGAATCGAATGTGATTATTTTTAATAAGTTTCCGAGCGAGGCCCCAACTAATGAACGGGAGGCATGCGACGCAAGCAACGGCCGGTTGGTTTGAGCGAGCGACTTTGAAACGTGCAGAATGAATCTAAAACTACATTCAGCGCAAGCTAATGCATTATTTCATTAACTCAAGGAAGAAGATGAGCCGTATTTGTCGTTGTTTTCCCGGGATGAGTCGGCGTCTCGGCTTGCATGTACATATATAATTTTGATAAGGTGATGGGTACAACACCTAACTTCACAAAGAGATATCCTCCAAACCCTTTGTGTGTTAGATTATATATAATCTTTTTTCTCACTATTTTGCACTGTATATAACCTGTTTTGACCATAGTATGTGTAAAGGCCAAAAACGCCTATGACAATACCTGCGGTTTGTGTTGAATTGTCAAACATAAAACTATTCAATCTTATTTTTTTCTATTGAATGTTTATCCTAACAAGTTGAATAAATATTATCAAGCTTCAAAACGGTTGATCGAGCATGTTTGGTTGTCAATGGGGCATCAACATTACAAATTTTGAAAAAAGATTTTGGGATTTTTTTGTCTTTTTCGGTCCAAAATGTGGATTATAATTGGTCAGTGAAGAAAACAACAGTTTGGACATGAATTCAAGGTGTCCTGAAAAAGGGGACCCAACTTGGCCATTGTAAACATTTTTTTCTTTGAAATATAAAGGCAACATCAAATGCATGCAAATTCGGCCAAAATAGGCTTAGGTGTTAAAGGGTTAACTAGACACAGGGGTATTGCGGATAGTGCGATAACTAGATAGTAACCTTCGCTATGTGTGGAAGTCATTTAATGTTGTGAATCAACTGTTAAAGTTGTTAAAATTGCTCCCGTTGTTGCGTTAGTTCCCTTCTGTCTACTTTTCACATGTGTACGTTTTAAAACTGTTTCATCATTTAAAGATAGATTAAAGTCAAGATTTTGCCGATTTAGGAGAATTTTAGATAAAAAGTTACTTAGGTTCGCTAGGGAGGTTCTCTACAACACAGCCTTCCCGAGAGGTCTACTGCTTTAAGATGGCGGCTGTTTACTAATGCTTCTAGTTCTCTATTATACATGTTGCTAATGCAGCCGTGCCTGTCATTTGCATCTAGTTCTGTATACAGTATCTACCGAAGCATCATATGGGCGTAGTTTGTAGGCAATCAGCTAGAGTCAGGTATTAATGGAGCCACCTAGCATAGTCGCATCGCGTCTGCAACGGTGTCACCCTCCCTTGCCTCTTCCCCACTCCTGCTCTGCTCTCTCGTCTCCGTGAGTCCGTCCGTCAGACTTTTCTCGCGTCAGTCAACCAACATAGTAACGCACGCCTTTCCCGCCTAAGTAACGGTAATGACGTTGCTAAGATGAGAAAAATAATTCATTTGATTACTCACGACTGAAGAAAATAACGTCGTTAGTAACGCCGTTATTAACAACACTGCTGGTGGGCATCTTCCAGCCCGCGGGACGTCATTTCACACCGTTGCTCTAAAAAAGTAGAAAAAAAGAAATTTAGTTCATAGCTATTTATTCTATTCCCTTTGTTTTCACTGCTTTTGTACTCTAATCAAGAAACCTGATAAAACTTCCTGCAAAAACAACACAGTGTTAGTCATACTACTAATTTTTATCACGTTCCAACAAGAGACGTTTTCCTTTTGTGGAATCGCCACGTCCTCCCTTCAACAAACGCTTTGAGTCTGCGAGTTGGTGCTGGGCCAGTACACGCCACTGCCTTTGTGTGTTTTTTGATCTGGATGCAAATTGGCTTGCCTATGCAGCAAAAACTGGAAGGTGACTAGTACTTCCGTATATCACACTGGTCCCTGTTGAGACTTCCCTTTAAAAGATGACTTCTGGGAATAAGGCAGATGGGTCGTTCCTACTTTTAGAGGTATAAGTATGCAAATAGTTTGGAGTCTTACAAAGTTTTTGTGAACTTGCCTGTAACATGAGCCTGTAAATTTGCTCAGGAAACAAAAATACCAAATAACGTCACTTGAAGTTGATGTCATGCAGTGTCTGAGTTGTCTTGTCAAGTCTCTGTGTCATGTCATGTAAGGACTGTGAAGACTTCACAATCCACAGTTCTTTTGTTCATAATAAAAACTGAAATAGCTGTTTTAAGTTCAGGATTCTGCTGTTGGCCATCAACGCCAGCCAATTCCTGCCTGGAAGTGCCAATATGATCCCAACGCATTTTTAGCTGTTATTTACACATCGTTGGTATCGACTTTTGTCTTTTTTCCTAGGCATTTCACCCGTACTGAAGAGAATGTTGATGAATGACATGTAGGAATTTACTCCAACACAAACACTCCAGAGCCATTCAAAAATGCATCCGAGACCACGTTCAGGCTGTAAAGTGCCTTTTCTTTGTGTGTGGGTATGATATTCTGACGGTATGATAACCTTAAGCCAAAATATCACGGTATTGCATTATAGCTCTAAAATGTGTTACTTTGAGATTGCTGGGTTTAAAAAAAAACATTTTTTTTAATCCCATTGAACAGGATTTTTATTTTTCAAAACATATTAGCAAATTGGAAGATAAGTATAAAGTTAAGTGAAGGAATCTGACCTTATAGCCAGATTGCCAGAATCTCGCCAGCTAAACCTCTGGAACCACTGGAGCAGCTCCAACGACCTGGGCCGGCAGAACCCGACAACCCGGGCCAAAAGGTCAAATTGCACGCGTTAGGTTTTGTGTTGGTTCCCTCCTAGTGTGTCCCTGTGATTGCCCATTGATTTCACCTGTTGTTCCTGCTCCTAGTGTATCCTCCAACCGGCGTCCTCCTGTGTCACCCATCTGTTCCTCCTTGTCTCGTTACCCCTTGTCTGTGTGTGTGTGTGTGTGTGTGTGTGTGTGTGTGTGTGCGTGTGTGTGTGTATATATATATAACTTCCCAGTTTCTTTTCCTTGTTGCGTCATTGTCAATTTTAATGTGCATGTCCACGTTCATGACAGCGTTTCCCCTGTTCCTCGTGTTCCTTGTCCTGCTTCTATAGTAAGTTGATTTGTTAGCCTGGCTTTTGTTTGTTAAGACTTTTTGGATTCCCCGGTCATTTTGTTGGTACTTTGTTTTAAATTTGGCATTAATTAAAACATTATTGCACCGCCTTTTTTGCCTCGCTTCCCTTTTCCTGCTTTCGGGTCTACAAACCACCTGCCTGCCCGTTTCCTGACAGCATGTTCACCTTAGTCTTAAACCTTTGTACTGACTCCATTTTGAAAGCTGGAAAAAGGCTTCGAAACAAGTTGACAATTTATTTTGAGTCGACAGCAATCATACAACACAGAGGGACCCAGGCGAGGATCCAAGGTCACCATATCACAAGTCAACAAAAGGTTCCAGAGAAAAAATGACAATGCTTAGATAAACATTCAGTCTTTTTTAAGGCTCTCGCAGGGCGGGCCGTGGGCAGGAAGAAGGGCGTGTTTAGGATAATCTATCGCATTTTGGGGTGTTTAGTTCATGTCTCACTGTTGCTGGGTCATGGTTAATGAGGCAACTGAGGTGGGAGGTTGGGCGTGCCTTGATGTCTGCGAGGCGTCGAGCTATCAAACTTCATTCTTCTTGTTCTCGGGCATTGCTTAGGTAGGCCAGGGTGTCTTGGCCCCACCGAAAAGATGATGGCGTCTTTTCTTTTGCTTATCAGGCGAGGGCTGATAAGCCAGTCCGCTTTACTGACTCAAACGGCATGGAGTATAGTCTGCTTTTTTCCTTAACCCTTTAACACCTAAGCCTATTTTGGCTGAATTTGCATGCATTTGATGTTGCCTTTATATTTCAAAGAAAAAATTGTTCACAATGGCCAAGTCGGGTCCCTTTTTTAAGGACACCTTGAACTTTATGTCCAAACTGTTGTTTTCTTCACTGACCAATTACAATCCACATTTTGGACCCAAAAAGAAAAAAATCCCAAAATATTTATTCAAAATTTGTAATGTTTATGTCCCATTGACAACCAAACATGCTTGACCAACCGTTTTGAAGCTTGATAATATTTATTCAACTTGTTACGATAAACATTCAATAGAAAAAAATAAGATTGAATAGTTTTATGTTTGACAATTCAACACAAAGGGCAAGTATGGTCATAGGCGTTTTTGGCCTTTACACATACTATGGTCAAAACAGGTTATATACTGTGCAAAATAGTGAGAAAAAAATATATATATATACTGTATATCATCTAACACAAAAAGGGTTTGGAGGATATCTCTTTGTGAAGTTAGGTATTATACCCATCACCTTATCTAAAGTATATACGTACGTACATGCAATCAAACTTCTCGAACACCCATCTTTATAAAAATTGAAAAGATTATAGTGAAGAAAAAAAAATATATATATATAACATTGAAAAAAAGTATTTTCAAAGATATTGACAAGTAGTTCAGTTCAATTCAAATTTTTCTGGCATACGACCCAATAAAGTTTTTTTTTTTTTTTTTTTTTTTTTTGCGCACTCAATAAAGCTTCTGCATGAACAGGTCACGGAGCTGCATCACACACAACGTCACACAGCCTACTCTTTCGCCATTTGCGCGCTGCTGTCACTTCTACTCACCGAGGCCCCGACTCATCCCAAAAAAAAAAAAAACAACAACAAATACGGCTCATTTTCTTCCTTGAGTTCATGAAATAATGCATTAGCTTGCGCTAAATTTAGTTTTAGATTCATTGTGCACGTTTCAAAGTCGCTCGCTCAATCCAACCAGCCGTTGCTTGCTTCGCATGCCTCCTTTTCCTTAGTTGGTGCCTCGCTCGGAAATTTATTAAAAATGTCCACATTTGGTTCGTCCTTCTTGACATCACAACGGCTCTTGGGATATGTAGTCTTTTGTGCTGCTTTCGGTTTTGAAAAAGGACATGAAATGATGGAAATATGGGATAGATACATGGTCCATGCAGCGTTTTAATGCATATTTATGAGTGCAATAAAACTATAAAACTCAAATGACATTATCTCCCGTTTTTCTTGGTCGATTGACTTCAAATAAAAACTGGTGTGGACATCAACTTCCGCACTTTCAAATGAGACCAACCAGCGGCACGCCGGTGACGTAATTACAGCGTGACGAAGCTTCAAAGACGACATGCGTAAACGCGTCGCAGCCGACACGTTCGGTGTTAAAGGGTTAAACTATGGTTAAATGCTTTTTTTATAACAATTGTTTTAGAATAATGCAAACAGTTATACAGTGCCTACGAGAAAAGGTACTCTCTCCATAAAGTTAAAATAAATTTTGAAAAATATATAAATATATTCTAAATAAAATTAAAATAAATGCAGTCCTTTAGGTGAGCTTAAACCAACAACCACAGCTCAACATTATTACTGTCAGAACAAAAATAATTGAATTATTTTCCATAAAAAGCATGTGTTTATGACTCGTATCATGTTCACATTATACCTGTGCATACTCGCTCAACACAGACCATTGCCAGAGAGAAAAAAAACACGTTTTACAACTCCTAGACACGCTGGAATTAACTCTCGTAGCTTGTGGGGAACGTTCATGACAGTGTTTACTAACCTTTCATTTTGTATAAATGCAAAATCATATTGGATGTAATGCCTCCTCGGCAGCCACCCACCGCAAACACGTCGGTTGGCCGTCCTCCTCTAAGCCCAGACGTCTGTAACTTTTCTCTAGCCGAAGTATTCCCATTCCAGCAATTTAGTTTTGTTCGATGGGGGAAAAACTTTCAGGAGTTACCTCCTCCAGCCATCGTGTAGCACAGCTGACTCAATGACACTGAGCAACAACCGGTGCAGGAGGGTTGAGCCTTGCAGCTGCAAGCAAGGGATTTCTCCACGTATTTTTGGGACATAAAAGATATCTAATACTTTAGGTACGATATGACGGACTATTTTAGCGGTTTTGAAACCCTTACGTTTTCATACCACGGTATACCTTGAAACCGGTAATCTACACATGTCTAGTGTGTGTGTGGGCAAATCTGCACACACGCAAAAAAAAAAAAAAATGCCGCAAATTTCCAATCTGCCGATGTAGTACGCATACTCAGTGTAGGTGGCAGCACAACCAAAACTCGACTCCTGCGTGTAACCTTTCCGCTCCTTTTCCTGAGTATGGAAAACGGACAGTTTTGCCAGATTGAGCAGGTTCCCAGCCAATTTGGCTATTTTTAAAGACTCAGAGCGGGCGATGAATGCATTAGGTGGGTTGATGAAATTTGGGCCACTTTTGACAAGATCTTGTCTAGGACGGGAGGTTGTTCTATAGACTGATTTTCAATTAAACTAGGCTGGTTTTACGGGGTTATTGTGCTAGGGACCGATCTGACAATCCTGACAATTTGCTTTTTTGGCGCATGGAAAGAAAACAGACCATTATCAGGCTTATCATTTCCTTCATTTTATTTTTATATTTTTTACGACTGCGGTCAAGCCCGTCTCCCGAGTAATAACCGAATGCAAGCTAGGCGCTAACGCACAGCTATCGCTGCCTCCCTGCCGGCCGCTCTCGTTCTTTGCTGACGTAATTGCTGCACGAATTCCGATTTGGGAGACTTGACAGGTCAGACCGCCGCCACATTCAGGGAAAAATGTGCCCCACATCGGATTCCAACCATATACGAAAGTGACCCATATTGGATTTGAAATAGTCCACTTTTGTGCGATCTGTCCCATTCAGACGATCAAGTTAATCAGTGTTGTTAATTTTACTTTAAAAAACTAATTAATTGCAGTTAAAAATTACTTCTCCCAAAAAGTAATTGCGTTAGTAACTCAGTTATCTGAATTTAAGAGTAATTAGTTACTTGGCAAAGTAACTAGTGATAATTTTCATGTTTTTTTTTTTTTTTTCCCTCAAAAAAAAAAAAACAAACAAAACAAAAAAAAGGTCAAACAATGTGAAGTTTAAAGGGTTTTGGGGACAACTGGCCCTAGCCCAATTCTTTACCCTCCACTTAACTAGACACAAGGGTATTGCCATAACTAGATAGTAACCTTTGCTATGTGTGGAAGTCATTTAAAGTTGTGAATCAACCGTTAAAGTTGTTAAAATTGCTCCCGCTATTGCATTAGTTCCCTTCTGTCTACTTTCAACATGTGTAAATTTTAAAACTGTTTCATCATTTAAAGATAGATTTAAGTCAAGAGATTTTGCCGATTTAGGAGCATTTTAGATTAAAAAAAAAAAAAAAAAAAGTAGGTTCGCTAGGAAGGATCTCTACAACAGAGCCTTGAGTCCGTCTCTCTCAGACTTTTTTTATTCAAACAACTTAGTAACGCGTAGTAACGCACGCCTCTCCCGCCTCAGTAACGGTAACGGCGTTGCCAAGATGAGAAAAGTAATTAATTAGATTACTCACTACTGAAAAAACATAACGCCGTTAGTAACAACACTGAAGTTATTGCATCACTCGAGCTGGAAAAACACACACAAAAAAATCTGATGTCTGCATTAAGACCTGCGGTATGAATCTAGCCGTAATGTTTTTCTCTATCAGTTGAAGGTGGCTGATTAATCTTAATCAATGAATCACGACTCTCCGGCTAAATTACTGTATTGGCCCGAATATAAGACGGTGTTTTTTGCATTGAAATAAGAATGAAAAATAGGGGGACGTCTTATATTCGCGGTCTAGACATCATACCCATTCACGACGCTAGATGGCGCCAGATATCATTGAAGCGATGTTCTGTCAGATTTGTTTCAAGACTACAGTTAGATTTAGGCTTCACTTTGATGGTTAATTGCAATTCTGTTGTTTTATCACAATAGATTGGTTTATTTACATTTCAAAAACCAGAAGCCATTCATTTACGAATGTGAGTGCACTTTAGTTTACATATTTAAATGTTCAGATATTACATTTGAATGAGGCAAAATAACATGCTTTTTCCATCAAATATATTGTTATACTCATTTGTTTCGGATGTACTGTAATTATTTTCTGTATGAAAATGAATTTGGTGTTCAAAAAGTCTTTTTTCAAACTTGAGTCTTGAAAAAGAGGGGGTCGTCTGATAATCAGGGTCGTCTTATATTCGGGCCAATACGGTACACGTTTCACTAAAGTGTGTAATCATCAAAGACCTTCTAACAGAAAAGGCATCAGGAAAGAAAAAACACCCTAAAAGTTAGTTTATTTAAATTATGTCGAAACATGAGCTGCTGGTTACTTAACTGAACGACTAGGCATTCAATCCATTTTGACTGGAAGGGCTAGCTGACTCACCCAGTCAAAATGGATTGGATGTCTATCGCTCTCAATGAGTTAAAAGAGCTAATGGTTGGAAATGCTGTTCATCACGCTTTGTTACCGTCTTGAAAAGAAACCGTCACGTCGTCGTTTGTTTTTGGAGGGTCAGACTGCTGTGATGCCCAGTGTTATTTTGATTTGTGCATCTGCGCCTTTTATCACCGAGCCGTTTCTACTGACGCAGACAAAACAGGACTCCCCTCAGACCAATTATTTTAGTGCGCTCATTGGCAGCGCGGATTCACCATTAGCGTGGGGTTATGGATGAAGTTAAAGCACTACATAATGTCCTCCGTCTGCCCGGCTGTGTGCAAGCATCAAAGTGTGTGCATTTAAAGGCACTGCGCCAGCTTCATCTCCCAAAGTCTCCACAATGAGAGCTCTGTCTCCAGAGGGAGCCTGTCCAGTTTCTAGCAGCAAGGCCAAATAAGTGGGACAACAGTGGTGTGAGGAGGTAAATAAAAAATGAGCGAAGGGAGCCGTCGCGGGAGGCACGGAGAGTGCACAACCGTGCCTGATGAACTCTGCAACGCTGTTTTATTGGGAGGTGAGTCTCTCCCAAATCATACCTACTTCAGATGTGCATTGAGTGAACGGTGGCAACAGCTCCACAACCAACCAGGTCTGATTGAAAATGGTGGGTGCTTCTGGAGGAAGCAAATAGTATCTTTTCTCGTATTTACCGTTCGACTGTTTGTATTACTCTAACACACTTAATACAATCTTAGTATCTTTCCACGTATTTACTGTTTGTATCACTCTAATGTACCCAGTATAAAATAAATTGCATTTATATCATAGTATAAGGAAAACAAGCAGAATATATTTGACATAGGGTATAAGAGATACATGACGGCTTCTGACCACGGAAGCCCAAAGCGTATCATGCAGCTGACTGAGCAAGATTGACGCTGACTACCAGGTGATAGTCAAGACATCTACAAGCCCATGTCTGCAACACCAAATCCAGCAATCAGTTCTTCAGGACAGTCCAGAACAAATGGCGGGACGTCATGTACTATCACAACACCCAATAACAAAAAAAACTAAGCTTGATAGCTCGGCGCCTCTCAGACGGCAAGGCAGGCCGAAGCTCCCACCTCAGAAACCATGACCCAGCAACGAACGGTGACATCCGAACTTGACCGCCCAAATCTGCAACAGAAGAATTATCCTAAACAACACCCCGGCACACCTTTCGTCTGGCTCACCGTGCCGCAGACTTCAAAAAGACTGAACATTTAGCTAACAACTGTCGCTTCTCGGGGACATTCCGATGTGCTCATTGTTTTGCTAACCCTGGATCCAGAATTGCCTCAGTTATTTGCTGTTTGATCGCTGTATACCTGAAAAAATTGTCAACTTGTGTTTTGAAGCCTTCTTCCAGCTTCCAAAATGGAGTCAGTACAAGGGGTTAAGACTAAGGTGAACACACGGAGTTTGGCCTTTTGGCCGGGTTGTCGGAATTTTGCCGGCCCAGGTTGTTGGAGCTGCGCCAGCGCGGGTCCGGAGATTCGGCTGGTGTGATTCCGGCAGTCTGGCTAAAGGTAAGATTCCTTCAGACTATAATGCCCATCTGAAAATACAGTATTTCAGCCAGATTTTGGCCGGACAGATAAATCATGAAGAAACGTGGACTTTCGGCCACATCTTGATGTGTGTAGGGGCACGTTGTGTGGAGGGACATATTCACCGACTCCTGATCTGGCGTCTCAGATGCCTCGCCACCAGTGTTGTTTTAATTAACGATGACAAAAATATTTCATTGACGAACATTTTTTTCATACCGACGTGACGATCGTAAGCTAAAAACATGTTTTGGACGACTGCATTTTATTGTTGGAAACCTTTATTCTCGGTACACTCGATTATCTACTATTACATTACTGATGAAGTTGTTCCACCACAGTGCAGTCCTCCCCGGTCTCGTCCACATTTGTCTTTCTGCCCGCCAAAAAATTGAATGTGCTGAATTGTTTTTCTCTGCTCTAACCGTAATGAGCATAGTCTATCGTTGACTAGACTCTTTAATAGCGTTGACCTCAGTTAGGCTGTGTAGTAGGTTGCCACCTGAAAAAATGTTGTTTTCATACACTGGCCATGAGCATTGACAGCATCAGTATCTTCACCATGTTGACTAGTAAAGGAATCTGACCGAACCGCCTGACCCGCGTACTGACTCCATTTTGAAAGGTTTAAAGAGGGCTCACCAAAACAAGTTTATAATGTATTAAGGTCGACAGCGATCAAAACGGCAAGGCGAAACAGAAACACTCGGGGAGGCAAGGTCAGCCTATCACATGTCAACAAAAGGTTCCCGAGAAAAAAATCACAACACTTAGTTTCAACATTTAGCCTTTTGAAGGCTCTCGCGGGGTGCGCCGTGGGCAGGAAGAAGGGTGTGTTTGGGATTATTGTTTGTTTGTGGATTGGACAGGAGGATTCTGGAGTTACTGTTGTCCAGGCAACAAGGGTTGTGGATTTTGCCACCTCAGCATCAAAGGGGGTCTTGGAGTCTTGTCAGTCGTTTATCAGTTGGATATTGGGCGTTCTCCGGTGCTCCTTGGGTTGGGACAGACCGTCCCGCCATTTGTTCTGGATTGTTCGGGAGAACTGATTGTGAGAGTTGGTGTGTCAATCTTGCTCATGACGCACACGTTGGGCTTCTGTGATAAGAAGGTGTCATGTATCTTTTATGGCCTATATTCTGCTTGTTTTCCTTAAACTATGGTATAAGTGCTATTTCTTTTACATTGGGTGTGTTAGCGAAATACAAACAGTAAATACGAGACACGATACTATCCCCTGACGGATTATTTAAGTGTGTTAAAGTAATGCAAACAGTTAGACGGTGCCTACAAGAAAAGGTACTATCTCATTCACAGGCAAATATATATTGGAGCATTATCGCCACCTACTGTTCCAGAGTACTGAAGTCAGATGTCACCAAAAACTCGCTTTTGTGTTGTCAACTGTTTAGACCAGGGCTCTCCAAACTGGTCCTCAAGGCCCGCTGTGGGTCCTGGTTTTTGTTCCCACAAATCGAGCTCAGACAGTTTAACCAATGAGGTTTCCACTTAAACAAGTGGCATCTGATTGCAATCAACTGATTACACTTGTGAGACACCAGCTTGGTGCAAAGGTGTTGTCTTGCTTTGTTGGAATGAAATCCTGCACCCACTTTGGCCCTATGCGGAATAATTTGTAGACCCCTGGTGTAAGGTGTTCTGCGTCCGTGCGACGCCGTCAACGGCATACCCTGCTTCAACTCCACACGTAGCATGACGTGCGTCTCCCATTTTGCTACGGGAACCACAAGGACTGTGATTGGTCCACACAAAACGTCATTTCCGTAATTGCTATTTCCAGTCAACATAGATACCAGCAACTTTTTTAAACTCTTCATCTTCGAAAAAGAAATGGACTGGTAGAGGAAAGAATCGTCGAGGAAGTAAAGAAATATAACCATCTTTACAATTCCTCCTCCAAAGAGTGCTATAGGAATCCCAGCGAGAAGCCCACGAAACCACACAAAGATAAGGATACACCCCCTAGTGACTGGCCGGCGCACTACAGCGCAATGCGTCACTTCTACGCAGAGCTTCAAATATTCGTCGACGGCGTCGGGTCGAAGCCATAGCTACGCTGTTTGCCCGACGAAGAAGCATAAACCGTACATTAGACGGCGGTGACAGGGTGGAGCGTTGTCAAAATTTCCACTCTAGAAGGAGTTTTCAAATTATCAGCAGGGTAGGGAAACGAAAAATGGTGTTTTGGCATATGGCAAAATTGCTTTTAGAATATGGCTTCGTTTTTGTCATATGACAGTTTTGGGCATTTTTATTTTGGCAAATTGTAGCCCTTATCTATACCCTTCTGTACAGTATGTATACCGATAGGAGTTGCAATCTAGTTTCGGTTTAATTGATTTAGATACGATGATCACATCATACATCAGGTTTAGGCAATTGGAATCCTAGTTTTGTATACTTTATATCTTTTAATGAACAATACAATTAACACTTTTAACAATAACAAACACACAATTAACTAGTCATAACAACTAACAAGAAAAATGGGGAAAAAATAGTCTTGCGTCTCAGTCAATTGTTTTGTCAAAATCCAAATTTGTCCAATATTAGTTGTTGTGGCAACTAATTCAATGTCTCAGTTTTTCTATTGCAATAGATTTTTCCCAAATGTTCGTTGGAGTGCACTCTTTGGAAAAAAAAAAAAAAAAAAAGGAAAAATGTAGGTATCAGTCCGATGACTGATACAATCCTAGCACACAGACAGTCAGTCTGTTATTCCAGAATTTTCAATGATCTTGGTTCTTCAATCACTCTTGGTTAGCTCGCCATCGTTGAATCCAATCTGATGATCTTTCTTTTTTTTTCCCAATCAGAAAAAAAAAAAACCTGACCTGTATTTAACACAGGTGCCGAGTTACCATCTTTTCAGTTTCAATGTTTCAGTTTCATTTTTGTTGTACAACTTTTTCAAACACTACTGAGTGTAAACACTCAAGAATATACTTCTAGTCATTTACACAGCATTTTGTATGCAATAAATGACATTTCCATAACACAAAAATGTTAATTAGGCTCTCAAAAGCATTTTCAGGCATGAAAATGGGTCAGGGGTTAAAAAGGTGAGAAGGGTGTGGAGGAAATATGTTCCAGTACACTGTATTGTACACCCCAACAAAATATTGAGCTCTGTCGACCCACACTGTGTTTCAGTAGGGCCGTGCAGAGACTGGTGGAGGGGCGGGTGCTCGTAGATCAAAAGGGGCACATGAACAAGTATTTAATACACCTTAAAATAACATAACGTTAATTTTAACCAGCTTTAGATAATAATTGGCTGCGACTGTGACATACTTTAATTGGGAGGGGGCAACAGTGAATAGAAATCAAAACTGTCATCAATACTTTCTGGCTGTGACTCAGTCAGTCTGCCTCTTTTCTTCCTTCAACCTCTGCATCAAAACTTCCTTCCTCAACTTGTTCATCTGAGAACAAACCACATCAGATGGTCACTGAGCCACCAACAGCACAGTTTTCTTAAAACTATTATTTCATTATTATCCATACTTAACAACTCTAGCACCTAATGATTAATAAAGCAATGACATAAAAATCTTATAGAAAAATAACATTGTAATTGTGTTTATAATTGGATTTAATACCCGACTATCCTTGCAAACTTGTTCTTACCAGGTCTGCTATTCACCCAGCTGATGAGGTATCCATGCCTTTAGCAGCCTCATCTAACTCCTTTTTTTATCCCTCAATCTCCCTTCCCTACGACGCATGTCTATGTAATGAAATATAAATATTTAAAAAAAAAACAAACAGACTCCCCGGTGGCTTTTAGTTTTAAAGCTTTCTTAATTTCTTTCTCACTCAATAACGATGGAGTTAGATTTGTGTTTTTATTATTCAATCAAAAAACAAAGTTACTTCTATCAAAAACAAAGTTGCTTCAATCAAAATACAGTACTGTATATACTTTTAATCCCAAAAAGTAGCTTCAATAAAAAAAAAAAGTTTTTGATTGCAATAATAAATTTGAGACAAAAAAAGCATTTGAAAACTATTTTTCTCGATTGAAACAAATTTTTCCATTTAAGTAATGTTTTGCGTTTGGCCCACATTTTGGCTAGGACATTTGTGTCTTTATTATTCAGTCAAATAAGTTGCTTCAGACAGAAAAATATATATAAAAAGAAAAACTTTGCACATGTGCCAGTCACCGTTTACCAAAGCCTGAAAGGGTTTGAGTAGACTCACTATGAAGTTTTTAATAAAGCCAAGCATTTTCTAACTACTTTATTCTTGTTTAAAAATAATTCGGTGGGGCAGTAACATGTTTAAAACTTATCATAATTCTTACATTTTGAAGTGCTTGAAAACCATTTATAAATGATACTTTGGTGAAAAAAGTGAAAAAACATGTCTTATATATATGTATCTTTTTTCCAATGTAAAATCTGAATAAATGCATTGAACACGCACAAAAAAATGGGGGGGGGGGGGGCGGGGGGGGCTACTTCGCGGTTTTCACTTATTGCGGCGGGTTCTGGTCCCCATTAACCGCGAAAAACAAGGGATCCCTGTATTTCTGAAAAGCTTTAAGAAGCAGGACTCATTCCCACCACTCGTCGGGCCGCTGTTGTGCCGACACCGGCCGTCAGCTCAAATCCAAGCCGAAAATAACGCGTCTCCGGCGGACGACGGGAGCGATGTGAGGCGCCCCCTCCATCCGAGAGAATGCCGCTTAATTTGACTCAACAGTGTGTTTCTTCGTTTATATTACCGCTAAATACACAAGCTTGACGCCAATTTAACGGGAGCTATGTTTTTTTCATGGGAGATTTGGCTAGCTCTGGCAGTGTTCAACGCAAGCTGCAACGAATGGCAGTAACTTTTTTATATCGCAAAACGTGAAAACGATTGAAACCATTACTCACCAAATTCAATCTGCTGGCAAATACAGGCAAGTGTGTATGCTGCGCTCTGGTCTGCCCCGATGTGGATAAGGCCTGCTTTTTGTTTTCGCTGCTTTGCAATGCAACCGAAGGCTCTCCGAGCACTCCATGTACACGCGTAAGGAGTGCGCGCGTTTGGAATAATGGAACGCAGCTTGGGCCGATGATTGGTTCTCGTCAGCGAAGCATCTAGAAGGATTTGCTGACTGTGTTCTTAAGTGCTCAGTTTACGTACTAAGTTAATCACATGATGATAATAATAATAATTAAATAAAACCTCCCGACCCCCCCCCCCCTCCTCCCAAAAAGAATTTCTCCTCGGATCTACGCAATTCACGTAGGTCGCCCTTTTTGAATTCAAAACGGCGAATTTCGCCGAAAGGTGAGAGATTTTCATGCCTGCATTTTTTTCATGCAATACTGTAAATGGTACATTTTCCATAACCAAAAACAGAAAATACATTTCTTTTCCTTTCAAATGGAAAATATATTTCATAGTTCATACCATTACAAACTGCAGTATATTTTAATAAAAAAATATCTCAACGAATAGTCTTAACTGACGACGCCTGGTCCTCTTCCTCTCACACAAGGCTTTTGGCCTGCATGAATAAGGCGCTAGCAGTTAGCCAGGAATGCAAATTTAGCATTAGCAAATTAGTGAATTGTTTCCACATCTTACCGAGTGGTTTCTGCTCAATATTTTTACCATGCGATCGTCTGAATTCGCTTCAAGCAACAGACGTCACACAGCAACAGTTGATGCATTCGTCAATTTGCTTTTCTTTATCTTTTTTTTTTTTAAATTCTTTTTGGGGCGAGCAAAACTTTTCCCCCTCAGAAAAGGCCAACGTTCCAAAAGGAAGTGCGCATGCGCTGACGTGATACTTGTGAGTCTCTGACTTTATTCAAACGTCGCTCATGCCCTCTGGTGTTGTTATTGGGTATAGGCTTCATTATTTTTCTCTGGCCTACATTATTGGGTATAACGCTTCAATATTTTTCTCTGGGCTACAAAATGTATTTTTTGGCATATGGCAAAATGGCTTTTGGCATGTGGCAGTTTTGCAGACCATGCACTTCCAAATTTCCCATTCATTTTCAATGGCATCGCCTTACTTGGGTGCCAGTTGAATATCAATGCTCTGCAATGGTAAGTGTTTGGTCAAAAATCATAACTGCACATGTTAATCTGCCATTGAAATTGAATGGAAAATTTAGACGTGCATGGCTGTCAATGACATGGACATGCAGGGCCTGTAAAAAAAATGGCATATGCAAAAAAATAAATTAAATAAAATTGCAATTTGCTAAAAGCCATTTAGTCATATACAAAAAAATATATATATTTTAAATGCCATTTTGCCAGATGCAAAAAACTGCCATATTCTAAAAACCCTTTTGCCATGTATCAAACACCACTTTTCGTTAATGCCGTTTCTCCAAATTTTTGCATTTTTAGACCTCCAAAACGCCGTCGCCATGTAAACGAAAGGGTCTCTGGAAAAGCTTCTGCCTTTTCACCCCTGGTACCATTGTACAAATGGTATACTATATTAACACACCGACATGGAAAACTATGGGCTAAATAGGAGTCTGTTAACGTAACATATTAGCAGTTAAGCATAAGTAAACGACGCAACATAAGTTGGTCACCAAACTCTCGATCTCATTCTAAATCACGACCAAATCCGTTCAAGCCTTTGTCTTTAGTATTTTAACACTTTTTCAGATTAGCAAAGACACAGTGACCAACTTAGATAGCGTCCTTTGTTAAGCATGCACTGCTTAAAACTCTGGAAAAGCACCATAAAGCATAGTGCAGTGTCTTTATGCACCCAAAGAGTATTTGCGGGGATGGATGTGTTTGTGTGCCCGTGTATTAATGTCGTGCCATAAAGTTTACATCGTGGTTTCTTGCATTTAACAGGCGCTGCGCTGTGCCAGACCGTAAAGATAACAGCCACAGTCCATCATTTGAGCAAAGATGTGTTTAAAGAAGAGACGGGAAACTACAAATATCATTAATCCCAAACGAGAATCGACTTTCTTATTGCCATTCTATATTTTCTTTATCTGTGTTTGTTTTATATCTCTTCCTTGCAGCCCTTTTTACTTCAAGCTTGTTTCTTTTGAAAGGCACTTTTTCCCCTTCTCTCACCCACTGAAGATGGCCTTCAAGCAGAGTGAATTGAAAAACCAGCTCAGCTCAGAAACGGGGCCGCTGCGGTTTGGGCACGCCAGCACAAAGGAGTGCTGCTGCAAATTAACAGTTAGCGCACGCACGGTCACCTCCATGGGGTTTTCAATGAAAGACGCTAAGTGCTTGGCTCAGGTGGTGTAGCGCATTTTAGGGGCCTAACTGTTACTTTAGAAATGACAATTACCAATCATGAAACAAAAATATATTGGCATAATGTATTTTTCAACAAAAACCAGGCTGCAGTGGTTCCTTAATTTACTCCTTTTTTAACCCCCATGATGTCTGAATTTGCTAGGGACGGGATGATACACTTAAACTCACAATATGAGAGAGACAGCGAGAACCAAAAGTGGTATTTGCCACGTGGCAAAATCCATTTTACCATGTGACATTTTCTGGGGGATATGTGGGATTTTTGGGGCATATATGGCAGTTTTGCATGCCATGCACGGCAATGCACGTCCATGCCATTGACGCATCCAAATTTCCATTCATTTTAAATGGCAGAAAAACATGTGTGGCTGTGATTTTTGACCATACACTTTACATTACAGCGCATTGACATTCAACTGGCACCCAACTCAGGCTTTGACATTGACGGCTATGCACGTCCAAATTTTCCATTAATTTCAAATGACAGAAAAACATGTGGGGCTGTGATTTTTGGCCATCCACTTACCATTACAGCGCATTGACATTCAACTGACACCCAAGTCAGGTTATGCCATTGAGGGCTATGCACGCATGCAAAAAAAAAAAAAAAAATGCCACATGGGAAAACCCATTTTGCCACATGGCAAATACTACTTTTGGTTCTCAGTTCTGATGCAGTATGATGCACCTGAATATGGCAGGGTCACGATATGATATCAGAAAATGATTTAAAAAATACTATGTCATTCAACCTTATTTGTTTTTGTTTCAGTTGCACATGCAAAACTTCGGACCCCCCCAGGCATACGCAGAGTTTAGGGGGGGCATGGCCGAAAAGGTTAATTGCATGTAATTGACTTTCCTATTTATGATTTTAAAATTAAGAGTTTTCCGGTAAAATATTGTCTATACAAGTTGCAAAGCAATTAAACAAACAACAAAAATGAATGAAATGAACAACAACAAAATATAATGGGTCAAAATTATTTTTCGAACAGATCTGACTAGAACCTTAGACTGTCATTTGCTTTGGCAATGATTAGCCAAAACCACCTAAGGACCGAAAAGGCAAGATGGATAAACATTGTTTCAATCCTAAGCTTTCAAAAGCGACAACGACTACTGAGCAAGAACCAAGGATTGAAAATGTGGACCTTGAAATGCCAGAGAGCACGGCCAAAATGGTGAGCGGAGTTTCAATTTGCCCCACCAAAGACGCTAATTGTACATAAGAGCCACCACCCGCGGGCGTACCATATTCAATTTGGGTCACGATCTTAGCGAAAAGTCTACAGTGGGGCAAATAAGTATTTAGTCAACCACTAATTGTGCAAGTTCTCCCACTTGAAAATATTAGAGAGGCCTGTAATTGTCAACATGGGTAAACCTCAACCACGAGAGACAGATTGTGGAAAAAAAACACAGAAAATCACATTGTTTGATTTTTAAAGAATTTATTTGCAAATCATGGTGGAAAATAAGTATTAGGTCAATACCAAAAGTTCATCTCAATACTTTGTTATGTACCCTTTGTTGGCAATAATGGAGGCCAAATGTTTTCTGTAATTCTTCACAAGCTTTTCACATACTGTTGCTGGTATTTTGGCCCATTCCTCCATGCAGATCTCCTCCAGAGCAGTGATGTTTTGGGGCTGTCATTGGGCAACACGGACTTTCAACTCCTTCCACAGATTTTCTATGGGGTTGAGATCTGGAGACTGGCTAGGCCACTCCAGGACCTTGAAATGCTTTTTACAAAGCCACTCCTTTGTTACCCTGGCTGTGTGTTTGGGGTCATTGTCATGCTGAAAGACCCAGTCACGTCTCATCTTCAATGCCCTTGCTGACGGATGGAGATTTTCACTCAAAATCTCTCGATACGTGGCCCCATTCATTCTTTCCTTTACACAGATCAGTCGTCCTGGTCCCTTTGCAGAAAAACAGCCCCAAAGCATGATGTTTCCACCCCCATGCTTCACAGTGGGTATGGTGCAATTCAGTAGTCTTTGTCCTCCAAACACGAGAACCTGTGTTTCTGCCAAAAAGTTCTATTGTGGTTTCATCTGACCAAAACACATTCTCCCAGTCCTCTTCTGGGTCATCCAAATGATCTCTAGCGTACCGCAGACGGGCCTGGACGTGTACTTTCTTCAGCGGGGGGACACGTCTGGCAGTGCAGGATTTGAGTCCCTGGCGGCGCATTGTGTTACTGATAGTAGCCTTTGTTACTGTGGTCCCAGCTCTCTGTAGGTCATTCACTAGGTCCCCCCGTGTGATTCTGGGATTTTTCATCATATTGACGCCATGGTGTGAGATCTTGCGTGGAGATTATCAGTGGTCTTGTATGTTCTTCCATTTTCTAATAATTGCTCCCACAGTTGATTTATTTACACCAGGCGTTTTACCTATTGCAAATTCAGTCTTTCCACCCTGGTGCAGATCTATAGCTGTCTCTGGTGTCCTTCGACAGCTCTTTGGTCTTGGCCATAGTGGAATTTGGAGTGTGACTGACTGAGATTGTCGACAGTTGTCTTTTATACCGATTATGAGATAAAACAGGTGCCATTAATACAGGTAACGAGTGGAGCCTCGTTAGACCTCGATAGAAGAAGTTAGACATCTTTGACAGCCTGAAATCTTGCTTGTTTGTAGGTGACCAAATACTTATTCTCCACTCTAATTTGGAAATAAATTCTTTAAAACTAAAACAATGTGATTTTCTTTTTTTTCCCCACATTCTGTCTCTCGTGGTTGAGGTTTACCCATGTTGACAATTACAGGCCTCTCTAATCTTTTCAAGTTGGAGAACTTGGTGGTTGACTAAATACTTATTTGCTCCACTGCATATATTTACATATTTTGTATATCCTACTGCATGTCTGTAGCCGTGCGGTTTGGACGCCTGTTGACTGTTCCTCCAATCAGGGTTGGTAACGGTGTTTAGCATAAGATCTCACAAAGCATAAGACAGTCTGGCGTTTGACGACCTTTGTGGGCGTTATGTGTGTACTAGCCCTTAAGCGCACACTCCTAATCTCCTCACACTTGACATTTCGTGTTGTTATCACAGCGTCTACGCTAAGGTCACTGTAGTATTGTGCATTCCACGGGTAAACTTTGTTGCACACGTAGCCCTGCAATTATACGCTATAGCGTAATATCACGGATAAAAGTGCGCCAGTGGGCAAGAAAAGCTTTCTCAGGTCTGCTCGTCTTTGCAACTGTTTATTGTCCATAATAAAAAGACTGAAAAACAAACCCACATAAACGAGAAGGTGGAGAAACTCTTGCACTAATTGGCGGCAGATGCAAGCTCCTATTGCGCATTCACAGTAATTGCAGCGAGGTAAAACAGTCATGGAGGAAATGATTTATGAGGCCTTTGAGAATGAAACAAATAATAATCTCCAAGTTGCTTTAAGAGCATTTTAATTAGGACGAGGCACAATGATTACACCTTACAAATTCGCTTAAATTGCATTGGTAGACATCATTAGTCGTGAAAGTTATCGTAATGCTCTTCAGAATTGAATTGCAAAACAAACACGGAGACGAGGAAGTTGAAAAATAAGCCGTAAAATTCTCCGGCCGGCTTCTCGTTTAGCGCCGAGCCGAGCGGCGTGGACGAACGTGCGTACAAAGTGCATCGCGTTGGTCAGCACGTAGGCACTTGGAACGTTTACTGCTGATGCTGCCTCCAAGAAATAAAAGCATCGAGCTGTTCACTTGTTTATGCTGCTGTTGTTGCTGATTGTCTAGGATAAAAAAACCAAAAAACAAAACTGTGAGAAAAATCATACTTTCCTGCATTTTGATGAGATTGGATGGACCAATTATTTTCCCCTGGCTGTCAACAGAAATGAACCTGCAATTGCACAAGCGTGGCTAACAACCCGCTGGGAGAGCTGCCTGTCTGTCAGGCATGTTTCTTTTAGAGGGAATTGAATGGGGATTAGATAAATGTGTGACCAAGTGCGACAGGTTTGAATTAACACTATATTGCGGGGCTGGCTAAAAGCAAGGGGAAGAGGCACGGCACGCTCAAATCACTTTGTTCTATGTGCTTGTTGTTTGTGAGCTACTGTCTGCCGTGAGACGAGTAAAAACCCCAAGTCATTTACTGTAAAAGGAAATATGTTAGCCTTTTCTTGTGTGCCTTGAACATTCGTATTTTTAAAAGCATTTGTATAATGTTGGAAGACTCATTTATATGCTTTGTGTATGTGCAGCGCCACGTATAGCCGGGGCCTGTAAGCTAATGTATACTAATATTATGTTCTAACTTAGGGTGACCAAACGTTCTCTTTTGCCCAGACATGTCCAGTTTTCACATTCTGTCCGAGGCATCCAGCGGTTTTTTATAAATTCATGACAACATCCGGTTTTCATTATTTTTCACGGGACCAATTAGCGTGTGTTGAAATTGACTGACGCTTTGCACAGAATACTCAGGCATGAAAATCACTCACCTTTCGGCGAAATTCGCCGTTTTGAAGTCAAAAAGGGTGACCTACGTGAATTGTGTAGATCCGAGGAGAAAATTTTGGGGGGGTCGTAAGTCCATCTAACTAATGACATGTTTTATTGAAGTTGCTAAGCCTGTCGCGATATCCAATGAGTCGCAAGATATTGCAAGGTAAATTAAAATGAGGGCAATAATTTTTACGGCTGTACCGGAACATATTTCCTCCACACCCTTCTCACCTTTTTAACTCCTGACCCATTTTCATGCCTGAGTACTACAGTACTGTGCTGCCCGTGAAGTGTTCCCAGAGAGCCGACACTTTAAAAAATGAAACCTTGTATTTATGCAAGAACCTTACTTCAAGTTGTTTCACATAACTGCTTTAAGTAACTATTAAGTTATGTAGTTAAATGAAAAATGCCTAAATGATTTAAGTAATACTTAAAAAGTGTGTATGACACCAAAAAGCATGTTTATTTCATCTAGGGCTGTCAAACGATTAAAATTTTTAATCGAGTTAATTACAGCTTAAAAATTAATTAATCGCAATTCAAACCATCTATAAAATATGCCATATTTTTCTGTAAATTATTGTTGGAATCGAAAGATAAGACACAAGACGGATATATACATTCAACATACATAAGTACTAGGGTTGTTCCGATCATGTTTTTTTGCTCCCGATCTGATCCCGATCGTTTTAGTTTGAGTATCTGCCGATACCGATATTTCCCGATCCGGTTGCTTTTATTTTGCTCCCGATTCAATTCCAATCATTTGCGATAATTTTTCCCGATCATATACATTTTGGCAATGCATTAAGAAAAAAATGAATAAAACTCGGACGAATATATACATTCAACATACAGTACATAAGTACTGTATTTGTTTATTATGAGAATAAATCCTCAAGATGGCATTTACATTATTAACATTCTTTCTGTGAAAGGGATCCACGGATAGAAAGAGTTGTGAGTTTGTATATTGTGACTAAATATTGCCATCTAGTGTATTTGTTGAGCTTTCAGTAAATGATACTGTAGCCATGCCCCAATGTATGATGGGAAGTGGAACCATGACTGTGCGTAGTGCTACCAATTGATATATCTTCTCTGCGTTGCGAAATAACATAAGGTGTTAAGAAAAAGATCAGTTGCTACCTTGCTTCCCCACATTGCTTCCCATGATATTTCTAATCGTAGGGAGAGGAATTGTAAGGCTTTAGCCAATTAAAAAAAGGCTCCAAAGGCTGCCAAAATTCACTCTACTCATTTTACGCTGCCTTTTATCTCTCTATATAGGTAAAACGGCGCCATTACAGATTGAGGTTGACAATTCGTGAGTGGGTCGTGCAGTGCATGCATTAATTGCGTTGAATATTTTAACGTGATACATTTTTTAAAAAATTAATTACCGCCGTTATCGGAATAAATTTGATAACCCTACCTTAAGCCTAAACTAAAGACTCTGGATGAGTGTAACATATTATGTCTGTAACGTTAAATACTATTAGAAAACGATTTAATAAAAAAAAAAATATATATATATATATATTTATTTAAAAAAGGCATGGCCGATATTTTTTTGCCGATTCCCATACTTTGAAAATGACGTGATCGGACCCGATCGATCGGCATCCCGATCGATCAGGTCTCTAATAAGTCTCTCTTATCTCTAATAAGTACTGTATTTGTTATGGCAATAAATCAACAAGATGCCGATCGATCAATCGGGACATCTCTAATAAGTACTGTATTTGTTTATTATGGCCATGAATCAACAAGATGGCATTAACATGATTAACATTCTCTTAAAGCAATCCATGGATAGAAAGACTTGTACATCTTAAAAGATAAATGTTACTACAAGTAATAGAAATTTTATATTAAACCCCCTCTTAATGTTTTCGTTTTATTAAAATTTGTAAAATTTTTGATCAAAAAATAAACTAGTAGCTCGCCATTGTTGATGTCAATAATTAGACCATGCTCACTCACTGTGCTGAATCCCATAAAATTATTTGGGCCCAAGCACCAGCAGAGGGCGCCAAACACCAAAAAACAAGTAACAAGCGGACATTACACTGTTGTCATTTTAATCTGTTTGAGCAGGACATGTGCGTTAATTGCATCAAATATTTGAACACAATTAATTTTAAAAAATTAATTACCGCCCGTTAACGCGATAATTTTGACAGTCCTATTTTCACGCGGTGTTCTTTGCTCCTGTATTAAATGGACCGCTTGGATGTGTGTGGAAGCGATTGTTTTATATTTTCCATTTTTTAATCCCGGGCCATGAAAATGAGGGACTTCCGGCTTCAGTCTCGAGTTTAGGACGAATGTGAATGTGACGTCACCCGGGTCAGCACCTCACAATACAGCATTACTTTATAGCATGCAGATGGACTGCAGATTCAGCCGATTTTGCAAATGAATTTGTTTATTTTTCGCATCATGCCACCCAAACGGCTGCAGAAAATTGTTGCTGCAACAGGGAGAGATGTGTAAGCCTTTTTGGGTTTCAAAAAGTTCCCGTTCACCGCGGATATTGGCCAAAACAAGCCCTACAACTGTGGAACCATTGGACTTACGAGGAAGCGAGTCAACATCGTATTTTGTATTATGTCAAATACTGGGATCATGGCACACGTTTTAATACGGAGGTGGCTTGCATCTTGTGGCTGATTGTCCAGAATGCCACACACACCCCTCTATACTCAGCTTATTGCCCTCTTCGTGTGCCCGGTGTTCTTTCAAATTTTCAACCCCATCAGAAATTGCAACATTGTGTTAAAAATGGCCGTGAATACAGCGATTACAAAGTGTACACTACAAACTTTCTTTAAATAAAGGCGTATATACTTAAGTCTGATCATGGACTGACATGTAGAGAAGTGACGACGTCACTTAGCGACTTGAATGTTTGCAGGGCAGGGCTGCCTTGGCTTTGTCAGACAGAGGACCGCTCAGGCAGGCAATCGGGCGGACAACCTTTTTACAGTATGTTTTAGTGTTTGGTAAATGCTCAGTATGGTTTTGTAATGTGATCGAATTGTGCACGATTTGACAAAATTGGGAAGACATCAGAGCACTTTTTTTTTTTGCTGGGGATTTGTTGAGGAGGACTGTCTGACATTACAGCATTGAGAAAGAACAGCTGTCTCAATCTCTCTGAATATTTAGTTGCATTTTTTCTTGTGTGTATGGAGCTATAATTGTCATACTCCTTATGATGGATGGCTGATGATGCACAGCAAAAGTCATTTTTTGCACAAAAAAAGCTTTTTCTTCAAAAAAGAAACGTGAAATAAACAACAAAATAATGTATATACAAGGGATGGTGTGATAAAAAAATTTTTTAAAAATTAAAAAAAAACATTTTTTATGTGGTGTCATATGACACTTTGCCCTTTTCCTGGGGCTAGGTGTTGGCGGTTGTTGCCAAAGCAATTTTTCCTCCTGCGCCTTCGTTGCGCCCACATGAGAGTGAGCCAATTCCTTTACAAGAAGTCCACCCGTCTCTCTTGTCTTCTGGTGCATGCCTGATACAACACAAATGCATTCAGTGCTGCCATGTCAATCATATTGTAGAACACGGAAACTGTCAATCATGTTTGGCAAAGCCAAGGGAGCCGTGGATTTGCAAATATTCAAGATGCTAATTACAGCTATCCAGAGTGACCCCTTCACACATAGGCAGTAACTCCACATGAGTCTGTAGGTGTTTGTGTGCTTGATTGCTTGTATGAGTGGTCTATTGTTTGACCAAGCTAAGTAGTCAGTTTGGTATCGGGGTCATCTGATGCCCTTCTGGTCTGTCTTTATAGCAAAAAATAAATAAATAAAAAACCCGGGACTTAATTAATTTGTGTCGGTGAAAGCGATATAGACCCATCAAGACATAAAAGACGTGTTATCCAACTAGTTGTTAGTTGTATTTTCACAAATATTACGAAAATATTTTATAAAGGTTGAAAAGTCACCTAGTGTTGCTTTAAATGGCCGATATTATCGACTACAACTGTAGTGGTAAAGATTTTATATATGTATATGACAAAATGTCTATCTTGCAACCCTGTGTCTTTGGACGACTGTTTAATTCCCTTTAAAATGATGTCACACTTGTGCGACACACATTTGTGGGATGAGCAACAGAGTTGCGTATGTGGGTTGAACCCATCAAAAACTGCCAAAGCTCTGCTTTTGCCAAACTGCTTATTTGGCTTGTTTGCTGGTTGTTTGTCAATCTGTTGCAGTTCCCTTGGATGGTGCTGGTGGGCGGAGTCTCCTGTGTTGCACCTGCTGGCAATCATCATCAGCAGGGCATTTAAACACAGGACACATGGGAGGATGATACTGCCGTCTTGTTGCCAGCTTGGCATTATTACAACGTTTTGTCCGCTTTTGTGTTTATTCATGTGTTATCATGGTTCTTGCCAGTAGTACTTCTTGTTTTCTGCCCGCCACCAGGTAAATAGTGTTTTGTATTTTTTAATTTTAATGTTTCACTTTCACTATGGGAATGGGATTTTTATAATTACACGGAAGTCCTTGACACTGGGCGCAACATGAATGACATCTACGGTGGTGTTAGTTGTGGAATTTACCGAATACAAAACTGTCACGAGCAAAGACAGCTTTTGGCTGCAGCTTCATGAGCTACGGTCCTATTTGAAGTAATTACAATCATGCTCTTTTTGTCCAATCTACTGTGTGTGGGATCAGATTTTTTTATGTATTTTTTTTTTAAGTTTAATATTGACTGCATTGTTCTTTTTTTGTTAGCTTTTCTCATTTTTTGAAATGAAGAATTTAATGAACTAATCTTACTCAAAACTTGATTAACCATCTTTTTTAGGGTTAAGTTTTTCAAAAATAAAAACCAATATGCTCTCTGCAGTATCATATAAATACAGTGTTGTTTTCAGAGGGTAGTGAGGCGTTACATTTATGTATCTGAACCTTTTGGAGAATCTCACATTTCTGCATAAAATCACTATCAAATGTGATCTGATCTTTGTTAAAATCACAAAGATGAAAAAACACTCTGCTTTAACTAAACCACCCAAGCATTCATAGATTTTCATATTTCAATAAGGATAGTATGCAAACAATGACGGAAGAGGGAAAAATCAGTAAGTGAACCATCATATTTAAAATTTTGTGCCCAAAGCACTAGAGGTGTGCATCGGTACTGCCCTCACGATTCGATTCGATTACGATTCGGAGGGCCATGATTCGATTCGATTAAGAGGGTCACGATTCGATTCGGTTCGATTCGGCAATGCATTGCGATGCCTTAAAGCCAGGGATGCATTAAAATTCTAAAGCAAAGCATATTTTTCGTGAATCATGAGGCAACACAAGCGGTCAGACATTAAACAACTTTTTATTGGCTCTTGTGTCACTCCTGGTTGAAGTCAAATGAAAATACTTTTAGATATATTTTTCTTTTAAAAAAAACAAAAAACAGATCACAGCATTTAATTGGTGATTTGAATGAGACCAGGGCTTTCTTTTTTTTTTTTTTTTACACACAGTAGCAGCCTTTCACACAATGCAACATCTGAACTCCTGTGCAAAATCAGTAATAGCAGTCACTGTATTTTAGTCACAACAACCCATCGATAAAAATATTCAAGTAAATATTAAAGAAAGCGACAAAGAAGATATTGTAGTGCAGCAGCATCTTTATCGCAATATCAATCCAGGGATCAGTTCAGTTGCAAACAAAACATCCAACTAAATTGCAATGTAGAACAAAAGTACAATGTAGGCCTAGCCCACTATATATGTGCAATCAACTTAGAAATGCAATTAGTAAGTACCACATAACAATAAAAAATAATGAATTAAAATGAAGTGCAGCAGCATTTTAGCAGCCATAACAATCTGTTTCAACATGAGGAAATATCATTTTTTTGCAATTGAGAGAGCAGAGAGATAGTAGAGGTTAGATGGGGCCTAAAAATCCAGCCCGACCCGACACGGCCCGCGGGTATTGAAGCCCGACCCGGCTTGGAGTGACGCGAAAAAAAACAAAAACGCAGCAGCAGCAATTTATTTTCATTTCTTCGAGATGGCAGAAAAAAACGCATGTTTCTTAATGTTTAAATAGTCTACATATTTTTGTGATCATTATAGAAGCAACACGTTAACGAAATAACGCTGGGAAAGTTTAATATTTAAAAAAAAAAAAAAAATCCGATTTTGCAAACACACAGAGAAGAGGATCCAAAAGGATCACATTTGTGTTGCCTTTGTGTGCATAAAAAAGTGTCTTTCGTAACGAATTCTCAGTTGGCAGAAAAAAAAAACGCAAGTTTTCTTAATGTTTAAATAGTCTACATATTTTTGTGATAATTATAAAATCATTTACACAACGAAATAACGTTGGGAAAGTTTAATATAAAATAAAAAAAATTTTAAAAACGAGTTTGCAGACACACAGAGGAGAGGATTCAAAAGGATCACATTTGTGTTGCCTTTGTGTGCATAAATAAGTCTTTCGTAACGAATTCTCAGTTGGCAGGAAAAAAATGCAAGTTTTCTTAATGTTTAAATAGTCTACATATTTTTGTGATAATTATAAAATCATTTTCACAACGAAATAACGTTGGGAAATAATATTAAAAAAAAAAAAAAGAGTTTGCAGACATGCAGAGGAGAGGATTTAAAAGGATCACATTTGTGTTGCCTTTGTGTGCATAAATAAAAGTGTCTTTCGTAACGAATCGCAAGCGCCACAGCGGAGGAGAAGAAGAAAAAGCGGGCGGCGCCACTGCTTCATGTGAGTCCACAAGCAAATGAACAATACAGAGAGCCTGCTCTCGGTTTTATCCCTTTTTTTTTTTTTTTTTTTTTTTTTAAATAATTGGTTGGTTTCATGAGTCCACAAAATATTTTGCCAAAACTTCTGTGGAGTGTCCAAGTGCCTTTTGTGAACATTAAGTGAGCTACAAGTTTTTTTTGTTTGTTTTTTTTTTTTAGGTGTAGTTGACTCTGCGACACCAAGACGCAATGACTGTGGTGCGGAGTGGCCTCGCATTCATATGGTGTCGGAGAAGACGAAAGGCAAAGACGCAAAACGTGGAAATGTGCCTCCAAAGTGGAGGGATTCGATTGCGGGGGCTTGCTCTTCATCCATATCAATGGAACACTCCCGCGCCGATAGCGTCAGCACTTGCACACGTTACGTTGGGTGTGCGCAGCGGTGCTTCTAAATGGCTTTAATTTACTGTTTTAATCATATTTTTAATTTAAATATGTTGAATGTTTCCTTTTTTTTTTTTTGCCTTTTGGAGCAAAAGAAAAATGCCATTGCTTGGAGTGCATGTTGTCTTCCGGGCTGAGGAGTGGGGTCAAAGTGCATCATTCGCTGTTGCCTTGTAAATCTGAACTGCCCCCTAGGGACTGGCATGAATACTACATCGTTTTGATGCGGAATTGCAACATTGGTCGAATGGAGACGGGACCATATAGATGCAAACATGAAATTTTTTGTCTTGGGGGGCCGTTTAAATGGTGACTCTTGGACAGAAGTGGCTTCCTCCATGGAGTCCTCCTATGAACACCATTCTTGGCCATAGTTTTAAATATAGTGGTACCTCGACATACGATCGCTTCGACACACGATCTTTTCAACATCCGACGTAAAATTTGACTCGCCATTTGTTTCTACATCCGATGAAAAACTCGAAATACGACGACATGGCAGCACCGCAGACGAATGCACGGCGGATTTTCTTGTGTGACAAATCGACACAGGTTTCAAAAAAAGGTTGGTACAGGTGGTGAAACAAGGAAAAAGTTGACGCTTACCTTCTAAATGAAAATGCAAATTATAGAAAAATATGAGCGTGGGCTGGGCATCCGTGAAATGGCTAAACAATAAATCTCCGCAGTCCTCCTCCGACCATCGTTCGCCAGTCTTTATAAATTAAGCTGACAATTCTTATTGTGGTAACATCTCCATATAAATTGCCAGATTCGCCACGTTTTTATCGTTTATTTCACAACTTATTCAAGACAAAACACCTACTGTGTAGTGCAATTGATGGTGTTCTCAAGAAAACATTAAAAGTGAAAGTGAAACTCTCAAGCTCACCGCTCTCTGTCTCTGGCACGTCAGCCCCGTGGTGCGTTCAGGTAGCACATAAAACGTCCGCCACATTATAACCCGATTCATTACATTAATACAGGAATTATTTTTATTATTTTTATTATATTATTCAGATTTTTATGTATAATTTGTTTTGCTACGTGTAATTGCAATTTGTAATAGTACCAGCAGTATTTATTAGGGATTTAATGTAGGTTTTTGAGCTGTGGAACGAATTAATGGAATTATAATGTATTCCTATGGGAAAATCCTGCTCGACATACGACCATTTCGACTTACAAACAAGGTCCTGGAACGGGTTAACTTCGTATGTAGAGGTACCACTGTATAGTTGAGATATTGGAGTGTGTCAGTGATTTCTGTAAGTCTTTAGCAGACACTCTAGGGTTCTTTTTTCTCTGAGTATTCCGCGCCGAACTCTTAGTGTCATCTTTGGAAGAAGGCCATTCCTTGGTAGAGGGGCAACAGTGCCAAACTCTCCATTTGTAGACAACTTCTCTGACTGTCTATTGATGAACATCCAGACTTTTATAGATGGTTTTGCATCCTTTCCCAGCTTTAAACAAATCAACAATCCTTGATGGCAGGTCTCCAGACAGCTCTTTTGACCAAGCAATAATGAGTAATGCACATCAGACATCAAGACATTTCTTACTAGGAGTGTGTTTTCATAGTGAGCAGGGAAGCTTTAAACCACTCATCGGTGATTGGGCACACACCTGACTTAAAATCGTTGGTAAAAGTTTGTTTCAATTGCTCTTCAAGTCTCCTTAGGCAGAGGGTTCACTTATTTTCCCCTTTCTGTCACTGTTTGCATGCTATCCTCATTAAAATATGAAAACCTATGAATGTTTGGGTGGTTTTAGTTAAAGCAGTTTTTTCATCAGTGTGGTTTTGACAAAAATCACATTTGATGACTTTATTCCAAAACGTTCAGATACTTTTTCGCACCACTGTATACTCCGTGACAGACTTGTGGGTACGCTTTCCAAGTGGCAACCCTGATTTTACGTAGTTGGTGAATCATGCCCTGCGTGACTAAGCTGACTTGATCTGCCTACTAAAGGAGATGAAATGTGTTTATTAAATCTCGTAAGCGCCAGAATACATTTTAATCAAATATTCATTTATTAAAGGTCAGTGTTGTTAATAACGGCGTTACTAACAGCGTTATTTTCTTCAGTAGTGAGTAATCTTATTAATTACTTCTCACCTTGGCAACGCCGTTACCGTTACTCAGGCGGGAAAGGCGTGCGTTACTACATTGGTTGAATGACACGAGAAAAGTGAGACACGTACTCACAGAGAAAGCGGAGCTGGTGTGGGGAGGAGGTAAGGGAGTTGTGACGCCATTGCAAACGCGATGCTAGGTGGCTCCAATAATACCTGACTGTAGCTGATAGCCTACAAACGACGCCCACATGATGCTACGGTACATATCGCATATTATAGAACTAGATGCAAATGACAGACACGGCGGCATTAGCAACATGTATAAAGAACTAGATGTGTTAGTAAACAGCCGCCAACTTTAAGCAGTAGACTTCTCAGAAAGGCTCTGTTGTACAGAACCTTCCTAGCTAACCTAAGTAACTTTTTATCTAAAATGCTCCTAAATCGGCAAAATCTTGACTTAAATCAAGCTTTAAATGACGAAACCATTTTAAAACTTACACATGTCGTAAGTAGACAGAAGGGAACTGATGCAATAACGGGAGCAATTTTAACAACTTTAACAGTTGATTCACAACATTAAGTGACTTCCACACATAGCAAAGGTTACTATCTAGTTATCGCACTATCCGCAATAGCCCTGTGTCTAGTTAAGTTTGGGCCAGGGCCAATTGTCCCAAAAACCCTTTAAACTTCACATTGTGTGACCTGTTTTTTTTTTTTTTTTTTTTTTTTTTTTTTTTTGAGGGGGGGGGGGGGGGGACAACACATTTTCACCACTTACTTTGTCAAGTAACTAATTACTTCAGGTAACCGCAATTACTTTTTGGGAGAAGTAATTTGTCACTGTAATTAATTTTTTAAAGTAAAATTACAGGCATGCAAACTGGTTAGGGGTGAAAAAGGTGACAAAGTAAGATGGACACACGGCATGCGCAGAAAAGTGCATTTCATAGTGCAACCAGAGACATCTCGAATTAAACACGGTACATAATAATTTAACATATAAAAGTCTAAATCTCTCATCCTGAAATCAGAACATATAAGATGCATTAAGTAGCAAATTATACAAAATGTAAATTATAAAATATACAGTATGTCCCATTTGCATTAAGCAGAGAACAGCTGCACAGCATAAAACATGAATTTACAGGTACAGTATAAATTCCATTCACTTAACTATTATGTCTTAGATAGATAGATAGATAGAATTTAAAAAAATACAAGTCTTCAAAAGCATTAACTGTAGTGATCATAACTTTATTTACATTCAACCAAAGCAATTAGTCCCATGGTCCTTAACTTCGATTGATAGGGCATCATACTGGATAAACAGAAGTACACTTGTAGGCTGTTTTATGAACGGGGGTGTACGAACAGCGCGGGAATGTGGGTACTTTCAAATGCGACCTGTAGCGCAGGGGTCCCCAACCATTTTTGCACCACAGACCGGTGTTATTTGGGTCTTTTTTTCACGGACCGGCGTTCTGACAAATTTTGCAACCCATCAAAAATGGCAACGATGCAGTTCTGCGCATGCGCGTAACGTCAAACATAGCCGCAAAATGCGCAAATGCAGCGATTCCAAAGTAAACACTACAAACTTTCTTGAAAGAAAGGAATATTAACTTACGTTTGATCACGGAAGGACTTGTAGAAAACTTCTCCTCAGATACATCCTGCCATGTAAGCTGCACACAACAACTTCACACCGCTCCCACCATTAACGACTTTGCCTTGTCGTTAAACATTAATTAAGAAGCCCGCTTCACAAAGATACGATGTTGGAAATTTTAGCAAGGTTTTCAATGCTCTTGTAGCGATGTCAGGATATTCCAGAATGACTTTAATCCAGAACCTTGGTTGAGTTGTTGTCTCAACTGTATGTATAATAAGGTCGCCGTCATTTGCGATCTCTACAAGTTGATCTTCCTGTTGCACAGACATGCTCGAATCACTCGGTTTATTCACAAACGGGTCACGAATCCACTCCTTCGCCGTTCGTGGGTCTTCGAGGTTGTAGGCTTGTCAGGTGCCCTTTTCGCTGTAAAAAATTCTCGAAAGACGTCTGTTTTCCAGTCATCTTCGCTCGTGTGGAGGCTAATTATTTCCGGAAACAAATGTGCTGCGCCCGCGGCCTAGCAATGCGTTATTATCGAGGACAAGCACACATAGATATATTATATACACAAACAAGATGTACTGCTAACAGTCCAATAAATGGATTTCTATGACGACATTCTAATGTATCCCGTAGTATTATATCTAAAGTAGACAGGGTGTGTTAAGCAGAGGCACAGGGTTAATTCAGCCAGAATGCGGTCGTTATTAAATTATTATTTCTGTGCGGCCCGGTGGCAAATGCGCCATGGCAGATGGAGACCCCTGGTCAAGATCATAGGACTAGACTAGAGTGTAGTTTTGAGCATGGACTACGGTTTTGAAGTTAACAGTTTCACTTGCTCGTTGACATGCCCCCCCCCACCCCCATTTTTTTCTCCTCGGATCTACGTGATTCAGAAGAATGACCAATTTTGATTTCAAAACGGCGAAATTTCGCCAAAAGGTGGCAAGTTTGCATGCCTGAAATTAACAACACTGTTGAAGGTACAAACGGCCACATGTGGCGCTAGAGCCGCGGGTTGCCGACCCTTGCACTCGCGGCTCTATTTCATCATGAAAATAAATGACGCTAGCGGATGTAAATTTCCTATCCGTTCTGTTCAATTTGATCCAAAATGACAAGGCACCAACACAAAAATGGAAATATCTAACCTGCCCACATTAATTAGCTCACATTACCATGGCATTAACTATAGTAGAGTAGTTAGACAAAACTTTGAATGTATTTGCATTCCATGAGTTTCTAGTCATCCTCTGTAGCGTTATCGTGCTGACATTTCTGACGTACCCTGTCAGGGCGCTCACTTGCAGCCATGTGCCAGCCCGCCCATCCCATCCCGTCCTCACCCTCCAGCAGACGATTACACAAACACCAGCGCGCCACCATGGCAACTGCCGCAACATCCTGAACAAAAGGTCAGTGTTGCCCGTGTTGAAAAGTCGTCAGTACTTTTGACACATCCCACCGGTGGTCAATCCTTTTGGTTGAAACAAGACTTTTCAAAGACAGAATAAGTTTGATGTTAATATCTGCAGGGTGTTGTTTTAGATAAAGTGTACCTCTAAACAGGATCACGCCGTGTGTTTTGTGAAAGATTATTAATTAGTTCTGACTGTTTTGTTTTTTTGCCTCTAGCACCTGCAACTGACATGCCATCGCCACTATTAGTATTCTGTACCTCTAGGGCGCAGTTAGGATAAGAGCTGGCTTTCGCTGACCGCTTCCATGTTTCCTGTGTCGCTTCCTATCGTTGTCACTCTCCCACGTGCACGAGCGAGCCCCCAAAACATATGCAAAACTCTCACTCCGCATTTCAGGGACAACGAGGAAGGCGCAAAGCATTTTAAACCTAAAAGTGCAAGTTATGTCCGTGTGAATGTCCTCGTTTTAGCAAAGCTCGGTAAAAGCACACTTTGACATTTCATGTTGAAGAGCGATGGGGTGGTTAAATGTAAAAAACAAAATTGTTTGTCCCAGAGTGATAAATCACACAGCACTTGGGGTTGAAAATAACCAGAGGTGGATAAAGTAGACAACATTGTTTATTCGTTACTCAAGTAATAATGGTCATCTGAAAATTTTAATTGCAAGTATTTGGTGAAAAGAATACTCAAGTAATGAATAACTGTTAAGTCTGATTTTTGTTATAGCAAACAAAAATATATTTTCTCAGCACACTGTTATTATACTCTCCTAGAACCAATTACATGGCCATATTAGGCCAAAATAAATACACAAAAATCATCTAATGCTGACTAAAAAAACAACAGAAATGAAACATCACTCGTCCAAACAGCATGAGTGCCATCTAATGGAGAAAACTTATTTCCTACCATGAAATGAATTCAATGATATCTTGTTCACCGCGGTCTATTGGTGCCAAATAAAAACTGCGAGCTTATATGGTCATGAGATTTTATTGTTACATCTGATTGGTATATTGGAGTCATGTGACTATTTTTGTGATGTCTCATTGGTTAAACTGGTAGAGCCACTGTGCTGGCAAAAGTAAAGTCAAATCTATTATGTAGAATGAAGAAGAAAAATATAAGGACTCTGGTATAGCCGAAAAAGTAGTATTTCTTCTTCACAAATCTACTCAAGTAAAAGCAAAAAGTAAGGAGTGGTAAAACCAGTGTTGGTTTTGGCAGCCCTTTTAATTTTCATCCAGTCTTTTTGACGATAATACTTAGTAGTGTTGCACTGATACCATTATTATTTTTATTTTTGGGGGGCCCCTATACCTGGCTATGCACTATCGGCTGATACATGTGTGTATACTGTATGTATATACGTATATTTACAATGGGGCAAATAAGTATTTAGTCAAACACTAATTGTGCAAGTTCTCCCACTTGAAAATATTAGAAAGGCCTGTAATTGTCAACATGGGTAAATCTCAACCATGAGAGACAGAATGTGGAAAATCACATTGTTTGATTTTTAAAGAATTTATTTGCAAATCATGGTGGAAAATATGTATTTGGTCAATACCAAAAGTTCATCTCAATACTTTGTTATGTACCCTTTGTTGGCAATAAGGGAGGCCAAACGTTTTCTGTAATTCTTCACAAGCTTTTCACACACTGTTGCTGGTATTTTGGCCCATTCCTCCATGCAGATCTCCTCTAGAGCAGTGATGTTTTGGCGCTGTCGTTGGGCAACACGGACTTTCGACTCCCTCCACAGATTTTCTATAGGGTTGAGATTTGGAGACTTGCTAGGCCACTCCAGGATCTTGAAATGCTTCTTACGAAGCCACTCCTTTGTTGCCCTGGCTGTGTGTTTGGGATCGTTGTCATGCTGAAAGACCCAGCCACATCTCATTTTCAATGCCCTTGCTGATAGAAGGAGATTTTCACTCAAAATCTCTCGATATATGGCCCCATTCATTCTTTCCTTTACACGGATCAGTCGTCCTAGTCCCTTTGCAGAGAAAAGTCCCCAAAGCATGATGTTTCCACCCCCATGCTTGACAGTAGTGAAGGAGAAACGATATCGACATCACACACACCATATAATTGTCTGCATTAGTCTAACACATATATATAGTCTAACACATACATATGGTACAGGTTGGCACCGTCTAACTGTTTGCATTACTCTAACACACGTAATATAATTAATCAGGAAATAGTATCATTTTCATATTCACGGTAGGACTACGCTACTAATATAAAATAAATAGAACACCATAGTTTAATGAGAAGAAATAGAAGAGATACACAATGCCGTCTTATCACAAGAGTGACGCACCAACTCTGGCAATCTGCTCTCCCAGCAAACTCCAAGGACAAAGCGCTTTGTCCTAAAACAAGTACAACCAGCCCGGACAGCAAAGTTGATAGCGGGCGTCCCAATCCGCGCACGAACCTAAGCCGCCTCAATCCGGCCAACAAGGGGAAGACCAAAAAGCAACGCCCAGACCCACCTTCAGACACACCTTCGACATGACCCGCATCAGCAAAGACTTTAAAAAGACTGGACACTGAGATAAGACAGATTTCTTCTACTCGGAAACATGTAGCCTTGTTTTGGATCCAGAATTGTCCCTCCGTCATCTGTTTTTTGCCTTGTTTTTACCATTGTCGACGAATAAATTGTCAACCTGTTTTCGGTGAGTGTTCTTCAAGCTTTTGAAACATGGAGTCAGTGCAAAGGGTTAAAATAAGAGGACGCGCGAGATTCGGCCTTCCCGGCGGGCGCACGCAGAGCAGCGTCAGCCGAGCGGCAATTGTTTTGGCTGGTGCTGTTCTCGGGTGCGTCTGGGCCGGGGGGGCGAATTTCAACAGTGGGTATGGTGTTCTTTGGATGCAATTCAGTATTCTTTCTCTTCCAAACACGAGAACCTGTGTTTCTACCAAAAAGTTCTATTTTGGTTTCATCTGACCATAACGCAGGGATGGGCAAACTATTCCACAAAGGGCTGCAGTGGGTGCGGGTTTTTGTTCATACCCATCATGAGGACAGCCTTTCACCAATCTGGTTTTTTACAAGTGCAATCAGTTGATTGCAGTCAGGTGCTTCTTGTTTCCACTGAAACCTCATTGGTTAAACCAGTACTTCTCAAATAGTGGGGCGCGCCCCCCTGGGGGGGGGCGCAGAGCGATGCCGGGGGGGCGCATGTGACCTTGGGGAACATGCTTTTTTTTTTTTTTTTTTGCCGTACTGGAATAAAGTGTACTTGCACATCCATTCAGTAGGTGGCAGTGGCGCTCTCATTTTCAGAGTGGCGCAGTGTTTTTGAACTAAGGAAGAGCACTCAGCACACACAGAAAACAGATATGAAGAGCAGTGTGCCACCGCCGTTTTCCGACCGGACTCAGCGACCAACTGTCTTGTCCGGTTCTCACGTCGCCGCCCTCTGTTACAAACAAAACAATGTTAATAAAGTTATACTTTATTATAAGTTATCTATGTTACTTTTTTTCTTTATTAGAAAAAAAAGGACTCAATGTTAGGCAGATGCGTATTTATAATAGTAATTTTATAGACAAATGATACTTTTACAGTGGCGGCAGAGAGTTTGGGGGGGGCGCGAAACATTTGCGTCTTCCTTGGGGGGGCGTGACAGAAAATAATTGAGAAGCACTGGGTTAAACTGTCTGTGCTGAATCAGGTGGTACAAAGACCAGGACCCACTGCGGCCCTCGAGGACCGGTTTGCCCACCCCTGCCATAACACATTCTCCCAGTCCTCTTCTGGATCATCCAAAAGCTCTCTAGTGAGCCACAGACAGGCCTGGACGTGTACTGGCTTCAGCAGGGGGACATGTCTGGCAGTGCAAGATATGAGTCCCTGGCGGCGCATTGTGTTACTGACAGTGTTGTTAATAACGGCGTTACAATATAACGGCGTTACTAACGGCGTTATTTTTTTCAGTAGTGGGTAATCTAATTAATTACTTTTTTCATCTTGGCAACGCCGTTACCGTTACTGAGGACGGAAAGGCATGCGTTACTATGCGTTACTATATTGGTCGAAAAGTCTGAGGGAGACGGACTCACCGAGACGACAGAGCAGAGCAGGAGCGGGGAGGAGGCAAGAAAGTTATGACGCCAAGCAAACGCGATGCTAGGTAGCTCCAATAATACACGTTGTAGCCGATAGCCGACTAACTACGCTCGCTTTTTATGGTAGATATGGTATACATGGTAGATATCACATGTACTGTATATAGATATAACTAGATGCAAAATGACGGACATGGCTCTAAATGCGTTAGTAGACAGCCGCCATCTTAAAGCAGTAGGCTTTTTAGGACGGCTCTGTTGTAGAGAACCTTCCTAGCGAACCTAAGTAACTTTTTATCTAAAATACTTCTAAATCGGCAAAATCTTGACTTGAATCTATCTTTAAATGATGAAACAGTTTTAAAACTTTCATATGTTGAAAGTAGAGAGAAGGGAACTCATGCAATAATGGGAGCAATTTTAACAACTTTTAACAGGTGATTCAGGGTAAAGGGTAAATTAGGGTAAAGAATTGGGCTCGGGCCAATTGTACCAAAAACCTCCACAAAAAACTTCACATAGTGTGGCCAATGTTTTTTTTTTTTTTTTTTTTTTTTTTTGAGGGGAAAAAAAAAAAAGTAATTATCACCAATTACTTTGCCAAGTAATTAATTACTCTTACATTCAGGTAATTGAGTTACTAACGCAATTACTTTTTGGGAGAAGTAATTTGTAACTATAATTAATTACTTTTTTTCAGCAAGATTAACAACACTGGTTACTGATAGTAGCCTTTGTTACTATGGTCCCAGCTCTCTTTAGGTCATATACAAGCTCCCCCCGTGTGGTTCTGGGATTTTTGCTCACCGTTCTTGTTATTGTTTTGACGCCACGGGGTGAGATCTCACATGGAGCCCCAGATCGAGGGAGATGATCAGTGGTCTTGTATGTCATCCATTTTCTAATAATTGCTCCAGCAGTTGATTTCTTTACACTAAGCGTTTTACCTATTGCAGATTGTCTTCCCAGCATGGTGTAGGGCTACAATTTTGTCTCTGGTGTCCTTCGACAGCTCTTTGGTCTTGGCCATAGTGGAGTTTGGAGTGTGACTGACTGATGTTGTGGACAGGTGTCTTTTCTACCGATGAGTTAAAACAGGTGCCATTAATACAGGTAATGAATGGAGCCTCGTTAGAAGAAGTTGGACCTCTTTGACAGCCAGAAATCCAGAAGACCAAATACTTATTTTCCTCTCTAATTTGGAAATAAATTCTTTGAATATCAAACAATGTGATTTTCTGTCCCCCCCCCCCCCCCCCATTCTGTCTCTCATGGTTGAGGTTTACCCATGTTGACAGTTACAGGCCTCTCTAATCTTACACAGCATATGGCGGAAAACGCAGACAAGACTGAAAAAGCAGTTTCTGCTCATGCACTCCACTTTAAACTGCTATATTGTAAGCCAAAAAAACTGTTGTGTTTAATGGAACAATATGTCCATATGCTGCCATAGCAGATTCATGGCGTGTGGTGGCTACCACTACCACCACAATTTAGTGTTTCAAGATTGAGTTAATGTGATATTTTTTTGGACATGTATTTTCTAATGGGTGCACACTTTAGTTAATATTTGTCTGAATGCCTATTAGATTTTATTTGCCAATTTGAGTTAATGACCACAGCTGTGTAAGATCTGGCACCTACCATACTGAAGGGGGTTATTTAAGTTGATTTCATTTTGATTGTTTGGAGTAAAGTTTTCACTGTTTGTTTAAATGCACATTAGCTGGGACCATAGTAACAAAGGCTACTATCAGTAACACAATGCATTAGTTAATTATTGTTTGAATATATGTATAATATAATATAATATAATATAATGTATTTTCCATCTGTTGTTGTTTAGTAAGTTGAAAATGTTTGGTTAATTTGTCATACCTCATTCAGGTGGTCGTTAGTGGAGCCCGCCCTGATTTAAACAGCCACACAGATGTGTCTAGAGGTCAGGTCGGTTTTTGGTTGAAGACTTTTTGTTATGTTGGCTTCTTTTATGTTGGGCCCAAGGTTTGTGTTAAACTGTTTATTTTGTGACTTTATTAAATGGAATTTTCACCTAAGTTGAAACACCAGTGTCCGCATGTATGTCGGTCCACTACATTAAGCCCCCGAACTATTTTTCAAGCTAAGCAGGGAAGGTTGGGAGACTTGGCTGCTCTGGACGTTGGTTGAAAAGCTTATGGCCCCTGCCTTCTTCAGTTTTTGTCAAACATTTTTTGTTGTTTTATTTATTTATTTATTTTTGTGCAGGATAGTTGTCTCCTTAATGTATTTGCGTCTAGGGACCTTATACTTAAGTACTGTGTGAGCCGCATAAAGCAGGATTCCCATGCTTTCAACCAAGGCAAGGGGCAACAGTCATTTCGATGATTTTTATTTTTTTTTTCCCTCTGGGACATCTGTCTTGCTGCTTCACTCTTCTCATCCCACTGCCCAGGGTTTGTTGCTGCGGTCCATTGTACTCGACACTGAAATATTCCGAAACCGCCGATATTTTCTTCTCCTCCTCCTCATTTGTTTTTCTTCCAAATGAAAAAGCTGCCCCAGAATCGGTTAAGAGCAACTATTGGCCCGCTCTCATTGGTCTGGAGCAGGTCAATAGCGATAGCTGCTTGGCATGCAAAGTAATTACGTGTGATCACACAAGTGTCAGGAAAAAAAAAAAGGCCGCATTCAGTGTTACCGGACTGGTAAATGGTATCGTCGCACTGTTTGTCGGTACTCGTTATGCCGATACTAGTATCGGTGCATCAGTACTTATTAGTCTTAGTCATACTTTAGTCATCTCAAAATGTCTTCGTCTAGTTTTAGTTGACGTTTGCAAAAAAAGTTTTCGTCTGTAAAATCAATCATTTTTACCCCCAAAATAAATGAACAAATAAGTGATAAATAATTACAATCGGTCCGCCATGATACTTACGTTATCGACTTTTGCGCCGTTACCCGGGAATTAAACGGCTGCTTTCACCCATGCTGCATCGCGGCTAAGTCCCGGACATTAAACTAGGACGCGACTCGGTAAATCTCCGCGTCATTCGATCCGGGAAATTGCTTTCGACGTAAATCCCGGGATTTAACCAGAGTTCAGCGTATGTCTGATAGGGGCTTTAGAAGTAACATTTGTCTTAAAACGTTGCCTTAGTAAATGTAACATTACTACTCACTTCTGATTAGGTGATTCCCTGTATATTATTCATTTTTTGATCTGTTCCATTTCCTTCTTACTCTGTTCACTTTGGTGTTTGTGCAAGCGCTAAGGCTAACACATTTGGATATTATAGCCCAATCCAATGTATAATGCCAACCTCTTAATCAACACTTCACCATTCCTCCTTCACAGCATTGTTGCAGAGTATTGGCTTGATGAATTATCACCCTTAATTTTGCCTTAACAGTGAGAAGTGTCATGAAAAATATCCACATAAAGAAAATGAAAAACGGGCGCATTCACCATCCTAAGCGAGGGGAGCGTAATAGACTGAGAGCAGGAGCATATGCGTTTAGGGAAGGGTGGTGAATGGAGATTTGTTAGCATTAGTAGCATGCACCACAAGGAAATATCATTGTCTGGGTTGCCATGACACCAAGGAGATGCCCTCTCCCGGTCGTCTCTCATTTTCTCGCATTTGTCTTTTCCCTCACTCTTCTTAATCTCAGCCCCTGAGCACTTCCTAGAGGCGTTCCACGATTCCTGCATCCATCCAAAGTATCTTCTTCTGACAATGGGAATTGCTTTCTTGCACTCCTTTTTGTAAAACTAAATGGTGTGACAGAGAAGAGGGGAAACAAGGCGGGAGGATGATCAAATTTCAATTGGCGGGCATCGTTCTCGCTCAGCGTTTCTAACAGTATTGACCTCACGGCGACATTAGCAAGTGTGTCATTATGTCCTTACTCATCGCAAGATGTCCAAACTGCAAAGAAATGTGCAAGGATGTAGCCCACGTTTGATACAACATGATTCAACACATTCATACATAAGCATGAATCAAGGTTGGACAGCAGGAGTAAACAAAGTCAAAGCAGTGGATGTCATGTCAGTAATCGACTTGGTTTGACAAATAGATTTTTTTTTTTTTCTAACGATGTTCTTCTTTGTCTAATGTCTCATCACCGTGCAAACGCACACACATTTGGGGTAAATGTTCAGAAGGGTCGGAACTGGGAGTTTTGCAGCCATGCTTGAAGCCAGGAGGCATTACTGACATTTTGGGTATAAAGGTCCTGATGAAACATTACTCTTTGCACGTATACGCGCACACGCACCAGTTGGCACTGCTCTGTTAAAAACAGGCTAGTGCCTATTCCTCTGAAACGCAAATCACTGCCATGCAAATATTAGCTTCTACAAAGCTTCAAGAAGCCTTTACATTGACTTTGGCATTTTCACCACTTGACTTGGCAGACTGCAGTCAACAAAGCCACCTGGAAGTTGAGTGTTAAAGACTATATAGTCATTAAAGCCCGAGCACCAAGTGGTGCGACAGCCCTATTGTAATGAAAATGTTTGTTATTATATATAGACTTCATAATGTATTGAGGGGTCAGATCGGTCATGCACTGCGCCTCGCATTCAAGTAGGGGGCCACACACATTCAGAGGAGCTATTCACAAACACACATGCAGCACTCTAAATAGGAAGGATTGTCTCAGGAGTGATTTGTTGGAGGATTCAAGGTCATTATTAAGTTTTTCGTACCATGAATGCATTTAGAAATGTTGTGAAAAAAATAATGGGAGAAATAAGCCGCTACTGCATTGGCATCATAGTTTGCAATATTTACGTTGTAAATGCTAACTGCACGTTATTTTTTTGTGTTTGTTTTAACCAGGAATCGGGACTGTTTTACGTACACCATGCTAGTAAGGGGTTGGACCCCCTTTTGCGTTTAAACAAACCTGCAGAACGGCCTTCTTTCACCTGTGCAACATAGCCAAAATTAGAAATATTTTATCTAAAAGTGATGCCGAAAAATTAATTCACGCGTTCGTTACATCGAGATTGGATTACTGTAACTCCCTACTTGCAGCTTGTCCTAAAAGTTCTCTAAAAGGTCTTCAGCTGGTCCAAAACGCAGCAGAAAGACTTTTAACAGGAACCAATAGAAGAGAGCACATCACCCCTGTGCTCCAGGCCCTTCACTGGCTTCCAGTCGAGTTTAGAATTAAATTTAAAATCCTCCTTCTCACGGTTGGGGCCATCTTATCTCACCAATGCTCTGGTTCGCCCCAACAGAACACTCCACTCTCAGAATGCAGGTCTACTGGTAGTTCCCAGGGTTTCTAAAAGTACTGTCAGAGCTAGAGCCTCTAGCCACCAAGCCCCTGTTTTATGGAATCAGCTTCCAGCTAATATTAAAGAAGCCGAGACAGTCTGCACATTTAAGATTAGATTAAAAACGTTCCTATTCGACAAAGCTTATGGTCAGGCTAGTTGAAGTCGGAGTAGACTCACAGTTTAGTCTAAGCTGCACTAGAAGCTACAATGCTGGGGGAAGTACAGCCACTGAGTTCTATCTCCTTTTTCTCATTCTACTTACCACTTGTCTCACTTTATTTCTATTTTCCAATGTTAATATCTAGTTGTCTAGTCCCTTCATCACTAGTCACCTGGTGTCCCCTTTCCCCCCTCCCCTCTGGGGAGGGGCTAGTTGTCAGCTGCAGCCTCCTGACTGTCCGGACCCCTGGCTGGATGGACGTCCTTGTTGCTACCCCCGTCTCATCTGGCTAGATGGACCTCTTCTTGTTCCTTTACTCCTGCTAATTCCCATTAGCAGTCCTGGGGCTTCCTGCCTATCAGTCCTGGGAGTGGATCTCTCCTGACTGTGACACTCCCCAAGGTTTCTCATTTTCTCCCCAAGACTCTGGAGTTTTTGGAGTTTTTCCTTGCCGACATGGAGGGTCTAAGGATGGGGGATACCCAGGACTTGAACTTTATTTATTCATCTTTGTTGCTTCATTTGTTGTTTCTGATTGTGCGTCATATTGCCTCTGCAAAGCCCTTTGAGACAACCTTATTGTGATCCAGGGCTATACAAATAAAATTGAATTGAACTGAATTGCCTTCAGAACTGCCTCAATTCTTCGTGGTATAGATTCAACAAGGTGCTGAAAGCATTCCTCACCTCAGAGAGTTTGGTCTATATTGACATGATGGCATCACACAGTTGGTGCAGATTTGTCAGCTGCACATCCATGATGCCAATCTCCCGTTCCACCACATCCCAAAGATGCTCTAGTGGATTGAGATCTGGTGACTGTGGAGGCCATTTGAGTACAGTGAGCTCATTGTCA